>NW_026948187.1:6632745-6952745 GCF_963921235.1 Mobula hypostoma | reverse complement strand
TCCATGTGACTTATCTGCCTTCACACCTTTCGATTTCCAAATCATTTTCTCCACAGTAGAAGCAGCGGCAATCACTTCTGCCCCTGATATTCCCGAAATTCCCGCATACAGCTAGTGTCTTGCACAATGGCGACGGATGCAAAAAACTTATTCTTTATTTCCGCGTACCTGGTCATTTTTCGGTGGTGCTATATCTACTCTCTTTATTTCGTTTATATATATGTTGTTATCCTGTTTGATATCATTGGCTTGCTGACTTTTATACTTCATCTTGTCGCAGCTATATTTTTAGCTGCCTTCTGTTGGCAGCAAGTGAACAATGGTGGTGGAAGAGGCTTGGAATTGCTTGAGGAATCTGCTGCAAAATTCAGAATTGATATGCATAATATGTGTATGTGTATGTGTATGTGTGTGTGTGTGTGTGTGTGTGTGTGTGTGTGTGTGTGTGTATGTGCTCGTGCATAATATATCCACATGTACAAGGTTCATTATATATTTATAGGCATCAGTTAGTCTCGCAAGTCAATGGATTTGCGCCTTGGAAGGATTCCAGGGCGCAGGCCTGGGCAACGTCGTATGGAAGACCAGCAGTTGCCCATGCTGCAAGTTTCCCCTCTCTATGCCATGGATGTTGTCCAAGGGAAGGGCATTAGGATCCGTACAACTTGGCACCGGTGTTATCGCAGAGCCATTTGTACTTAAGTGCCTTGTTCAAGGACACAACACGCTGCCTCCGCTGAGGCTCGAACTAGACGGACCCCTTAACCACCTGGCCACGCGCCTACATATCTTTCGTTACTAATAAATAATTTTAACAGCTCAGTGGTGTTCGGCTTTGGGGTTGGAAGATGCCAGTCGTTAACCAATCCTGCAAACCATCGCCGAGCACAGTCAGCCGTCTGAGGGGCTGAGTTCGTTGCTGGTGACCTACCCCAGCCCCTCTCCTTCTTTCTCCCAGCACCTCGTCACCTCTCCGACTCCAGTAAGGTCTGTCTGCGGAATGGATGTTTGAGAACTGTTATGTATGCCGGAAGCAAGAACGGCCACGCCGCCTTATCCGATCAGGAAGCAGAGCAATATTAGGATAATCCTGTGGGTCCCTTTGGAGAGATAAATTAAGTTAAGGAAGTTGTCAACTTCGGAAAGCTATGTAGGAGACACTGACAACCTGAGGAGCACATTCTGCCCCATCACCAGAAAACATCATCTGAGATCAAGGATTGCTTCCATATCGGCCATATACTCGTCTCTCTACCGCCATGGGGCAGGAGGCCCAGCAGCCTGAGGAGTCACAGCAGCAGGTTCAGGAACAGCTATAACCTTCCAACCGTCAGACGCACAACCGGAGTGGATAGCTTCACCCGGCTCAACGCAGGACTGATCCTAAGACCTGTGGACAGGTTTTCAAGGACTCTCCAGCTCATCTTCTCAGTAGGATCTCACTATCTTGGGAGTAGTTACAGAGGGGAAAGATGTATCAGCTCGCTGCCGACTCGTAAAGTTACGAACATGGTGAGAGCATTGGCTGTTTGGTAGGAGGCAGCGAGTGGGAATAAAAAGATCCTTTTCTGGTTGACCACCAGTGACGAGTGGCGTTCCGCAGAGTCGGTCTTCGGGCGACTTCTTCTGCTGCTATATATAAATGATACATTTTAGATGATGTAATGGATGACTCTGTTGCCTAGTTTGCAGACGATACGAAGATTGGTGAAGGAGCAGGCAGTGTTGAGGGAACAGGTAAGATGCAGAAGAGCTTCGACAGATAAGGAGAATGGGCAAGAGAGTGAAAAATGAAATACAATCTTTGAAAATACATGGCCATCAACTTTAGCAGTAGAAATAAAAGTGCAGACTATTTTCTGAAAAGTGAAAAAAAGCGCTAGGAATATGGGATGCAGAGGGACTTGGGAATCCTTGTACCCAACACCCTGAAGGTTAACTTGTAGGTTGAGTCCGTGGTTGAGGAAGGCAAATGCCATGTTAGCATTTATTTCAAGAGATCTAGAATACAAGGGAAAGGCTGTGATGCTGAGGCTTTATAACACACTGGCGAGGCCCCATCTTGTGTATTACGAACTGTTTTGGGCCCCTCATCTTAGAACAGATGTGCTGGCATTGCAGAGGGCCAACAGGAGCTTCACAAAGATGATACCAGGAATGAAAGGGTTATCGGAGGAAGAACGTTTGATGGATCTGTGTCTCCACTCGCTGGAATTCAGAAGGATGAGGGGCGATCTCATTGAAGAGCTTTCGAATGTTGAAAGGCCTAGACAGAGTCGATGTCGAAAGGATGTTTCCCATGGTAGGAGAGTCTAGGACAAGAGGGCACAGCCTCAGGATAGAGCGGTGACCTTTCAATACGAATATGCAGACAGATTTCTTTTGCGAAAGTATGGTGAATTTGTGGATTTTGTTGCCACATACAGCTGCCGAGACCAGGTTGTTGGGTCTTTGTAGGCAGCGATAGATATATTCACGATTAGGCATGGCATCAAAGGTTACAGGGAGAGGGCCCGGAACTAGGGTTGAGGAGGAGATTTTAAAAAGTATCAACAATGATAGAGTAGCGGAGCAGACTCGATGGGCCCGACAGCCTAATTCTGCTCCTATTGACTTATGGTCTTAACATTATAACACTAGAACAATACTCCAAATGCGGCCTTACATCGCAATCGCAGCCAGATCATGTTTACCAGAAACGCTCCCACAAGAAAACAGCATCCACTATGAAAGACACCGAACATCTGAGCCATGCTCTCATTTCCTGTCTGCAGTTGTTACAAGAGCCTTTATTATCACAATATGAGAATCCTACGGACTCACTCTCAAGGATTGTACAACTCATGACTATATATGTTTTGATTGATTCCATTATGATTAATATTATTGATGTTATTTTTTATGTATTCGCTGAGTTTATCTTCTTTTGCATATCGGTTTTCGTTCAGTTTTGCGTGCATTTTTTTTACCGATCCCATTGTATTTCTTTCGTAAACCGCGAATGCCAGCAAGAATATATGTCCCAGTTTCTTAATGTACAGTCAGAATTAAAGAAACAAACAGTTATGGCTAATTACATCCAGACGCCATTTAGCTTTTTAAACCCCGCTCTCCCACAAAATCATTACAGACTTTCTATTGCTGGAGCATCTCATTTCATAGACACTCCAATATCTTCGAAAACCAAAGACTCCCTCCAGCTTCTGAACCATAATCCGGTTCGGTCCACATTTATGCATCCGCCGCTGCAACTATCACCCCTCCTTCTAAATCGCTTGGGGACTGCATGCCCTGTCTCGATCGACACGCACACACCTATGTATCCAAGCGCGTAAATTTGGGAGCGCACCCGGATGTGGCCGTGTCACCGAATTTGGGAGGTTCAGCGAAAATCAAAGGCGCTCAGATTTTGAGCTGTGGCGTATTTCAAGGATATATAATTTATACATGCTTTGACAATGAATTCTCATTTCAAGATTGACCTTTCTTCTTGCCATTTTTGTTATCGGCGGATACTGGCTGTCAACAGGTTTGGTTGTGTCGGCGGGTTTGTGGCCGCGGGCACATTTTGGCGTTTCAGCGGTTTTCACGGTATTTCTGAATATCGACAGGTGACCGGGATTTGGTGCTGAGCTGGGATTACGGGTTGTGAAAATTGTGGTGCGCACAGATTTGTAGGATTCGGCGGATTTCAGGTTGTCGTCGGATATATGGGGGGTGTTGTCACCATATTTTGGTCGCACGTGCATTTCAAGTTCAACAAATTTGAGGGTAACAGCAGGCATTGAGCTGTCACCGAATTACTGGATGTCGGCGGGCATGAGGATGTCAATAGATCTGAGGATGTTGGGCAAGGGGTGACTCGTGTGGATTTGCGCGTGTCAGCACATTTGCGGGGTGCGTGCGGATTGTGGATAGATGCTCGAGAATTTAGGGGTGTTAACCTAATTGCAGGTATCAGCAGAATTTGAGGTGCATCAGCGATCTCCAGTTGCAATCATAAATTGGATTCTCAGCAGATTTTGGGAGTTGTAAATGGCTTTGTGTGCGCGCGAATTAGGGGTGTAAAAGGATTAGGGGGTGTCAGAAGAACCTGGAGTGCCATCGGATGCGGGGGTACGGACAGATTTGTGGGTGCCAATGGAGTCAGAGCATTACTGGTTTTCGGACATGTCCAGGGATAATTGAAAGTCACAGGATTTAGGGGTGCGCACGAGTTCGGGTGTGTCGGTGGATTTGGAGTTTAGGGCTGGGGATTCGACGGATGTGGTAGGGTCACCGGATTTGGGAGTGCTCTGATAATGGGATTTTGACGAATTGCAAAGTTGTATCATTGATGTCTCCTTTGATAGTAAAAGCACTTGCCACTTTGAGATCTGAAGATGGTGCGGCCATTTTACGAGACCTTACTGTCCTTGCAAACTGTCAGTTTGAAAGCTCTGACCTGATCCGTGCTGTGGCATAATCTGATGTGGAGTTTGTGGATGTTATAACAGATAGATAGATAGATATGCAGATATAAAAATAGAAAGGGATAGTTCAGAGCAACAGAAAAATAAGACAGGTAGGCGCGCATGCAGGTTGATTGAGGGTTCAGAACGTCTATTGAGCGAGATACGATAAATGATAGATCGACAGAGACACGGAAAAAGTAACGAGATTGGTTTCATGATTACCTCGTTTGAACTGACATTAGTACGTTTCGATGAGCAGAATGGACTGCCGTTCCCGTCTCGGAGTGCACTCTCTGTCGGATCCCGTGATCCAACAGCGCCCTCTTTCGGGCAAATTGTTTCCGGAAATGCACTTGCCGACGGAGCTGATTGGTTGACTCCTTCATGGATCATTTTACCATAGTTTATTTTCATGTCGGTCCGGATGTGATATTACACACTGAACAAGCAAGAATGCAATGGATTCCACAGAAACATAACATCCAGAAATCATGTCAATATATCGGGGTTGAAGGTGAGTGGTGCGGGTGTTTAAGGGGCCTTTAAAATGTTCGTTTTTTAAAAAGAGTAATAAAATCGGAGTGAGAAGCACCGAAAATTACCTGCTTCAGAAGGTCTTCTGGAGCGGTACATGGAATGGAAAGGTTTTGAGGTAAACACGCGAACCTCTGGCTAATACGATGGGCTTCGATAACACAGTTGCCCAACGCAGAAGAATGGGGCCGAGGGGCTGTATCTGCACCGCCTGGTTCATAACTACAGACAATTGCCATTTCAGTCCGGAGTAGACGATCAGATAATGATGTCGTCAGCAGGAGCTCAATCGGCAATTGGTGTATGAACAGTCTCGACGTCATATCCGGGAACACCCTCGACCGACAGAGCTCAGTTGAAGAAGCGAACGAGGCGCATTTGCTGTCGAACAGCGCTGCAGAATCGCGATGCATTTCCCTCCTGACGTGTCCCTTGTCGGTCTAACTTTATCCCTGACACTCTTGCACAAATGTGAGTTTATTTTTGATCAATTATCGTCTCACACAGGGGTCGAACCGGCAGATTCAAGGACGATCCCAAATCGTGTTTTAAATTGCGGGATATTATGACATTGTCATCTACTTGACCATGAATTTCTCTCTCTTGCATGTTAATCCAGGTCTGTCGGCTGCACCAACAGTGGTCCAGTTACCAACCGCGGCCTCGGTTCGGCCGGGAGAACAGTTCAGCTTTGAGTGCAGTTTGGAGGGAGGCAGCATGAGCAGCTACAACATGCACTGGTACAGGCAAGTCGGTACGAGCCTGGAGCATGTCTGCGACGAGTATGGTTCATGCGACTCACAATTTAAACCGCGGTTCACCACTAAGCTCGAAGCTGCACAGAACCGCTTCACTCTGCAGCTCAGCAGCTGCGAGGAGACGGACTCGGCGACCTACTTCTGCGCAGCGAGTCTCGCACGGCGGCTCACGTCTCGGGCTGCCTCAGACAAAAACCTCCCCCGTGATTCGGTGAACAGTCAGCCCATCACAGCCCGTTGCCAGCCACTTTCTCTGCGTCCATCGAACTCATCTCCAAGTACAATCCTTTTTTATCAGTCTCCCCTCACACGCACGTCCACCTAAAGTTCATTTGCGTGAAACGCTGCTGGGAGGAAGCTGAATCTATTATGAAGATCCTCCGCCGTCAGTGTTATCAACTCGCCATTACAGTAGATCCCACAACACTAGGTACCGAGATGGACTAACTTTCAGGGTTTGGACAATTCATGTCTATTCATTGATTGATATAGTCTATCATTATGAATATAAGGCCGTATGAACCTTAGATATACGAGCAGAATTCGGCTATTTGCTCCAGCGAGTCTATTCCGCCACTTCATCTTGGCTGATCCAAATTTCCTTATCAGCCACAATCTCCCTCTTTCTCCCGTTACCTTCTCATGCCCAAAACAATCAAGAATCTGCCAACCGTTGCCGTAAATAATTCAAAGGATTCGCCCACTCTCTGTCCAAAGGAATTCTTCCTCACCTCCATTCTTCTACTTTGACACTGTGTCCCCCGGCTTAAGATTGAAGCACCTTTGGAAACATCCCCTCCGCGTTCACTCTGTCAAGGTATTTCACCACTGAGCCCTTTTCAATCAGATCATTCCTCATCCTTTTTTGAGTTCCAGAGCAATCAAAGCCTCTTTAAACCATAAACCTTTATTTTTCGGATCATTTTCGTGAAACTCCTATGAAACCTCTCCAGTTTCAGCACCTCTTTTTTGCTAAAGCAGGAAACCGACAACGGCACACGGTACTCCAAATGAGGCCTCGCTGGCTCTTCATGAAGTGGGCCACATTATATTCTGGCATTTGTATTCTTGTACTCTTGAAATAAATGCTATCATCGCATGTGCCTCCCTCACCACAGAATGCGCCTAAATGAATTTTTCATGAATCCTGCGCAATGGCTGTGAAGTCCCTTTGCGCCTCAGCTTTTTGGCATATCCTCTCCTTCAGAAAATAGTCTACAATTTCATTTCTTCTGCCAAGATGCATGGCCATACACATACCGACACTGTACTCCATCTTACACTTCTCTGTCCACTCTTCTGATCCTGTGGTTTGGTAGCCTCTCTATTTCTCCCAGTGTAGGAAACATCCTCTCCACATCCACGCTAACTAGGTCTTTCAATATTCACAAAAATTACTGGTGAACGCAGCAGGCCAGGCAGCATGTATCAGGAGAGGTACAGTTGACGTTTCGGGCCCAGACCCTTCGTCTGTACCGCTTCCTACAGATGCTGCCTGGCCTGCTGCGTTCACCAGCGTTTCTGTGTGTGCTGCTTGTATTTCCAGCATCTGCAGATTACGTCGTGTTTGCGCCTTTCAATATTCGATAGGTTTCAATGAGGTCCCCACTCATTCGTCTAAACTCCAGCAAGTACAGGCCCGGAGCTATCAAACGCTCCTCATATGTTAACCCTTTCATTCCTTGAATTGTCGTCGTTAATATTCTGTGAACCCTCTCCAATATAAGCACATCCTATCTAAGATAAGCTGCCCTAAACTGCTCACAATACTCCAAGGTTGGCCTCACCAGTGCTTTATAAAACCTCAACATCACATCCTTGCTTTTATTTTCCAGTCGCCTTGACATTTTCTTTTTTGCTTATCCCGCTTGTTATTTCTTTCGGAATTCCCAGAAAGTTGTCAGGCAAGATTTCCCTCGAGGAAACCATGCTGACTACGTCCTATTTTATCAGGTTTCCCCAAGTACACTCGGACCTCATCCTCAATAACCGACGACAACATCTTCCCAACCACTAAGGTCAGACTAACTGGCCTCCAGCTTAAGTTCTGTCGTATTTGCCGGTGCTTCCGTGCATGCCGGCAAGAAAATAAATCGCGGGTAGTACACGGTGACACATACGTAAGATAATGCTAAATTTAATTTGAAATTTAAATGCTGAGCCTCCCAGGTCGGAGGAACTGTCGGCGATACCACCGACCTTTGAAAACAGCAAATTTCTCTCAATAATTTTCTCAGTTTTGATCCGACTCAGCGAGAACTTTGACCGCTTTACTCTCAGGCATTGGTGATTGATACAACAGCAGGGGGCAGTAGAGTCAGTTCGTTCGCTGATGATGCGCTGGCCCTTGATGAGGGTACTTCTCCTGAGAGTCGGAGGTCCAAGGGGTAGCATTACAGGGTTCTATACGCTCATCGACAAGGTTGAAGGTGAACATCTCTCTGACAGGCGGTCTGAACCGAGCGGGCGTTCGTTTAAGTTAGATAAAATCTCACTCCGCCTCTCAGTTTCTGTTAATTACTGCTCATTTTCCCGATCGGACCCATGGACTGCAGCCGCCTCAAAGCCCCTCGCTCTCTCTGTCGCCGTGGACTCGTTTGGTAGTGACAGGGTCGATACAGAGATGCAAGAAGTATAGAAAAAAGTAATGAAATCTGGTTCCGAAAACCATTCATAAACTGATCCCGTCCCTTACCGTGAAACCAGAACAATAACTGCAACAGCAGGAACATCTCCGCGTCCGTCCGTCCTCTCCACAGCGGAGAAGGTTCGGGAATCCGCTTGAGCTCAACGCGTCACGGGAGACACCCCGAAGCCCCGCCCCTCCCTCTGACAATTACACCTGACGTCACTGAGCAACCGCGGCGGGAACTTGAGTTGGCTGCTGTGGTCATTGATTTGCTGTATACCAGGGTCACTGCTGGATAAGGTCTGAAATAGTAGCAAGTTATGGGATCTCAAGATCGCCCCTTTCATCAGGTTTGAAAGTTTCTGGCTGTTTGGCACAGTTGGAAATATAAAGATTAATTTTCCGGTTAACGTAATCTGAAGTTCTTCGCTGTCCAAGTCGCATTTCCCTCAATCCCTTTTTGTTTCCTTTCCAGCGTGATGACGCCAAACTTGTAACGGGATTGGGATGGGATAGCACGAAGTTCTGCACCGTTCAACGGCGAAAGCAAGACCGGTGGTGTTGCAGATGCCCGGTAAGGAGCACGGCAGTTGTGCGTGCGATTTGGGGAAGCGGTTCACCGGGGAAGCAACCACTTCACCGCGTAGCTCGGCGGTTGCGAGCTGGCAGACTCGAAGGGCTATTCCTGTGCAGCGAACGCCACCCAGCGGCAGGAACGCACATAGAACCGACCACCAATGAGCGAAATACAAATTTCGCTTTAATGCGGGCATTCCCAGAAAGGTGAAGGTACACACGATGAAAAGAAATACGGCAAATCGTGCAAATAATAAAAACAAGTACATTTGATAAGAACACGAGTTGGAAAGTGAATCCATACACTGTGGAATTAGTTCAGTCTTGAGGTGTGAAGATATCCACGCCGGGCGGGTGTTTCAGACCTAAGGCTCCTGTACCGACTGCCTTGTCGAAGAATATGGTGAACATCAGTACAGTGCGATAGTCTCACGCTGTCCCGATGTATAACTAGGGGGCTGAAGACATTTACACAATACTGCAGTAATTTTATATACTGTACTGTACTGCTGCCGAAATAAACAAATTGACATATGTGATTTATGGTAAATGTGATTCTGATCCGGGTCTTTTTACTGGGATGGTAGTGGGAAGGGGAGAGAGAAAGGGGAATCATTGTTGGGAAAAGGGGAAGAGAGATAGTTGAGAAGGGAAGCACCAGGGAGATGTTCTGTAATGATCAATAAATCAATTTACAGCTGGAGTACGAGAGTTCTAAGGAAAGATTGCAGACGGCTCAGGTTGTTTTAAGATGGAGTTTGCGAAAGTAGCCTTCTCGCAGCTTACAAGTTTCCGAGGAGAAGTGATGAGGTGGTTGATCGTTGTCGTGTTGCGGCGATGAGGCTGTTTAGAGCGAACGGACACAGGGTTGAAGCGAGAGGGGGAAGGTTGAAGTCAGACATGGGGTGATACACTTTTCATGCGGAGGCCGTTGGGAATGTGGAACGAGCTGTCAAGGAATGTCATATCCTGCACACCAGTGTAAAGGAGAACGAAACAATTGCAAGTCCGGACCGATATAAAGAGCAGAACAATAATAATGAACAGAAACAATAAATACAAAGACATAAAATAGCTGATATTAATCCATGAGGTTATATTAGGCTTTACGTACGCTGTGACCGACGGGAAATAGTAAGAGAGCAGTGATAGTGGGGGAGGGGGCTGTGGAGGGGTGGGTGAGTGGATGGAAGTGTCGATCAGGCTTACTGTTTGGGGAAGGGAATTGTTTTTGAGGCTAGTAATCATGGCGTATATGCCACGTAACCTCTTCCTTGCTTAGATTGGAAAAAGCAGTCCATCAGCAGAGTAGGTGGGATCAGTCATGATGATACTGGCACTTTTCCAGCGCCTTTCTGTATAATTTTCAGTGACGGCGGGGAGGACTGCTACCGGTGATTCGTGGGTCAGGTTGGATTAGCCATTGTCGGGCCTCCCTGTCCACTGCAGTGCGGCTTCCGTGCCTTGCGATAACGCTGGGATGCTCTCCATCAGGCAGTTGTAGCATGACTTGATGCGCATGTGCAATGCGCAGCTGTCTTCCGCCTCCTGGGAAATCAGGACATTGATGAGCTTCCTAGATTCTAAAATGTGAGTTCTGGGGTGATAACGGAGTTATGAGTTTGCATGTGATGTGCACTCCGGGAGTTCGAAACTGCTCACAGTTTGGACTGTGGTGCCATCATGTGTGAAGGGGTATGTGAATGCGGCGACTTCATCTGAATTCGATTTTTAAAACATTTCCCTTGTCTTGTTGACGGTGTTATATGCCTGGCCCCAGGCCTCGATGTCCTCCACCTCCTCTACCGTGCCTCGTGCAGAGTCGCTTGGGTGACATCGGGGAATTTGTCAACGTGATTGGCCGGGTGTTTGGCCGTGAGGTCATGTGTGTGTGGAGAGTGTACAGTAATGGGCGACACACACCGCCCTGAGGGATACCAGTGTTCAGGATGATGGGGACGGTGTAGTAGTTGTGCATCCTGTGAGTCTGAGGTCACTTCCTCAGGAAGTCCAATTCACAGTTGCATTGTGGTGTATTTCTATCGAAGCTGCCGATGTTGTCACAGTTACAACATTTCAGTGACTTTCCGATGGATGGACAAGCTGTGCTGTCGCGCCCGTTTCTCTGCAGGGTGACAGCAGGGGGCGCTCTAAGACCAAACGGAGCGGCAGTGACTTCTGAGTGGGGCAGCAGTCAGTCGCCTATCTCGACCTTGCAATGCAAGGCTCCACATTAAAAAATAAAGCATGGTCACAGCTCAACCATCACTGATAAAAAAAACATCTCCACCTCACTCTTTGACACTGAGAGCGGTGATGTCGAACCGAGGGCCGGACTGCTTGAGGGAAAAATGTTTTATGACGTGCAGAAGCTGGCGTGTGCAATGACATGCAAGTCTGCAACTCGAGACTCGGATGGATGGCCAGATAGATCGATTTATAGAGAGATACGTGGCAAGATAGATTGCAAGACAGATCGATACATACAACCATACACACATGCATAACACACACAAACATACGGGGACACCGTAACGTACCAGTCAGCGCGTCGCTTCACAGCACCAGAAGCCTGGGTTCCGCTGCTTCCGCCGCCTATATGAAATCCGTACGTTCCTCCCAGTGACGGCGTCAGTTCCCTTCGGTGCCCCAACTCCACCCTGCAAGGACGTACGGGACAGGAGGTTACTTGGTCACATCTGTGTAACTGGGCGGCGAGGCTTCATTGGGTCGGACGGTCCTGTTACCCAGTATCTCATTTATCTTTGAATAAACCTGAAGTACCTAAACATAGAAAGACAAACAAACAGGCAGAAACTGTGATGAGAAACGGACACACAGGTCACACAACGACAACGATGACTCCTCATTTCATGTTTTGTCCCGCACATTTGCTCCGGCGGATACAATGCACATATGTCGACGTTGTAACTTTGCGCACTTCCGGTTTCTGCTCTGAATGCGACGTCATCCAGCGAGGGAGGATTTGCAATGCCAATGACAGAAGCGGGAGCGTGGCGTTGCAAACCAAACTGTAACCTTATGCAGTCATTATATCTGTCCTCTACGCTTCCTGAAGTAGAGCTTTAAGTGAAGGATGTTCTTGCGACTGGCGGTTCTGACCTGCTTGTACAGTAAGGAATATTCGCAACGACGGCTAATATTCAAATCCAATGTTCCCTACTTCCATGTTTTCATTCTTTCTTTCTCATTCTGTCTTATCAAATTGTCCACATTATCTCTAAGTAACGTCGACCTCCTTACCCTGTGAGTATCATCTTTATCGACCCCTGTTCTTCCTGCTCCACATTTTCCGACTTTGCTCTGCCCTTGTATTCGCGCTTGGCCACTTTCAGAACTTATCCACTCTCATCCTCGGATTGCCTCGCACGTTCTGTCTTGCTAACTCTCTGAATTTTCGGACTCCTTTCTTATCCGTCTATCTCTTTCTCGCTCCACACCGCTCCTGTCCATCCATCGCTCTCAACCTCACCCACGCTCTTCCTACCAGCTCAGCTTCGGCCCGTACCCTGCCTCCCCACTCTTCTCTCACCTCCCCCTACTGCTGCCATCTCCACTCCACTTCCTCCCATTTCTTTATTTATCTGTCTACCTTTCAATAATTATCCTTCCTCGCTCCTCCCTCCGCCTCGTCCTTTCACTCCGCACCGCCACACCCTTCCCTCATCCTCCCTATCCCTCCATCTCTATCTATAAACCAGTCTTATCTGTCTCCTTATCGATTTCTCTATGTCTCTGTCTCATCTCTCCCTGGCGCGCTCGGGTTATTTCTCTATCACGTTCTGTTTTTTCAATACCTGCCTCTATTACTGTCTGGACTTCTCTCCATCGCACGAAGTCGCTGCCTTTACCGAATGTATTTATTTATTTTTTCCCCTCCTTTGTTCTTTAAATCACCATTCGCGACCTCGAGGATGATCCGCCAGACTGCCGACGCTGTTTCCGCGTCTCCCGGCGGGAGACGGACGCTTCACTGCACCGTCGACGGCAGCAGCACCTACCGATTGTTCTGGTACAGACAATACCCGGGGAAGGAGCCGCAGAACCTGTTTTACTCGATGGCTGCTCCAAGCGTGGCGCCGGACACGGAGGTGGACGGGTTTACAGCCAGTCGACCGAAAAACAATGAGTTCACTCTGAGTGTCAGCCGCCTTCAGCTGAACCACACAGCCACATATTTCTGCGCCTGGAGTCTGCACGGCGACTGACATAGATGGGGGCAGATGGAGCGGAGAGCTAAGTAAGAGTATCTCTTGCACCCAATTCCCGGTAACAGAAATGATCCACACTGCGGTGGGGAAACATTGGCAGCTTCTTCATTCCAGTTCGGTATGCCGTGAAGTCCGCTGATGGCTTTGACTACCCTTACACCCGGGGATGGGCTGGGGACAGCCTGCCAATGTCACCACACATTCAGACGCCTACTTAGCAGGCCCATATTGTTCAATAGAACATCGAAAAAAGAACATTAAAGAAAAATGACAAAATAAATCAGAGCCCAACGCAGCTACTTAAGTTCCTCCCGCCCACCGTAAAGCACATGCCCAGCCATCAAAGTCCAAGGAAAGCCGCCTGCCTTTGGGATTGCATCTACGGAGGAGGCTGCAGGGGGCGCTGTTGCACCAGGAAACACTGGAGCTGAAGAGCGCCGTGTCGATTCAGCACCTGTTTTGATGAGGCTGTCTCCTTTAGTGAGGTCGTTAATCCTTACCGGACAGCAGATCCGGGCCATGTTTACAGGGGGTTTCCGGAGCTGGCTGGTGTTCAGCTCAGAACGAAACCTTTAGAGTTTCGAAGAATGTCGTATTCATTTATGTATTTGTCTACCTTTCTATCTATCTATTTATTTATTTGTATATTTTTACTTGCTTTTTTTTGAAATACAGTCCTTCAAGCCGCTCCGCCACACTCGCCTAATCACGGCGTATTTTGCAACCAGCAATTAATCTACCAACCAGTACTGCGGGAAGAAAATGGACCATGGCGGGAGAACGTAGAAAAATGTTACATACAGCGGCGTCACCTGATATACCTGATGTCCCTCCCTCTCCTCCCTCGAGCCTCTTTTCCCATACAACCTACTCCTCTCTTCATTCACAATCTCCTCCTCTCCTCATCTTTTATCTCCTCTCCCGTCTCTCCCCCACTTGCTGCCGTCCTCCTCATCCTATTAATCAACTTGCCTTTCACATCCAATGCCCGTCGTCTCCTGTACATTTCCATCATTGTTTCTCTTCCGAGTTTAAACATGGACCTTGTAGTTATGGAACCACTGTCTTGGCAAAATAACCTAACTTCGAGCTTTTTAATTTTATAAACCCGTATGTCGTCATCAGTTCCAGTGAAAATAAGCCCAGCCGATCCATCTTCAATACATTTGCTGTCCTCTTATCCAGGAAACACACGTATGACTATCTCCTCCGTTCTTCCTATGGTCGCAACACGATTCCTGTCCAAGCTGTGTGCAATATTCCGCTTGTCGTCCAACCCAGCACGACATCTTACACCTTACATTCAGTGCTCTCGACGAGGAAGTGGAGGCCGTTTCTCCCTTCTCAGGGACGATTGTAACAGGACGGAGTAGCGTCCCATTTGGGATAAAAAAAATCTACATGGAACTATGAAAGGCGAAACTATGAAAGGGGTATTTTTTACTATAAATGCGATCGGAAACTAAAAAACAGGGTGTAATTATAAATGGTTCATTAATGATAGGACTTTCAAAAGCAGGAAGGGCGTCGCTTCTGAAAAAAAAGCAGGAAAACGGAGACGTCGTGTCAGGGAAGAATCAAGTGACAGTCAGTGTAATGAAATCCCACTGTGTGTTTTCCACCTCACATTCAGGTAAATCGGTGTCAGTTCGGGGCTTGTCGGAGTGTGCTGGGTGTGCTGACGTCACAAGGCGGGTGTAAGAGCTTGCATCTTGCCGGAAGATCGGTCACCTGCTCTCTCCTCGTTGTTACAAAACCCTCTGCTTACAATCCACATCGCGTTTCCTCTGTCAAAACAAAACAACACAACAAGGCACGGCCACACGGCCACGTGTGCTTGCATCTGTCACGCCGTTTACATGCAGTCTGGGGTTTTTGTCGAGCTCTTCCCTCTCGGCGTGTCACTGTGAGTACTCCAGGCGCAAAAGTACACGGCCGAGTGATTCACCCGCAGGCTGTTGGTCACCAGTTTGGCCTCGTTATCTTTCGTCGTCTGCAGGGTAAATCCATCGACCTCCCCGTCGGGATTCTTAGAGTTAGCACCGTAGCTGTAGAACATGAACTGCGGCTCCTGCCCCGGGTACTGCCGGTACCAGTACACGCGATAAGTGCTGCTGCCCTCCACGCTGCAGTTCAGGGCCATCGGCTTCCCCGGTGAACCGGAAAAAGCCAGAGGAGTCTGCTGGATAGTTTGCGAGTTCGCGGCTGGGGAAGAGAGGAGAGGGGTACGACGTCAGTAGGCAGGTAGACTCGGATCATGGAGACAGGGGGGAAAGAAGGAGAAAGAGAGATGCCGGAAGCAGAGGCATATGGGGAGTAGAGAAAGAGATGGGGAAGAAATAGACAGAGCGAGAGAATAAAAGAAAATAATTATAATTGGACGGAGAGAGGTGAGAACTAAATAACAAAAGAGCGCGACGATGGAATAAGTGAGAAAGAAACACAGAAGAGCGATGGGGAAACAAATAGTACAAGAATTAACGGAGCACAGGAAGGGTAATGTAGAACTGGTTCCTTAAAATGCTCGCAAATTGAAGCTGTCATTTACCGTGAAGCCAGACCAGCAGCTCCAATAACACCAACATCTTTGAACTTAGACCGTTCCCTCCAAGTGGAAGGGAGATCGGAACGAACAACCTTTTGAATGCCTTGTCAGGTCATGGGTGAACGCATGAAGCTCCGCCCCTCACCCACACGTCACCGAGTTGCGACACCGGAAGCTTAGTGCTTGAATGGTCTGTGGATCAATTCATTTGCCGATTCGGATGTCAGTCGAAAGGCCGGGCCCCATTCCAATTTCAGCAGGACAACGGGAGCTGTCCCTTCAGTCCTGGACACGACGATCTAACCTCAATGTCACAAATAGAGTCATCGTACCGTTTTGGGAGGCGGAGAGAAGAATATAAGGAGGAAGGTACGGATTACGTTCAGCAGAAAGACAGATTAATTTCGTACATGGTGAACCAAAGTGCTTTTTCCCGTGTTGTTCATGAATTACAAATAACAGAGCTGTAGAACATATATTACAGACGGTGGCCTCTCGGCCCAAATGTTTATTGCTTCAGAGGTGTGAATGCTGGCGTCGTATACGAGTGCATCACGGAAACAATCGCTTTTCCAACTGGACACCTCCTATAAATATCCTCATAACTGCCGTCATGCAAGCTATGATCATGCCAGCAATTTGGCAGTGATGACGATTGCAGTGGACATTGAAAGCGTGTAGCACGGAATTTTCCAGAAGTCAGCGAAGAAAGCGAAGCAAAAGTGAATACCTGGCAACCAATTCGGCTGCGCGTTATATTTCGAGAATGGGATTAACCGTCAAGCAACCGCTTTACTCTGCGACCCAGGAGTGGGACTTGGACAACCGAAAGTCTTACTCTTGTGTAGAGTGCCACCGTGCGGCGGCAATAAGAATAACCCCGAGGTATCATCTTGTGGAAAGGAGACAGTCAACACTACTGCGGGAATATGTGGCCATATGTGATGGTACTGTGCTGGAATGGACTGCTAACCCCACTAATCCTAACCTTAACCCGCTCCCTGTAAATGCCTGCAAGAAAATGAATCTCTGGGTTGTCTATGGTGCCGTGTACGTACTTTGATAGTACATTTATCTTGACTGGGACCTTGACTTTATCGTGGCCTGTAAAAATCACCGGCAGCACAGATAAGATGCACCATCATTATTTTCCGGGGGTGGAACGGATTAGCCCCAGATTACAGAATTTAATATTGACGGACATCTGTTTAAGCTCAGATAAAGTTAGACACACTGAATGAGTTGCTGAAAGAAGCAGTCGAGGAGGGTACGTTTACAACATTCGGGCAGGTACACCGATGGTAACGCTTCAAGGATGTGTTGAGTAAACGAAGGCAAATAGAATTAAAGTACACAGGGTCCCTTGGTACTATAACTCCAAACCAACAGAGGGCGCTCTACAACAAATCGCTGCGACATTGACTTCAGGTCGGGAAGCTGCCGCTCAGTCACCCAGTCACCGCATGACACAAGACCACGTGTTCTGAACCACCAGATTCATGTCTCACCTGCGCTCACTGTAATTGCCCCCATCGCGTACGGAGTGATTAAATGAAGCAAAACCATCAAAGCTCCAGGTGCAGTTCATGCAATTATATCGAAGATATGATATCTTAATGCAGGTAGCCACATGGATCACAAACCACAGGCAAATAAGAGACCGATGAATAACTCTCTGGAACTAATTCAGCCATGAAGACTTGTCCTTCACCAGTTATTCCCTTCATCCGTGTATTCGAACGCATAAAATATTAATCATTATGAGGTCCTTTGCAATGGTTTTCCAGTTTCCGAGCAACGTCTTTCAAAGGAGGAGGGTCTGGTGTGCCGTTGTCTGCAATTATATTGAAGATGCCATCTAAGGAGACGAACAGAAAGACGGAGAGAGGTAGAAAATGGGTAGATAGACAGACAGATAAGAGGAAGTTAAGAGACAGATACATAGCTCTCTAGATGTAATAGATCGATGAAGGCGACACGGAAGTTTAACGTTCACCCGATACCTAATCTCTCCATCGGCTGTGATATGTATCGTCTTTTTTCCTGTTTCCGATTAACGGCTTTCAGCGGGGGGAGCGGCTGGTGAGCCAATCATAGACAATGTGGTGTGGTGCTGTGAGTTAACCCTCAGCCTTTGGCAATCGTCGTTCCCAGCTTCACCTTCAGGACGGGTTCGATTCTTTGTCTCTAAATCTCAAGTGAATGATGTTCCTGGTACTACCGCTCGCAGTCTTGTTCCATCGTAAGGAAACTTGGCATCGTATTCTATTGATTCATCTCTCTCTTAATCTCCCTCTGTCTTTCACGCATTCTTACATTAATGTATCGTTTCATTTTCATTCCTCCTACTTGGTCTCCATGTCCTTTCATCTTCTCTCTCTCCCTCTCTCGTTCTCTCCTTCTCCTTCTACCTTTCTCTTTCTCTTTGTCTCTCTCTCCCCACCATCTCCCACTCCTCGCTTTCTCTCTCTCTCTCACTCGCTCTGTTTCTACCTCTCTCTCCCTTTCACTCTTTACCATTCTCTCTCTCTCTCGCTCTCTCTCTCTCTCTCTCTCTCTCTCTCTCTCTCTCTCTCTCTCTCTCTCTTCTGTCAATCTAGCTTTCCCTCTCTCTGTCATTCCATTTCATCTCAACGTCCGGAGATAAACCGGAGATATTTAATGAATAACTTCTTCTTCCCGCTTTCACCTAACAAATGCGAATTCGGAGATTATCCGCCAGACCCTCTCCGTTGTTCCTAAGTCTGTTGGCGAGACAGTAACGCTCCAGTGCCTCATTGAGGACGGCACCATTTATAAACTGTACTGGTACAGACAATACCCGGGAAAGGAGCCGCAGAACCTATTCTACTCCACGGCTGCTCAAAGCGCGACCCCGGACACGGAGGTTGAGGGGTTCACAGCCAGCCGGCCCAGTAACGCTGCCTTCACTCTGAGCGCCTCTCGCCTGCAGCTGAAGCACACGGCCACATATCTCTGCTCTCGGAGTCTGCACAGCGACTGACAGCGACGGAAGCCTCGAGCAAAAAACCGCAACAGAGCAGGTGGAGACGACATAATTCACTTTGAAAGCTAGTACTTCACGGTCTGAAAAGGAAAACGCAGACAGCGGCAGAGACGAGAAGCAGCATGATGCAGAGACAACCGATTATTCCAGTACTTACAGACACGTCTCATGTGTTGATCCAGCTTGCAGGTGCAACAGGTTTTGAAGAAGGCCAACGGAACGTTGGAATTCATTGCAGAGGGATTGAATTCAAGAACAGGGAGGTCATTCTGCAAAAAAGCGTACTGGGGAGGCCGCACATGGAATACTCTGTGCAATCCTGGTCTCCATACTTGAGGAAGGATATACTGGCTTTGGAGTCGGTGCAGAGGGGGTTCACCAAATTAATTCCAGGGATGAAGGGGTTAACCTATGAGAAGAGATCGTTGGCCTGGGTCTGTACTCACTGGAATTCAGAAGAATGAGAGGGGGTGCTATTGAAACATACTAACCTCTGAAAGGGATAGAAAAGATAGAAGTAGGAAAGCTGTTTCAATTGGCAGGTGAGACTAGAAATAGGGGACATTGTCTCTTGATTCAGGGTAGAAGATTTAGGACGGAGATGAGGAGAAAGTGTTTTTTTTGTTTCCCCCAGAGAGTGGTGAATATGTGAATTTCTCTGCCCAGGGAAGCAGCTGAGGCTTCCTCATTAAATATATTTATGAAACAGATAGATAGATATTTACCTAGCAGGGAAATTAAGGGTTATGCAGAAAAGGCAGGTAGATGCAGCTGATTTACGGACAGATCAACCATGATCTTATTGAATGGCGGGGCAGGCTCGATGTGCCGGATAGCCTACTCCTGCTCCTACTTCTCATGATCCGATGTTTGCTTATGGTTGCAAGACTACGCTGCTTTCTCATGGGTTGTCCTGGCTCCCTCGTCAAAATGCAGACAAGTTGCTGGTTAACTTGAATATGAAGATGATCTTCTTTATCTCTATTCAGAGCTTGAGGATGATCGGTGACTCCTGCAGGGGGCGCTGTTGAACCACGGATGCTGAATCCTCTGTCGGTTGACTATCTCCATTTTGAAAGCCTCTCTTTGCAGCTGAGGTCGTGAATCATTTTCTATCATCGGGGATGTGGCTCCATTCACAAAGATTTCCCGACGGGCTGGCTGTTCCGCAGAGTTTGCGATATAACCGTCACATTGTCAATGAGAATGACCTGATACTCGTCATTCAGCCCCACCATCGTTCCCCTGGGATATGGCTCAGTAACTCCTTCCTTGTCTGTGATACTGAGAGGCAATAGAATAAATGAAAAAAAAACTGATAATCAATGTCCAAAAGATGATAAACAGATAGATAGAGAGATAGAAAGAGAGAGAGAGAGAGAGAGAGAGAGAGAGAGAGAGAGAGAGAGAGAGAAATAGACAGACCGATGGATAAATATATAGATAGAGATATAGTTGGATAGATAAATAGATAGCTGGATGGAAAGATAGTTAGAAAAATCATGGATAGAAAGATAGATAGATAGATACACAGATGGATAGATGGATGGATAGACTTCTGTGAATCAAGAGAAGTGGACTGGCTTTTCCTTCTTGCAAGAATTTCATGGTATCATGAGAATAATCGGGGGAAATTACAAAGAAAATAATATCAAAATTGCGAATCACTTCTTAATTTGTAACGCTGCATATTTCCCCCTTCATGATTACTAAACGAGAAAGTACCAGGGCGCGATCTGTGTCCCTTTTCCGTCTGGAAACGCTGCATCGCTCCTAATTCCACACTGCGACAACTTCCCCACCTTCTCCCACCCCTCCCCATCACAATTTGAATGGCAATCGGAAAATGAACCAGGCGGCAACTGCAGAGGAAATGACGTAGCGCCGATCAACCAATCCAATGCCGCCAAAAGCTATCAGATGGCACAATCTGCTGCTTCCAAAAGTTAGTCTTCAACCGCACTCCAATGCTAATCGGCATCTGGTAAAAATGATGGTGCGTGGAGAAGATTGCGTTGTCTTAATCGTGGATTTGATCCCGTGTAAGCCAAAACAGCAGAAGTTCAGAGAAAGGGCTACTATTCATTGAAAGATATTACAATCTAATCTAATTTATATCTTATAAGGATTCTGTCCACGTACGTGGAGCAGTCGTGCCCTTCCCTGCAGCTTAAGTGGGGAGATTGAACCACCGACCATCGCAGGCTGCTTAAATCGTGCTATACCCTTATGGATTGCTAAACACCTCGACACGTCAAGGCAATAGGATTTGGATACAATTTAGAAAATACTGTGATTTACTGAGATTCTCCCTTTCTAGTCAGAGTTTCCTAAAATTATTTTTTAAACCTTCTATGACTGATGTAGTCTTTAAGTAATGGGAAGGATTAGGCATTACATGCTTCCGGGATCTGTTTGTAGGAGGAAGTCTTTCTTCGTTTGAACAATTGTCAAATAAATATAGTTTACCAAAAACCCATTTTTTCGGTACTTACAAATTAGAGATTTTCTGCGATCTCAATTATATACATTCCCTAATAGACCTGATAAGAACATATTAGATGGAATTCTTAATATGAAACCATTCTATAATTGTTCAATACCCAATATTTATGATATGTTGTTGGGAATAAGAAATGAGTCTTCAGACAAGATTAAAAATCTTTGGGAACAAGATTTACAGACTTCAATTTCTGAAGAAACTTGGAACGAGATTTTTAAATTGGTTAATACTTCATCGATATCTGCTTTTCATTCCCTCCTACAATGTAAAGTGGTTCATAGGGCTTATATGACCAAGGATAAATTATCTCGTTTTTTTAGAGGGATTTATCTCCCTACTCTGATCGGTGTAACAGTGGAGAAGCTTCACTGATTCATGTGCTTTGGACTTGTCCAAGTCTTGGAAAATATTGGAAGTATTCCAAACTTTTTCTGTACTCTTGCAAGTAAATTTAAGCCTGATCCTTTGACTGCCCTATTTGGTATTGTTGGAAGGAAAGATACAATTTTGAAGACATCTGATCTGCGCATTGTTTTTATCTCTCTTATGGCTAGAAGGACGCTTTTGTTTAAATGGATGGATGCTGTTCCGCCTAACCGTGCCCAGTGGTTACGGGATATTATGGCATCCATAAATTTAGAAAAGACTCGTTGTTCAATCTCTGAATCTAACCAAGATTTTCAAAATTTGTGGGGGCCATTTTTAAATTATTTTCATAATCTTTGACTTCTTGTTAAGATATAGAAGTTGATTAATAGTATATTTTATTACCTGATAAGTTTCTTTTTTTTCTTTTTTTCCCCCAAACAGCTTCGACTTTGGTAGCGCTTCTTTTAATAAGATTGTTTATATTCTAATATACGGATTAATCTAATCCATATGGATATAGACTAAGGAGTTCGTTAACGTGATTCAATATACTGTATTAGGGATTATTATATTCTTTCTTTTGTTTTACAATATGTATTCTCTTGAATTCTGTATTCTTCTATCTAGAAATCAATAAAATATTGAAATGATATTCAGAGCATGAGCTGTAGAGAGCTTTAAAGAGATTCTGTCGGTTTTGAAATAGTTCCGTGTTGAGGTGAATGAAGTTATCCACACTGATACAGGAGACCGGATCTCCGAGGATAACTTCACTGACCTCAACACTGACGAGCAAGATAACTGCTTCACTCAGGCTTGCTATGAGGGTATGACGAATGGCGAAGAATTTCTGTCGTGGAAGTGATACCATGATTTCGAAATGATAACAGTAGTAAGTTGGAGCTCTGAGCAGACTTATCAATTGGTTAGAACCTGCGTCCCATGGATGTGTGCCTCCCGGTTTCGAATCATCCCATCGCATCTGCTTGGCATGAACTCATCTCGGGCCTCGTCGTCAGCTTCTCAAAATGCCAACCGTCCAAAGGCGATAACGTGCGGAGGAAGTGGCTTAATTGACACAGAGCCACCTCGAAACCAGCTCCTTCGATATGCAGCGGCTTTCCGGCTATCTGATACTGGGCTTCATTTCATTCCATACGGCTGAAGTGCCCTCGTCCTGTACGCCATAGTGTGGGGAAGATTCAGCCTCCCGTTGATTGTGGTGGTGATCCCGCTAAGTTAAAATCACTGGTTTATGGGAAGGGGGTTGTAGAAAGCCCTTTGTGGAACGACGTACTGCAGCATCGGACGTGGTTAGGGTTGGTAGATTTCCTCATCAACCTGTCTCCGTTGCAACTCATGGCCCGACAACGTCTGAACACTTACAAATGGTTGCCACGCTTGTCAGATTGTCCCACTGTGGAATAAGGCATTGAAAGGACGGGTTTCCCACAGTTACGCTTTTAAGCTTGGAAAAGGACCTCGGGGTTTTCTCGGAGGCTGTATGAGGCTCTCTCCAAACTTTGTTCCAAACTTAAAAGCGGAACAAATGCTAGTATGCTCAACGGATATTTAACACCAATTCCAAACTGCGGTGCACTGCGTTTCGCTTTGCCTGACTTGGAGTGCGCGTGTGTCAGTGTTACTGTGCGTTTCGTATGTTTCACTGGGGGCTAAGTGCTTGAAGTTGATCGCAGAGTGGCCAGTGTCTCTCAGGAGCGTCAGTCCCTTCTTTGTAGACACTGTTACGTGTCAAAGTAATGAGAGAGAGAGTGAGAGAGAGAGAGAGAGAGGAATGAGGGAAAGAGAGTGAGAAAGGGACAGAATGGTTATTCAGCTCAGCAGAGTTGGACTATTCTGCTCTACCGGATCTGTTCCACCATTCAACCGTGGTCAGCGGGCGAGCATGGTGTTTCGCGCCCATGGCACGGCGCGCAATTGTGTGAATCGTTGCATCAATCGAAGAGTGGCCACGGTCCTTCGAGATCGCGAGCCCTTCCTTCTGTCTGGCCTCCGCGCACTTTGAACTGTCATTTCAGGACAGTAAAGTTCAAGCAACACACATCTAAGTTGCTGGTAAACGCAACAGGCCAGGCAGCATCTCTAGGAGGAGGTACAGTCGACGTTTCAGGCCGAGACTCTTCGTCAGGACTAACTGAAGGAAGAGTTAGTAAGATGTTTTGAAAGTGGGAGGGGGAGGGGGAGATCCAAACTGATAGGAGAAGAGAAGAGGGGTAGGGAGGGAGCCAAGAGCTGGACAGGTGATTGGCAAAGAGGATATGAGAGGATCATGTGACAGGAGGTCCGGGGAGAAAGACAAGGGGTGGGGGGACCAGAGGATGGGCAAAGGGTATAGTTAGACGGACAGAGGGAGAAAAAGGAGAGAGAGAGAAAGAATGTGTGTATAAAAATAAATAACGGATGAGGTACGAGAGGGAGGAGGGGATCTCGACTTTCCACGCCAGCCTGTCAGCATTGCTTTGAGCTCCAAAGAGGGATATCGCTGCGGAAGTGACGCAATTGCCAGGGAGCCAATGGGAGAGTTGCTTTATCCGACCAGGCGGTGAGTCTTCCCCGTGAACTGATACTGAGCTTCACTCGATTCCCCACAGCGGAAGTATCCTCACCGTGTAAATGATGCTGAGGGACGGGCTTTGCCTTCCGCTGATCGTGGCGATGATCCCGCGTAAGTTAAAATCACAGGTCTGGGGTAACGGGGTGTAGAATGCCCTTTGTCGAACTACATTGTGCAGTGCAGAGCGACCTGTGTCTTTCGGGAGTACAATCCCCTTCTCCGCAGACATTTTGGGTGCGTGTCAGCGCTACAAAAAAGAGAAAGGGGGGGGGAGAGAGAGTGGGGGAGAGAGAGAGCTCGTTTGAGTTAGGCTATTCAGCCCATCGAGTCTGTTCCAGCATTCGGCCAGGGTCATAGAGTGAGGATCGCATATCACGCCGATCTGCAGGTTCAAACTCTTCCAACTGTCTAGCTTCCGCGCTCTTTCATGATCAATTCGGATAAATTGAGAGAGTCTAATCTCATTTCTGCCCTACAGGGATTCTGACCGCCTACGTGGATCAATCGCCTTCCTCCCTGACCGTCCAGGAGGGAAAGACGGCTACTCTCTCGTGTACACTGCTGAATACGGTCTATACAAATATGTACTGGTACCGACAGCGCTCCGGCCGGGCAATAGATGCTCTCTTCTATTCAGCTGGGCAAGATTCAGCTATGAACTACACTTCTGATTCCTACGCGGCGACAAGACCCAGCAGCACTCTGTTTAAACTGGAACTGAAACAGGCATCGTCCTCCCACTCGGCCGTCTACTTCTGCGCTTGTAGTAGCGCACAGAAGTTGAAATAACGAGTCTCTCAGTACAAAAACCGTCGAGCCAATCGCAGCGAGCTTCAGTGATGCTGTTGCGCCACTAGGTGGCAGCACGGGATTGTCTTTCCCTCTTCTGTCTCCTACGGGGAACAGGTCTGCTATCTCGGGTATAACATACAGAAGCATAGCGGCTTGTTATTGGCTCTGCTCTGCAATTAAAGGAAAGAATATCGAGAGATGTACAGAGCTGAGTTGATCACATATCTGTCGGCACAGCCCGTTACCTCAGCCAAGTAGCCAGCATAACAAAGGCTCTCTGCTGCTGTTTCCGACTCTTCTGCGAGGGGATGTTTTGATAATGTGCCCTCCTGACTTTACTATCTAGTTCTCTGTGGTCTTGTTCACCTGCACTGCATTTTTTCTCGGTCACTTTTAAACTTTACAGCTGAATCTTGTTCTGCATCAGTGCGCTGTGTAATTATTTGATCGGTGTGAATGAGATGGAGGAGGATTCTTTCACTGAAGCTCGATACATTTACCTTCTTTCATCTGAATGCACCGTGTAATAAATTGATCTCTCATCACTGTATAACTGCTTCGGGAAGTCAGTGCACGTTTCTGTTCTCACCAGGATACAAACTGCCTTCGTTGCCTGCCCCATTGCTCCTGTATAACCATAACTTCCCCATCAACCCACACGAATTTCCCTATAATTTTTGTTCTGGCTTTCAACATGAGTGTGTGTCGGATCATGATTAACACAAATGTATTATGAGTAATTCAAGAAGATAGGTGGACGGATAGATAGATATATAGATAGGTAGATAGATAGATAGATAGATAGATAGATAGATAGATAGATAGATAGATAGATAGATAGATATGTAGATAGATAGATATGTAGATAGATAGATATTCAGTAAAACAGTCAGACAAACATACACACCTGGCAGCAAAATATCGTGTGCTGGTGTTCCCCCGGACACAGCCCATGGTCTCTTCCTCCTTGAGATGATTTATTCCTCTGTCGTCACTGGTATTTAGGATCATATTACTTAGATTTTCACTGTCGTCCGCCCTTCCTTACATGCTTTTCGTTTGTTCAGTCCGCAGGATTTTTTTTTCACGCGGTTTTTCCCCATTCCTCACGCTCGCTACCCACAGCCCGTTTCTCCTCTCACCAGAATGGAGGAATGCAGCGTGAAATGCCGGTGTCTCGCGTCTCCAGACGTCGGCTTGTAGTCTTCGTTCGGGCGAGCTGTGCGTCAAGCCTCCTCTGCTGTTCTCTATTCCGTCAGCCAACAAATCAGCGAATCCGATTTCCGGCTACCCGCATTAACAGTGTACAACAGGGTATTGAGATTCCACGCTCACCGACTCGTCCGACGCCTCTCTGACCAAGGCAGCAGTGCGATGCGACCAAGTCCCGTTCTTCACTATCACCAACAACGAGCAATGCCCTGGTGGTGTAGCCATGCAGTATTTCAAGTTCTTAATGCCCAGCAGGGTACTGTGGTCGTACAACTAATGCTCTGTTTTGCTTGCCCTGGGTTCATTTGCCTCTCAAGCACGTCTGCCTCCCAGATTCGAATCATACAAACGCATCTGCGCTGCGTGACCTCATCTCGGGCCTCGTCGTCAGCTTCACCACAATGTCAACCGGCCAAAGGGGGCAAGGCGCCGAGGGAGTGCGGCTATTGGCACGGAACCATCGGTAAACCAGTCCGCTTTTTCAGACCACGCCGAGAAACTCGAACCTGAGAGCTGATAGTGAGCTTCACACGATTACGCATAAAGATCGTGTCCTGGAGATGATGGTGTGGTGGACGCTTTGCCTCCCTCTGAAGGTGGCGATGATCCCGCGTAAGGTGACATCACAGATTGAGGGGAAGCAGGTGTGAAATGTCCTTTGTAGGCGGAAGTAGTGCAGCATCTGACGTGGTTAGTCTTGATAGATATCCTCGTCGTGACGCAAAAGATTTGAGAACTACCCTTCAACCATCGAGCCTGATGACGAAGTGTCTTATCACTGATAAGCGGCTTCCGCACATGTCAGATTGCCCCGGGGTGAGACAGGGCATTGAATTCACGGATGTTCCTGAGTTCCTCTACGATACCTGAAAGAGAATCTCGGGAATTTCTCGGAGTTTACGAGAGATTATGCGCCAAAAGTAAATGCGGATCAAATGCGAATATGCTCCTCAGCATTTTACCCAAAATCCTCACTGTTGTTGAATGCATCTCGATTTAATCTAAATTATTGTACGTATGTGTCGGTGCCATCGTGTTATAGCCGGAGTTGTAATGGGGCCAGCTCCCGCGACGTTTTCAATTCTCCACATGTTATGTGCTTCGAATACCCTCTGACAACCTAGTCCAGGTCCTGGTCTTCACATGTGGCTGAGCGACTAAGCCCGGAGAAACTGTCTCTGCTGACACGAGAAGGGAAGAATGGCGGCTTACTGGCGCCTTAAAACCAGTCGCTTCGGGCAGATGGGGCTCGTCAGCCGTGGTTGGCATTTCAACCTGACCTTCTGGAGTCCTCCAGCATTTACGTCTTTTGATAGATAGATAAAGAGAGAGAGTATGAGAGAGAGAGAGAGAGAGAGAGATGAGAGAGAGAGAGAGAGAGAGAGATGAGAGAGAGAAAGAGAGAGAGAGAGAGAGAGAGAGAGAGAGAGAGAGATGAGAGAGAGAGAAAGAGAGAGAGAGAGAGAGAGATGAGAGAGATCTGAAATTTTGTGTTTTTTTTTCATTGGTGGTAGATGTTGTAGGTCTGATGCGTTAACCAAGTGTATTTCCTATGTATGTTCGTTCAACAGTAACTGAAACTTCCGTTCGACATCGGCTTCTGAACTGTAATGACCTTCGTGATGAGACATGCAGGAAGTGACACCTTCAACAAAGGGCCAATGGGATTTCCGTAATCAGATAGGAGACAACGCGTTTCTTCTGAATATCGGCATTGCGCTGCACTCGATGACAAAGTGAGCCGGTATCTCTTTCGAGTGGATGATGGCTTGTGGAAGGCATTGCACCCTCCTGATTTTGCCGTTGATCCCAAGTAAGTCAAGCCATCATAGATCCACGAAAAGCAGTGTGGTTTTTCTGTTAGACTTATACAGTGCGGCATTTTCCTTCCTTTAGCTCGGTAGAGGGTATCAACTTTGAAATCCCCTCCCGATCTCATGTTCCAAAATGGAAAGATCAGACCACTGATGACAGCCGGCACTTTGGGTTTCGGAATTGAAATGACGTCCTCTCCAGTGGACGGGTCTGAACGTGGAAGAGGTGACATATATGTCTGTGCTGCACTGAGGGGCTGAGGTCCTGATCCGAAATACGGATCAAATGCCAGCAAGCTGTCCAGTATTCCGGTTCAATTCCCCAATCTGGTCCAATGGCGGCTGACGTGGCCCACGGAGCTGTTCACCACTGTGATATTTCTCGCACGTTACTCACTAGTGATTGGATATCATCCCGTTGGGTTTTGCTGAGGGTGGCCACTGGATTTTACATATGCGGGTTCCTTCTTTTAGAACATTTTAAACAATATCTGGCTGACCACTGAGAGCAATTAGAGACTGATTGAATTCCTTTCTTGCAGCGCTCCTGGCGGCTTACGTGCAACAGTCGCCTTCCTCCCTGTCACTCGCAGAGGGAGAGTCGGCCAGCATCTCGTGTACGCTCCTAAATACGGGATACCGAGCCATGCTTTGGTACAGGCAGCGATCCGATCGGACACTGGATGCTCTCTTCTATTCTGCTGGGCAAGGTCAGTCTATGAACTACACATCGGA
The DNA here is from genome assembly GCF_963921235.1 of Mobula hypostoma. Lineage (NCBI taxonomy): Eukaryota > Metazoa > Chordata > Chondrichthyes > Myliobatiformes > Myliobatidae > Mobula > Mobula hypostoma. The sequence continues at coordinate 6,924,010 of NW_026948187.1, read as the reverse complement.
TTCTTTCAAGGCGACAAGGCCCAGCAGCACTCTATTTAAATTGGAACTGGGCCGGGCATCGGCCTCCCACGACGCCGTCTACTACTGCGCTTGTAGTAGCGCACAGAGCTTCAGATACCGAGTCTCCCACTACAAAAACCCTCCAGCCGATTGCAGGCAGGTCCAGCGTTCCTTTAGCACCAGCAGGTGGCAGCACAGGATTGTGTTTGGCAGCCACTTGTACTGTCGCGGACGGGGAAATCCTGGCTGGCGTCCTCTCCTGCTCCAATAACGGTCGATATCACAAGGACAAGAATTCTACCTGATATGGCAACTGCTCTACAGTTACCAGCAAGAAACTCCAGAAAACAATACGTCCGCACAGCTCAGCGGATCTTGGAAACGTCCCCTCTCTAACATCTCCTTCCGTCAGAAGAACAAAGACGCCAGCCACCAGTCGGTCAGAAGACTCAGAGATCTGAATATACATACTAACAGTCGCAAAGCAAACCTTTTCTCCCGCTGTTATTCAACTCTCGAGTGGCCCATTTTCTACGGTGCGATGGTACAGAAATGTGGGCCGCCGATGTCACAATCAACCTCGTTATGGTCCTGTACGTCAGTTCTGCAGCTCTTAAACGTTATTGTCGTGCCTTATTCTAAATCAGTGCACCGTGAACTGATTTTATATCTGTGAACAAGCTTGTCACTGCATCTTGTTACAGGTGACATTACCAAGTCAGTGTCAATACCAACAGCGATACACTCCAGAGCTGCTGACTGACCCGCTGAGTTTCCCCACTATGTTGCCGATGACCCCAAGCTGAGTGGAAAAGCAAATTGTCACAGGTGAACACATGAAGCCACACCCCTCAACCGTACGTTAGAATAATACCGAATACCTTAGTCATCATCGCGCTCTTTATCAGCAATGCGCTATGAAGTGGGAGACTGTGGTCTACCCAGGACCATGATTAATCCTGCTAATTGTTTCTACAGAAGTGCTTTCCCTTTGTTTTATTCTTGGCAGTGTCTTTCCGAAACATTTCGCCCCAGCCATTTCCAATCGTCATTAGAGATGTTCTGCCTGATATTAGTGGTTCTTCAAATAGGACTGAAAGACGAACCATCTACCCCCTGTTCCCAAGGCTTCACGGGACCCCGATCGGGAATCCATTCAGTTGCGACACCTTGCCTAAGGGTGACCTGTATTCTAGCGGAAGGAAAGAGCGCCTTAGACTTCCTTCGGAAGGGACCCACCTCCTCTCGTCACCCACAGTACCGCGCTATCATGTGGAACGCACGGTGGATTTAAACAAGAGCCCGCGGGATAACAGAACGGGATCGGTTGATGCGAATGGAAGCAGTCGCGCTTGAAGGTATTGTGCGATCAGGCGTGGATCAAACAGGCCGCTTGCTTTGAGGTTATGGCGAAGTGGAGAAGCCTTTCAGGCATCGATGTGTTACCCGGTTGAAGCTCTATCCTGTCTGCATAGTCCCTGCCGTCGGGTACATTGATCAATGATTATAAACCGGCGAACCACGAGTGTGCGCCTCCCAGTTTCTAATTTGTTTTGCATGAACTCATCTCGGGCCTTGTCGTCAGTTCCACGAAAATGAAAAACGACCCAAGGTATTTACCGAGGCGGAAGTGACGTAATCACGACAAAGACAGCAGAAATCTGGTTCCTTTATTGGACCAGACAGATAGACTTCCCTGAGAGCTGGTTCTGAGCTTCACTCGATCCACACAGAGGAAGAATCCTTATCCTGTAGATGATGGTGCGGAGGACGATTTCCCTGCCGCTGATCGTGGCCATGATCCCACGTAAGTAAAATTCACAGATCTCGGGGAAAGGGGTGTTGAACGACCTTTGTGTAACGACATGGTTCAGCATTGGACATGGTTCGGCTTGGTAGATTTTTTCGACAAGAGGCCGAAGATTTGATGCCAACTTGGCAACTCATGAGCCGAGCGAGAAAGCGCCTTCCCACCGATAAAGCTTTCCCGCGCTGGTCGAACTGACCCAGTTGACATTGCGCGCTTCCTTCAGTTCCGCTAAGCCTGGAAGATGATTTCGGGATTACTCGGAGGGTGCGTGGGGTTTTGCGCTAAAACTGAACGCGGACCAAGTGCGATTTGTACGATATTTAACCCCAGTTCATCAATGCGTTTTGAAGAATCTCATTTTCTCTGAATTGGAGGACGTGTGTGTCTGGATGGTGCATCGCGCCCATGGCACGTCGCAGAATAATGCGAACCTCCGGGTTAATCTGAGAGTGGACAACACATTTCGGGAACGCCAGCCCTTTCCTTCTGTCTGGTTTACGCGTTCGCTGATCAACAACTGAGGGACATTGGAGATTAATTGATTTTCTGCTTTACAGGGATTCTGGGCGCTTTCATCGAGCAGTCGCCTTCCTCCTTGTCAATCGGAGAGGGAGAGTCTGCCAGCGTGTCGTGTACGCTGCTGAATACGGACTATCAATTTATGTATTGGTACAGAGAGCGATCCGAACAGGCAATAGATTGTCTCTTCTATTCTGTTGGACAAGGTTCGGTTACGAACTACACATCCGATTCCTACACGGCGACAAGACCCAGCAGCACTCTGTTTAAACTGGGGCTGAGAAAAGCATCGCCCTCCCACTCTGCCGTCTACTACTGCGCTTCTAGTAGCGCACAGAACTTCAGATAACGAGTCTCCCACTACAAAAACCTTCCGGCCAGACGCAGGGAGGTTTCGTGGTCCTGTTGCACCACTAGGTGGCAACACGGGAATGTGTTTGACTGTTCCTTTCGGTCACGAACCAGCAACCTTCGACCGGCTCTTTTAAAATGCCCCAGATATCACAATGACCAGAATTGTATTGTGATGTATAACTGCTTGGTACGGATAATCCACTGCAATTGAAGGCAATAAAAAACCGCAGAGAGACGTGCTCATCTCTCTGCACATCGTGGATACCTGCTTCGCGCCTATCCATCTCGATAGCTCAGTAAAGCAACGAGCACAACGAAAGATCCCATCCACCACTCGAGCAGTTTCTCAGCCGCTGTAACAGGACTCTCGAACGGACTACAGGATGGCGCAGTGACGTGCACTCCTGACGTCACCAACTACCTCATTAAGGCCGTCCTCACCTGCGCTGCATTTTCTCCGTCGATTTAAAAGTTTCTAGATGGACCTTATTCCACATCAATCCACAGTGTGTGACCTTTCGGGTGTTGTGTGTGTGTCTGTGTGCGTGTGTGTGTGTGTGTGTGTCCGCACGCGCGCGCTGTCCAGTACCCCTGGATTTCCCCACTGAAATGGCACTGACTAAAGTGCACTTTCGCTCTCTCCTTTCCCCTTTCGAATGACAGCAGAAGAAACGTGTACCGCTGACAACTGCACCGGAGGCTAAAGACGTCATCCGGCCAATCGGTTCCAGACAATGATTCGGCAGCGATGTGTATGTCATCTGAAAGCAGGTCATGAGCAACACTCCATCCCGAAGCCCGTCAGCTTCCACCCTGTGAAAGATTGGTGCGTGGAACACATTGTCCTGCGCTGATATTGCCCTTGATAACGCGTAAGTCAGGAAAACAGAGGTTCAGGGGAAAAAACAACTGACGTGCAGAGAACAAGCTATCAATTCCTGAGAGAAATAAGACTCCGAGACAGCTTTTTTTTTACTATCATGTAAAGACTCTGGCCGCATACGTGTATGAGTTGTCCCCTTCCCTTTCAGTTCGGTCGGGAGAGTTAAGCATCGCCCAATACGCGCTGTGGAGTACAGGCTGTTCTCGGGCATATTGGTGCAGACAGCAACCCGTCCAGGCACGAAAAGCTGGGAACGACGCAGTTAACAGTTACACGTCTCGGACCTACCGGGCAACGAGAACCATGCGCGCTGGCAGTTTCATTACCCAGGTGCGGATGAAAGACAGACTCCAATGTCACGACCGTAAAACTTCATAACATTTCCAACAGAAGATCAGGTGTGACTACCGAGTGACACCGCGAGAGATAATTTTCTCAAAACTAGGACCCCGCGATTAAAATTGATCGGGTGTCTGTTTACGTCACACACACACCAAGCATTCATTTTGTTATCAACGTCTGTATGCGGAATACAACTCTGAGATTTGCCTTCTCCAGATAGACATAAAATACCGAAAAAATACATTGAAGTATTTGGAAGAAAGCCATCTGTTCCATCCCCCGGACGATAACGAAAGAAACAAATCGGCGCGAATTACACCCCCACAACACCTTCCAGGCACAAAAACTAACAGATCACCAACAGGCAGAAACAGTGTGATTCAGTGTGACTTGAATGCTTGATCGCTCCGAGAGCAACAAGTCGAACCTAACAGCCTCTCCGAGAACCGATCGCTCTCATCGACATACGCCTCCTTGTTTCAATCTTCCTCGGTTCTTCAATCCGCGAGAAACCTGCCGTCCGGTCTCCGAATTTTCTGCTAGAGTTTTCTGGGGCACAAGAACGCGCTAACTCACTCGACAGAAAGACAGATTGTATGTTACTGTCGCTAACTGTTTCTGACACAAAATTAAGATAAAAGTAATTAGGGAAGGATGTAGCACTTTTGTGAGCAAATACTGGGGATATCTGGCACTAACACTCATTCCACTGTTAACATCAGCCGAGTCACAATTTTCCCCCCATTCAGAAACTTGGTTTGAAAAAAAACAACTGAAACTCAGGCAAATCCTGTACGTTTGAAGCATTGAGTTGCTGACAGTTGATGGGATGAGATGATATTTTTGTATTAACGACAGTAGCATCCCAGTCATTGCAAAGCTGCTACCCAGAGATACGTGCCTCCCAGCTTCGAATCATTCTAACGTGAGTGTGTTTCATGAACTCATCTCGGGCCTCGTCGTCAGCTTCGCCGCAATTTCAACCGTCCAAAGTAGAGACACTGCAGCGGAAGTGACGTGATTGCCGTAGAATTGTCCTTTATATCAGACCATGCAGACAGATCTGACACTGATCTGCATTCGACTCAACGCAAAGGAAGTGTCCGCGTCCCTTAAATGATGAGACAGCGGCGGGCACTTTGTCTCCCGCTGATTGCCGTGGTGATCCCGGGTAAGTCAAAAGCACAGGTCTTGGCAAAGGACGGTGCGGAATGTATCTTTTGGTTTCACGTCATAGAGTCTCGGACTTGCTTAGGCCTGGGTGATTACCTGGTTATAAGTAAAATATTTGATGCCCAACATTCAGCCATGTGCCTGATTACAAAGATTCCTACCTCTGATAAATCGTTAACGCGCTTGTCACAGCGACCCACTGTGGACTGGGGTATAACACGTCCCCTTCTGTTACGCTATGAAACTTCGAAAAGGATTTTGGCTATTTCTCGGAGGGGGTATGTGGGGTACTGAACACGGATCAAGTGCGAGTATGCCACACCGTATTAAATCATCACACTTCTCCACTGTGGTTCAATGCAACTTGCTTAAACTGAAGGAGAGTAGGTGTGAATCAGGACGGTGTATCGTGCAGTATTGTGAATCTCCGGGTGTATTCAATAAGGCCCTGGGTCTTCGAAAAAAATCCGTCCTTTCCTTCTCTCTAGCGTCCGTGCGCTCTGATTAACAACTGAGAGATTAGAGTCTCATCGAATTTTGTTTAACAGGGATTCTGGCCGCGTTAGTGGAGCAGTCGCCTTCTTCCCTGTCAATCGGGCAGGGAGAGTCTGCCAGCGTGTCGTGTACGCTGCTGAATACGGACTATCAATTTATGTATTGGTACAGACAGCGATCGGACCGGGCAATAGATTGCCTCTTCTATTCAGCTGGGCAAGGTTCGGTGACGAACTACACATCCGATTCCTATACGGCGACAAGACCCAACAACGCTCTGTTTAAACTGGAACTGGGACGGGCATCGGCCTCCCACTCCGCCGTCTACTACTGCGCTTGTAGTAGCGCACAGAAGTTGAGATAACGAGTCTCCCACTACAAAAACCTTCCAGTCAATCGCTGGGAGGTTCAGTGGCCATGTTGTACCAGTAGGTGGCAGCACCAGTCCGTGTTCGGCTGCGCCTTTCAGTCACAAACCGGCTTTCCCCGCTTGCTCCCGCTATCTCAGATATCGCATCGACTAGCAGAAGGGCTTTCATGAATAATGGTCTGTCATAGTATCTGCGCTGCAATTGACGGCAGGAAACCTGAGAGGGCCCTTCGCACAGATGTGTCCTCTGTCCATACATCTCGTTATCTCAGTAAAGCAACAATAAGGGACTCCAGTCAAAACGCAGCAGCTTATCTGCCGCTGTTACCCGACGCTTGAACGGGCCGCTTGTGCGAGAGGATGGTACAATAATGCGGACTCCGAACTTCACAATCTACCTCACTGTCGTCACCTGCACTGCGGTTTTCTCTGTCGCTTTTAAACTTTTCTGATGAGGCTTATTCCACACCCGTGCACCATGTAATGCTTCGATCTGTCTGGACGGTACGCAAGACCAGCTCTCCACTGTAACTGGATAGGTGTGGAAATTATAAATGATTTAATGAATTTACCTTTCTCTATCTCAGTGCACCGTGAAATGATTTGATCTCAGCGAACAAGCTTTCCGCCGCATAAATGCATAAGGAGATCACTGCGGCCAAAATTTTAATTCCGATTCCCATTCACGTTTCGACCTGTTGGTCGATGGTCTCCTTTCGTGTCGAAAGCAGTCCAGCCTCAAGGCGGAGGAGCAACCGCTTATATGTGTGTACACTCTAACCTGACGGTATATACGACGATCCACCCACCCGCTTTTCACTTTTCAGAACTTTGACTTCTTATCACCCATCTACCATTGCCCCCAGCTGCCCTCCCCTCCGTCCCTTTTCCCCGTTTTCTACTCTCCTCTCCAATAATATTCTCTCTTCCCCAGCCCTTGACCTTTCCCAAGTACCTGTCTTCACCTATCACCTTCCAGCTGGACGTTTTCCCGCCCCGCAAATATTTTATTGAGGCATCTACTCCCCTTCCTTCTCAGTCCTGAGGAAGGATCTCGGCCTCAAACGTCTAAATCTTACACTTTTCCATACGGAGTAGCACGATGCACAGCGCGACAACAGGAGAACTTTCCACCGATTCACCGAGAGGTGCAGAACGGACTTTTCGCCACACGGGGGCAGCAACAGTCTCCGTCTCGTTGCTCATTGTCCAACTCGAATGGTACACGGCACTTTGCAAATGCTAACTTCTTGCACACATATCTGTGTCTTGTACACATATGTAATTATGGGGAGAACATCCATTTCATGACCTCCGGTACCTAATAAAATGGCCACTCACTGCATGTTCGTGGTCCTCTGCTATTGTGGGCGATCCGCTTCAAGGTTCAACATATTATGCAATCAGAGATGCTGTCTTGCACACCACTGTTTTAACACACGGTCATTTGAGTTACTGTCGCCTTCCAGTCAGTTTGAAAGAGTCTGCTTGTTCTCCTCCAGCCTGTGGCTCTAACGGGGCGTTTTCACCCAAAGAATTCCCACAAATGTCTTTTTTTTTGCGCCATTCTCTGTAAACACCAGAGAGGGTTGTGAGTCAGTTTCCCAGGATTTCAGTTGTTTCTCAGATACCCAACCTCTCCCGGACTGGCACCAATAATCATTTTACGGTCAAAGTCACTTAGGTCACATTTCTTCCCCATTGTGATGTTTGGACTGAACGGCAATGGAGCCTCTTGACAATGTCGGCATGTTTTTATGCATTGACTTGCAGCTGCATGATTGGCTGATGAGACGTTTGCATCAACGAGTCAGTGTACAGCCATCTCATAAAGCGGCCACTTCATCTGAGTAACTTGAATGAAAACGTAGATATGTGGGTTCGTAAGTCAGCAAACGACACAATGATTGGCGTTGGCGTGGATACCCGAGTCGGTTGTCAAAGAACCGAGAGGGAAATCTATGTATTCGGTGCACAGCTGTAGCTAATAAAGCGGCCGCTGAGTGTATGATTTGTTCTCCTTATTATCTCCTCTTCATATTACCGCTGCTCCTTCTCAAGTCAAGTCAAGTCAAGTCGCTTTTCGTTGTCATTTCGACCACAAATTGCTGGTACAGTTCACACTAAACATGAAGCAACGTTCCTCCAGGACCATGGTGCTGCAGGAAACAACACAAAACTACACTCGAAGAAGAGAGGCAACGCAATCCTCCCCCTGGACTACGTAAAACAAACCAAAAACTGCACAAGACTACAGACCTACACAGGACTACATAAAGGGTAAAAACAGTGCGGGGCAGGACAATAAATAATAAACAAGACAATAGGCATAATAGAGGACAAATTACAATATAATAATAATAAATGTTGCAGATGCCAGTCTGAACTCTGGGTATTGAGGGGTCTGAGGGCTTGGGGGAAGAAACTGTTGCACAGTCCGGTTGTAGGAGCCCGAATGCTTCGGTACCTTTTGCCAGATGGCAGGAGGGAGACGAGTTTGTATGAGGAGTGGCTGGGGTCCTTCACAATGCTGTTGGCCTTACGGGTGCATCGTGTGGTGTAACTGTCTGTAATGGCGGAAACAGAGATCCCGATGATCTTCTCATCCAGAGGATGCAGTGATCCCACCCGGGGCCAGGAGCATAATGAGCGTGATTGCTCGCTTCTGTTCCGACTTGGAGACGAACGCTGTTCGTTATCAGCCGGACAGCGGCTGTGAAAGCACAAATTCTGCATCAACCCGCCAGGAAATTCCCTGTAACTTTCACGCGATTTTAGTACGTGAGTCCAAGATCAGTAGACACAGACAAATGCTTTACAAATAATTCAGGAAAATGGATAGATAAATATTCAGATTGAGAAAGAGATAAATATATCGATAGATAGACAGACGGACAGATGGATAGGCAGATGTGTATGTCTGTGTGTGTGTGTGTGTGTGTGTGTGTGTGTGTGTGTGTGTGTGTGTCTGTGTGTGTCTGTGTGTGTGCGCGCGCACGCGCTCGCGCGGGACCCCTGAGTGTAGGTTTTGTTCTCCGTATTGTCGCCGCTGCATACCCTCTCTGCTTTTTCTACTCTTTCGTCATCTCCATCCAGAAGTTCCCCGGCCGGGGTTAGAATCATATCTTATATTATTAATCGCTTGACTTCTTACAAGGGGAGACTAAGTATATTTGTTTCTCCGACTCCCTTCCCCGCACAGCTGCTGTAAAACCACATCTTCTGCATCAACGCGCCTCGAAATTCCCTGTGACTTTGACGCGCTCTCAGCCTGAGAGTCCAGGATCAGCAGGTACACACAGATGCATTACCAATAACTCAGGTAGATAAGCATAGATAGAGTGATCTCTGTGTATGTATGGAAGTGTGTGCGTCTGAGCGTGTCTGTGCGTGCCTTTGTGTGTGTGTGTGTGTGTGTGTGTGTGTGTGTGTTTGTGTGTGTGTGAGTGAGTCGTTGCCACTCAAATTTAGCTTTCGAATGACGACAGAACAAATTACACAGGAAGTGACAGACGTCAAAGGGCCAATCGGCAAGAGCAACTATAACGGGAAGCTCAAAACAGTTATTTTGAAAGCGTGTCTTGAACAGCACTCCATCCCAAAGCCTGCCAGCGCCTATCCTGTGAATGATGGGGCGAGGAACATATTGTCTTACGCTGATCCTGGCATTGATCCCGCGTAAGTCAGAATAACAATGGTTCTGGGTAAGGTAACTCAGGTTCAGAGAACGGGCTACCATTTGTTGACAGAATTTAGGCTCTAATGGATTTTCTGCCTTGCAGGGATTCTGGCCGTGTACGTGGAGCAGTCGCCCCCTTCCCTGTCAGTTGGATTGGGAGAGTCAAGCACCGTCAATTGCACGCTGCTGAATTCGAAGTATGATTATATGTACTGGTACAGACAGCGACCGGACGGGGCAATAGAAGCTCTTTTCTATTCCACTGGGAAAGATATAGTCAACAGTTACACGTCGGAATCCTGCGCGGCAACAAGACCCAACAGCACTTTCTTTCAACTGGAAGTAAAGAACGCCTCGCACTCTCACTCGGCCGTCTATTTCTGCGCCTGTAGTAGCGCACAGAGGTTGAGAAGTCGAGCCGCCTCTGACAAAAACTGTTCTGCACAATCGCTGAAGGCTCAGAACCCGCATTTTCTCACCACTAGAGGTCGCTGCACATTGAGCTTCACTGTCAGGGTCGCGTCTCGCACAACACTGCAATTGCCTTTTGATTCTTCTCATCCACATAGTTTAAGTAAATCGGGTACATTGAGAGAAAAGGGGGAGATGAAGAAAGAGATACGGAGGGACGAGGAGAGCGCCAGAGAGGGAGAGAGTTGTCTAGTCAACTTGGTAGAGTGAAGAACTACACCCCTCGAATCATGTTGGAGCAGATAAGGGGCGTGGCCAATCCAGACTTCCGCAAATCCACCTACGTCACTGATGTAATAACCATCCGGGTTGAGTGAATGGTTTATTTGTCTGCTGCACGCACCACTTTAATGACGAAGAGACTAAACCCTCCAGGAAAGATGTTTCTATTTCTGAACTTCATTCTCGCCTTCCACTGTGTGTGAAAGTCGACAAATAGATTTTAATCTCTCTCTGCTTATGCCTGGCGTTCACGTTTCCGTCACTAGTCGTCTTAGACTCATTAATTATCTACTTACGAGCCGTCGCGTCCGCACACGATCTGTCCTCTGCCGCAGCCTGTAAATTCCGATCTCCTCTCCAGCTTTTCCCGTCTGCAATCCTCCACTTTGCTTTCGTCAGTGCACCCTCTTTTTCCCCTTTCCCATTGACCCGCCTCTCCGTGTCCATTCACCCCATTCTGCCTCCCCCGTCTCTTATTTCCAGGTCCCCCGCCTTCAGCATTCAGAAGGCTGAAGATAATCCGCGTGCTGATTTCTCACCTCATCCTTTCCTGTTATGTGCAGTCTTCCCATAAATCCTCTTTACGGAAAGATCGTATCTTCTTACGACATGTTCGGCACAGCGATGTGGGCGGAAGGGCCTGTATTGTGCTGTAGGTTTTCTATGCTCTTGTTCCCTGCTCCAAATGCAGGAGGTGTGATGGTTAACTTGGATTTGAAGATGTTCTGCTTTATCTATATTCAGCGCTTGTGGATGAGCGAAGGGAGCTGCAGGGGGCGCTGCTGAGCCATGAAGCACTTGAGCTGCAGCTCCCTCTGTCGGCGGAGCACCTGCATACTCCTCTCATCGGCTTGGGGTTTCTATTCTTCCTTCCTGAGCTGCTGGCTGTAAACTACAGCGAACTGTCAGAACAGACGAGTAAGCCATTGGTTGCTGTCCAACAGCAGGACGGGACTTGCATGTTTACAAGGCAGAGAAGCGGGAAGTAAAAATAACTACCTCTAGGAAAGCTCAATACAGCTATAAAAATCATCCTCCCGTGACAGGAAATCTGATCGACTATTCTAATTAGCCCGTGTGATTCACTTTCAATTGGGCGAGCTTAGATGATGGTGACAGTCACTGGTGGGGGAGCGCAGCTGTGCCGTACATGGGTCTCTCTAGTTACAGCGAGCGATTGGAAAGCCGAGTCTGCACGTCCTGGAGAAAAGGAGGTTAATGAATGTCTGGAGGAAGCGTTAAAAACATCGAAAGTGTGTTAATAGCAGTGCTTTCGCGAAGCGATATGAAGCGAAAAGATGTAGATCTGGGTTCAAGGTGAGAAGTGATGGTTAAAGCCGCCTTAAAATATTTTGTTACCGCAAAGAGTACCCGGATACGTGGGCGGGGCATATACAATTTCAATTTCCATAAAGACATCTAGACGGGAATGGGTAATGGAAAGGTCACCTGGGAAAATGCGCGAATCCCAGGCCAATGCGACAAGCTTCGATAGGAAATTTGGTCAGCAGACAGGACTGGGGCCGAAGTGCCGCCTCTGCCCCCCCCCCCCGATACATGACTATTGACAATTGCTTTTGCTGACCAAAGTAGACGATCAGTCATCGATGACGTAAGCAGCCGATCAATTGTCAATTGTCATGTACTGTCAGACGTCATTTCCGGTGGTACATTCCGCCGACAAGACTTCGGGTGAAAAAGGGAAGAGGGCGCTTTTGTTACCGAACAGCGTTTCGGATCGGCAATGCATTTCCTCGCTAACGTGGCCCTCGCCTTTCTAACTTTATCCCTGACTCTCCTGTACCATTGTGAGTTTTATTTTGATGAATTATTTTCTTACAGCAGGTGGAATCAACTGATTGTATCGTCAGAGACGAACCCAAATTATTTGTATTATAAAACGCGGAATATTATCCCGTTGTCAGCCACCTGACCATGAATTATTTTCTCTTGTATGTTAATCCAGTACTGGCGGCTGCGCCGACAGTGATCCAGTTCCCTACCGCGGCGGCTATTCGGCCGGGAGAGCATTTCAATTTTGAGTGCAGTTTGGAGGGAGGCGGCATGAGCAGCTACAATATGTACTGGTACCGGCAAGTCGAAAGAAGTTTGGAGTGGGTCTGCAGCGACTTTGACACCTGCGCCCCACCTTTTAAACTGAGGTTCGCCGCTAAACTTGAAGCCGCAAAGAACCGCTTCACGCTGCAACACAACGGCAGCGAGGAGACGGACGCGGCGACCTACTTCTGCGCAGCGAGGTTCGCACGGCGGCTCACGTCTACGGCTGCCTCAGACAAAAAGCTCCTCAGGATCCGGCCCATCAAAGCCCGTACTATCCACTTTCTCCCCTCACCCCGCATGTGCAGCTAAAACGCACTTACCTGAAAAGCTGCCAGCAGAAAGCAGCATCCATTATCAAGTTTCTCAGCCGTCGAGGCCATGTTCTCAACTCGCTACCAAAGCAGGGCAGTAGCTTCAGGAGACTTTGGTCTCACGACAGCACGATTGTCCAGAGTCACTTTCAAGGATTGTATAACTCATGCTTATTGATTGATTGCTTGTTAATACATTGCACATTTCTTTTCATCGATTCTATTGTTTGCTTCATTGTGAATGCCGGGATGAAAATGTATGCCCGGTTGTACAGAGAGCCATAGCCATAATTTGTTATAAATTTACTTTGAAATTTGAACTATAAGCGCCCGAGGCGATAGTTCCATTGAACTTTTCCGGCAACACTTTTTATTTCAGTCATATTCCCAGTTTGTCAGGGGCCAAGGAATTATGATTGATGAAGACCTGTAGGGCGGCAAAAGCCGTTCGTTCGCCGATGGTGCGCCGACTCTTTAACCGATCCTATGTTAAATCTTCTCTCTTACATGGACACACAGTCAAAATTTCAAACAACCAATCGGGGCTAATTGTGCAGACTGCTGCACAGATTGGCTAGCTGAGGTCTTCCAGCATTTTGCGTGCGTTACCTGTTTTTTTTTTCCCAGACGCTCTCCTCCACTAAAAGAAAAACAAGTTGAAAATTAACCTCACACCAATTTGATATTCCCTCCCCCACCCCCCACATTTCCAGACGGTGATGCAGCCAGTCACTGATGTTTTCGGTGAGTGCAAGGTTGTTACTGCGACACCAGTCCACTAGATGTCGCTCGTGTACATGCATTCGTTACCATCTGAAATTCTGCCAACAACGGTTGTATCGTCAGCAAATTTATAGATGTTGTTTCAGTTCAGACTAGCCGCACAGTCATGAGTGTAGACAGAGTAGAGCAGTGGGCCTAGTACACAGACCTGTGAAACCCCAGTGTTACTTGTCAGCGAATTGGTGATGTTATTTCCAATCCGCACAGATTGTGGTCATCTGGATCTATTTGCAGAGGGCGGGACAGAGGCCTAGTGTCTTTAGCCTTTCGATCAGGACTGGAGGGCTGATGGTATTAAATTCTGAGCTGCAATCAATGAGCACCATCCTATCATAAGTATTGTTTGTCGATAATGTAAACCGCTCAGTGGAGGTGTGACGTTGCGGAACTGGCGTAATGGTCACGCAGCCAACGGGAACACGTTTCTTTCACAGCCCACGCAAAGAGTCTCCCCCTGGAGCTGACGCTGCGCTTCATTCGATTCCACTCAGCGGAAGTGTTCTCATCCCGTAAATGAGGGTGCGGCGGACACTTTGCCTCCCGCTGATTGTGGTGGTGATCCCGCGTGTTAAAAATCACAGGTCCAGGGGTCGTGGGGGGGAGGGAATGTCCTTTGCGGAACGACGTAGTTGAGCTTTGCACTTGGTTAGGCTTGGTAGTTTCCCTCGGAATTAGGCCGACTATTTGATGCCTCCCTTTCAAATCATGAACCTAAATACAAAGTGTTTTATCACTGATCAGTTGTGCGTGTGTGTGTGTGTGTGTGTGTGCGTGTGTCTGTCTGTCTGTGCATCTGCGTGTACCATGAAACAGAAAGTGGCGACTAGAATTAGGCCATCAAACTCATGGAGTCTGATCCAACATTCACCCATTGCCACCGCGTGTATTGCACGTCGCACAGTAGTCTGAATCTTCGGGTTAATCGGAAGGTGGCCAGGATCTTTCGAAAAGGGCAGCCCCTCCCTTCTGCTGAGATCCTGCGCGCTGTGATGAACAATTGGGAAGGATTAGAGTCTCATCAAATTTCTGATTTACAGGGATTCTGGCCGCGAACGTGGAGCAGACGCCTTACTCCCTGTCAATCGGAGAGGGAGAGCCGGCCAGCGTGTCATGTACACAGCTGAATGCAGACTATCAATATATGCTTTGGTGCAGACAGCTAACCGACCGGGCTATAGAGGTCGCCTTCGTTTCTTTTGGGCAATGTTCAGCTATGAACTACGCATCCTATTCCGACAAGCCGTCAAGGCCGAGCAGCACTCTGTTTCAACCGGAACGAAGACAAGCATCCGCCTCCCACTCCGCCGTCTCCTTCTGCGCTTATAGTATAGCACAGAATTTGAAGCAGCGAATCTCCCACCACAAAATAACTTCCAGCCAAACAGAGGGAAGTTCTGCGGCCCTGCTGCATCACTAGGGGGCAGCAGACTGACGGTGTCGGGCAGTTCTTGTGTGTCACACAGGAGCAACACTCTGCTGGCTTTCCTCGGGTGCGCCATTTTGCCTCAGACATCACAAAAAGACGAGCATTCGCTTAGGATAGAAAGCGGCTTTTAATGGGAAATGCCGCTCAATCGACGGCAGTAAACTCCAGATTGACGTGCATGCACCCCTCTTGACTTTGATATCCACCTCATTATGGACTTGATAGCCTGCACTGGGCATTCCCTGTCGCTTTGAAACTTTATTGAAGTACCTTCTATCACAGCAATGGGTAGTGTAATGAGTCGATCTGCAGAACACGCTTTTAACTCTAAATCGATACACGTGGCCTCAAGGTACCGTGTAATGAACTGATGTCTGCCAATAAACTTGTCACAGGATCTTAACGAGCCACTGGCGATGTCTTCCAGAGATGTTCCGAGTTCATAGAGCACGTTGTGTGCGTTGATATATTGATACTTAGTATATTGCAAACATTTTATGTACCCCGGAACTGTTTGGTGCGATATACAACACTGCCATCGTAGACAGCAGCTTACAATCTGCCATTTTTTGCCTGGTTTGCTGAAGCACCCTCTCAGAATATGGGAGAACCACAGCAGACCGCAGAGAGTGATGAAAATATCAAGAGAACAACAACAGATTGCCGTAAATCCCGGCAACACGCAGTAAATGCTGGGGGAATTCTGCAAACCAGGCGACATCTCTGGAAAAGAGCACAGTCGTCGTTTCGGGTCGAGAAACACTTCGGCGGGGCTGGGGAAAGAAAAAAATAAAGGTGAAGAGTAGATTTAAATGGTAGGGGAGTGGAGGGAGAGACAGGGTGATAGGTGAAACCGGGAGGGGGACGGGTGATGGAGAGACCTGGGAAGTTGATTGGTGACAGAGAGACAAGGCTGAAGATGGGGAATCTGATAGAAGAGGGCAGAAGGCCATGGAAGAAAGAAAATGGGGGAGGAGCAGCAGACGGAGGCGATGTACAGGCAAGGAGAGACAGAGAGAGAGAAAAAAAGGGCATGGGAGGAGTTCGAGGGATCAGCTGGAATTCGAGCAATCGATGTTCTCGCCATCAGGTAGGAGACTACCTAGACGGAATACAAAGTGTTCTGCTTCATCAGTGTGAATAAATCGCGACAGTGGAAAGGGCCTTGGATTAATGTCGGAATGGGAATGGTCGCAACACTGGAGGACGCTGGAAGAATGCGAATCTCACAGGCGTCACCCATTTTAATTCCAGTACATGATTAATTGATAACTAAACGGAAAGATGGAAAATCAATTTGCAAAAAGTAGAAGACGAATTAATAAGTAGAAAAAATGTTTTACTGAGAACATGAATTGTAGAAATCGTGAAAGTGAGGTCAGAGGGTTTGACATAGTTCAGTGTTGAGGTGATTCGGGAGCCCGAACCTCCGTGGGGATAACTTCAGTATCCTCAACACTGAAGAGGACATGCTGGTGGTTACATCCCGCATTGTTCTGAGATTATGGCGAAGGGCGAGAATTTTCTGGTATGGAAGCGATACACGGCTCAATAAACCATAAATAAATAAATTGAAGCTCTAATGTAGATGCATCTTGGTGTCCCCAGTATCTAAGTGCCGATTATTTTAAGCCGGTTTTCCCGGGATATGTGCCACCAACTGAGAATCATCCAAACGCATCTGCATTGCATGAACTCGTCTGGGGTCGTCTTGTCATTTTCTCAACAATGAAAACCGCGCCAAAGGAGCTCTGCCGCTACGGAAGTGACGTAATTGTCACACAGCCAACGGGAGGACAGTTCCTTTGTCAGACCACGGAGAGAGACTTCCCTGACATTTGATACGGAGCTTCATTCGACTCCACACAGAGGAACTATCCTCATCCCGTCAATGATGGTCCGGGGAACACTTTGCCTCCCGCTGATTGTGGTGGCCATACCGCGTAAGTTAAACTCACAGGTCTGGGGGTAAGCGGGTGTACAATGTCCTGTGTAGACTGACGTCGTCCAGTACCGAACGTGGTTAGGCTTGGTAATATTCTTCGCCAAGAGGGCAAAGGTTTGATGCATCCCTTTCAACTCATATGCATAATGAAGAATAGTTCATTTTCTGCGCAATTCTGTACTTCGTAGACACCGTGTGCGTAACGGAGAGAAACACAGAGGGAGAGAGAGAGAGAGAGAGAGAGAGAGAGAGAGAGAGAGAGAAACAGAGAGAGAGAGAGAGAGAGAGAGAGAGAGAGAAACACGAGGGAGAGAGAGAGGGAGGGAGAGAGAGATCAGAGTTCGGTCATTCGGTGTATAGTCAAGCATGGTCATGGCGCGACGATGGTGCATCACGCCGATTGCACATCGCGCAACAGTGTCTGTGAGCACACCAACCGTCTCCTTTTGACTAGCTTAACCCTTGTTGAACAATTGCGGGAAATTAAAACCGTATCGTATTTCATCTTACAGAGATTCTCTCCGCGTATGTGGAGCAATCGCCGTCGTCCATGTCAATCGGTGTGGGACAGCCGTTCAGCGTCGTATGCACATTGCTGAATACGCGCTATGAATATCTGTATTGGTACAGACAGCGATCGGACCGGACAATAGATGTTCTCTTCTATTCTGCTGGACAAGGTTCGGTTACGAACTACACATCCGATTCCTACACGGCGACAAGACCCAGCAGCACTCTGTTTAAACTGGAAGTGATACATGCATCGGCCTCCCACTCCGCCGTCTACTACTGCGCCTGTAGTAGCGCACAGGGCTCCAGATAACGAGTCTCCCACTGCAAAAACCTTCCAGCCAATCGTAGAGAAGTTCAGCGGCCCTGTTGTACCACTAGGTGGCAGCAACGAACTGTGATCGTCTTCTCCCTTCTGTCACGAACGGGTAATACTCGATTCCGATTTCTGTTCACGTGCAAGGAGGAGGCCACTCTCAAGCTAGAGGAACAACCTCCTATATTCCGTCTTAATACCCACCATCCTGATCGTATATAAATGGATTGTTTCACCACCCGCATTCCCTGCACAAACCTTTCACTTCTTTGCACCTGTCTATTATTTCCCCTCGGCCCTTTGCTCCATCCCTTTTCCCTTTTCTCCACTCTCCTCCTCTACCATATTCTTTCTTCGCCAGCGCTTAACTTTTCCCACCCAACTGTCTTCACCTATCACCTTTCAGCCGACCTTTGTCCCCTCCCGCAACTTTTAAATCAGGCATCTCCCTCTCCCTCTCAGTCGTGATGAAGGGACTCGGCCTGAAAAGTCCAATTCGTTCTCTTCCATTCAGAGTAGCACCATACAGAGAGCGAGAGCACAAAATCCCTCCACCTATTCACCGAGAGGGGCAGCACGGTCGTTACGCCTCTTGGGGGTGGCAATACTCTATGTATCGTTGCTACTGGTCCCGCGCAAACGTTATGCCGGTGTATATGTACGAGGTTGCTGTACGGATGTATCTGTACAAATGCGAGCACTTCGTACAAACAGCTATATATTCCACCCACATCTGATTAATGGGGAGATGTTATATTATGTTATATTATGTTCTATATGTTTCGAGACCTCCTGTACCTAATACAGTAACCACTCGGTGTATGTTCGTGGTCTATTGTGCATTCAGAGATGCCCTTCCGCATACCTCTGTTGTAACAGATGGTTATTTTCACCCAGATAATTCCCACAAATATTTCTGTTTCCTACCATTCTCTGTAAACACTGGCAAACGTTTTAGGTGATTTTTTCCAGGGTGTCAGCAGTTTCTGAGATACCCAACCTCTCCTGGACTGGCACCAATAATCATTCAATCGGACAGGGAGAGTCTGCCAGCGTGTCGTATACGCTGCTGAATACGGGCTATCAAATCATGTATTGGTACAGACAGCGATCGGACCGGGCAATAGATTGCCTCTTCTATTCTGCTGGGCAAGGTTCGGTGACAAACTACACATCCGATTCCTACACGGCGCCAAGACCGAGCAACACTCTGTTTCAACTGGAACTGGGACGGGCATCGGCCTCCCACTCCGCCGTCTGCTACTGCGCTTGTAGTAGCGCACAGAAGTTGAGATAACGAGTCTCCCACTGCAGAAACCTTCCAGCCTATCGCAGGGAGGCTCAGTGGCCATGTTGTACCAGTAGGTGGCAGCACCAGTCCGTGTTCGGCTGCTCATTTCTGTCACGAACACATCAAATTTGCTGGTGAACACAACAGGCCAGGCAGCATCTCTAGGAAGAGGTGCAGTCGACGTTTCAGGCCGAGACCCTTCGTCAGGACTTCGTTAGTCCTGAACGGGGCAGCAGTAGAATTACGATTGCCTTCCTGTCAGCTTGAGAGAGTCTGGCCGTTCTCCTTTAACCCCGGGCAATGTTAATTTTTTCGCACCACTCTCTGTGAACAGTAGAGTATGTTGTGTGTTAATATCCCTGGATCTCCGTTGTTTCTGAGATCCGCAACCTCTCCCGGACTGGAACCAATTATCATTCTGCGGTTAAAGTCACTTAGATCACATTCCTTCCCCATTCTGATGTTTGGGCCGAACAGCCATACAACATCTTGACATTGTCTGCATGCTCTTATGCATTGACTGCTGCAAATTGAATTGATTATTGCAACTTGATTGGCTGATCAGATGTTTACATTAACGTGTTGGTGTACAGCTATGTATTCCCTGTCACATCCACGCGCTTTCAGGATCAGATGCTTTACGAATAACTCGGGAATATAGGTAGATAGTTAGATAGACAGACTGATTTATAGATAGATAGATAGATAGATAGATAGATAGATAGATAGATAGATAGATAATTAGACAGACAGATACATAGGTAGATAGATAGATAGATAGATAGATAGATAAATAGATAGATAGATAGATAGAGATAGATGATAGATAGATAGATAGATAGATAGATAGATAGGTAGATAGATAGATAGATAGATAGATAGATAGATAGATCGATAGATAGACAGACAGATAGATAGACAGATCGATCGATCGACCTCTGTGTGTTACGGACGCGTGTTGTGTGCCTCTGCATGGTGCGTGTCTGTGTGTGATGTGTGTTGTGTGTGTCTGTTGTGTGTGTGCGTCTGTCTGTGTGTCTCTCTGTGTCTACAGACCTGGAGTTATGCTTCCTCACAAACACGACACTGCGGAAACTGCAACCCCCACTCTCTTTCAGCTTCCGAATGACGTCAGAAGAAAAACGTACCGTTTATCAATTACACAGGAAGTGGAAGACGTCATTGGGCCAATACAAGCATTTTTTTTTCAGCAGCGCAGTACATTTTTACTGAAAGCTGGTCTTGAACGGCACTCCACCCCAAAGCCAGCCAGTGTCTACACTGTGAATGATGGTGCGAGGAACACATTGTCTTCCGCTGATCGTGGCATTGATCCCGCGTAAGTCAGGATAACAATGGTTCTGCGGAAGGTAACTCAGGTTCACAGACCGGGCGAACATTTGTTGAGAGAAATTAGGCTCTAATGGAATTTCTTCCTTGCAGGGATTCTGGCCGCGTACGTGAGGCAGTCGCCTCCTTCCCTGTCAGTTGGATTTGGAGAGTCAGCCACTGTCCAATGCACGCTGCTGAATTCCTACTATGATAAAATGTACTGGTACAGACAGCGACTGGACATGGCAATCGAAGCTCTTTTCTATTCTGTTGGGAAAGATATAGTCAACAGTTACACGTCGGAATCCTACGCGGCAACAAGACCCAACAGCACTTTCTTTCAACTGGAAGTAAAGAACGCCTCGCACTCTCGCTCGGCCATCTATTTCTGCGCCTGTAGTAGCGCACAGAGGTTGAGAAGTCGAGCCGCCTCTGACAAAAACTGTTCTGCACAATCGCTGAAGGCTCAGAACCCGCTGTTTCCCACCAGTAGGGGTCGCTGCATATTGAGCTTCACTGCCCGAGTCGCGTCCAGCATAACACTGCAATTGCCTTTTGATTCTTCCCACCTACACAACCCAATATGTAATATCAGGAAATCAGGTCAGTGAAAAGGGCACGCGTGCCTGAAGTAATTCAGAAACACTTCACACAAAAGAAAAACAGTGACCGCGTCGAATTTCCTACGAAGTTAAAGGAATTTGGCAACCCTCCTTTGAGTCACAGCAGCATTTACAACTGAAGTGCTTTAATTATTTGCAGGGATGGCGTTCAAAGCAATGTTCAGTTTGGCTTCTGGCGATATTAACAAATCTATGTTGTGTTTGTATAAATGACTTATTGGTAGATTAATAATTAGGTTAAACCCTTCCGAACACCTTTAACAAAACCGGCAGGAAGGGAATTTGTTCACCCCTGCGCTCAGGTGCCAGTGAGATTTCAACCGATGAACAGAAAGTAGAATTAGTTAGATAATAGATTGGTAGAGAGATTGACCGATACATAGATGCATGCAGACATACACAGATGGATGGATAGATAGATAAATAGATAGATTATATAGATGTACTAATAGATAGGTTGATAGAGAGTTAGATAGATAGAGAGGGGGAGACAGAGACAGAGAGAGTGAGAGAGACATAGCAGGAGATAATACACAACTGGAAACTCATAATTGTGTCCTTACTGGTGGTAGTTCCTGAACCTCTGATTAATAACCCAATCAAAACAACCGTCTTTCCTCCGTATGTTTGCTCAACAAATACTGAAACTGTCGTTCAACACCAACTGTACTTCCAACTTCGCTCTTCCTTCGGCTTTTGATTGGTAATGATGTTCGGGCTGTTATGCGCAGGATGTGACGCAGCCGTCAGCGGGCCACAAACAGACAGCACAAAGTCCTTCTCCTGAATGCTGGCATTCTGCTACACTTGATGCCAAAGCTGCTGGTGTCTCTCTCGGGCAGATGATAGTATGTGGGACACATTGCTTGCTACGTATTCTGACGTTGATGCCAAGTAAGACAAAACGTCATAGAAACGTGGAGAAGACGAGTGTTTTTGTTGGAGTTACGTAGTGCGACATTGGCCGAGATTTAACTTGATGGACGGTCGGAAGTTCGAATCTTTCTTCCGAACTCATGTCCCTAATCTTCAAGATCAGACCACCGATGTGGACGGCCGTCCCAATCCCCTTTCTGTTTAGTCATTGAAATGATACGTCATCTCCGGCGGACGGGATTGGACTTGGAAGAGGCCATTTTGTATGTTTGTTGGCGGTACCGTAAAGCGGGTTGACGTGCGTATCATAAGCGCTGATCAAATTCCAGTAAGCTGTCCGATACCCCGGTGTAATTTTTCATTCTGATTTAAATTTGTCTAATTTGACCCACAGTGCGGTTCGTTGCTGTGGCGTTTTTCACGTGCTGTTCATTGGTGCAATGGATGATATCTCGTTTGGGTTTCCTGAGGATGGCCTGTGATATTTACGTACGCGTGTGCCTTCTTTCTGACTTTGGAGAATACCTGGTCGATTATTGAGATAACCAATGAAATTATCTGTATGCAAGAGCAGTTTTTCACTGTAACTCCACAGATGCAGCAAGTGTAATCGAATTTATTAATTTACCATTCTCTATCCTAATTCAAAGCTTTATGAATTGATCTCTGCGAACAAGCTTTTCACCGCATAACTGCACAGGGAATTCACTGTGGCCAAGTATTGTAATTCCCATTCCCGTTCACCTTCCGACATAATGGTCCATGACGACCCCTCGTGTGAAGAGGAGGCCACCCTTAAGGGAGAGGAACAACTTTTATATTTCATCTGGGCACCCTCCGGCCTGATGGTGTGTCTTACTGTTACATTTTACTTCTTTCTGCAGACTATTAGTTCCCGCTTGGCCTCTTTCTCCTTCCCCTTCCCCTGTTTTCCGTCTCCTTCTCCTATCATTTTCTTCCCACTCCAGCCCTTGTCCTGTCCCTTCCGCCTCTCTTCACGTATCACCTTCCAGCCGGCCTTTTACCCATCCCGCAACTTTTAATTCAGGCATCGCCCCCGCCTTCCCGTCCACTTTTCACTCTCAGTCCTGATGAAGGGTCTCGGTCTAAAACGTCCAAAGCTGCACTTTTCCACAAGCCATCCAGAGCGCCAGAACGCGAGTCTCCTACCACAGAAATACCTTTCCACCTTTCCACCAAGAGCTGCAGAACGGGATTTCGGCCACGTGGGGGCAGCAGTACTCTGTGTATCGCCGCACAGTGTCCTACTCGAACGGCACACAGCAACGCGCAAATGTTATACAGGTGCATCTGTAAAAGTTTCCTCCACGGATGCATCTGCACGAATGCTAACATCTCGCACATACATCCATGTACTGTGTACATAAGTGACTAATGAGAAAAACATCCTATTGGTGGATATGCTCTCTACATAACAAGGTGCCACTCAGTGTATGTTCGTGGTTCTCTTCTGCCGTCGCCCATCCGCTTCAAGTTTCAACATATTGTGCATTCAGAGATGCTTTTTTGCACACAGCTGTTGCAAAACATGGTTATTTGAATTACTGTCGCTTTCCTGTCAGCTTGATAGAGTCTGACCGTTCTCCTCTAACCTCAGGCATGAAAGGAATTTTAATCTCTCTCTCCTCTCTCATTAACATTTTGAACGTTTCTCCATTGTCTCTCTTATCTCTCTCATTAGCATCAATCGTCCGATAACTTGGTTTGGTGTCACAGTGGAAACACAAAATACGGGGAATACAGGACGGTTCAGGAACAGAGGAAGCAAGGGGCATAAGGGTTTGACAAACAGACAAAGTTCGGTGTACGAGGGTAGGGCACATACCGTGAACGGTGGGGCGGGTCAATAGACAATAGACAATAAGTGCAGGAGTCGGCCATTCTGCCCTTCGAGCCAGCAGCACCATTCACTGTGATCATGCCTGATCATCCACAATCAGTACCTTTTTCCTGCCTTCTCCCAATATTCCTTCACTCCGCTATCTTTAAAAGCTCTGTCTAACTTTTTTTGAAAGAATTTAGAGAATTGGCCTCCACTGCCTTCTAAGGCAGAGCATTCCACAGAACCACAACCCTCTGTGTGAAAATTGTTTCGTTCTAAACTGTGTCCCCCTTATTCTTAAACTGTGGCCTCTGGTTCTGGACTCCCCAGAGATACAGAGGGGCTTCGGTACGCGAAGATAGGAGATAGATAGATAATGGGGATTGTTAAGAGACGCAGAGGAATAGGATAACAAGGGCAGGACACACACCGTGAATATGAAGCCTACCTCAATGTATTCGAACTATGCCTGAAGGCACAGGCTGCTACCACTAGGGGCGGAAAAGCACTGAGTTACAGTCCATGCCAGATATTTCGAAGGCATTTAAAGGGAAACAGTTTTTTCTGTAAAGGTAAATTTTCCCGTCGGCTAGGTGGGAACTACTGCTAAGGGCCAAAGGTCTAGGTTCAGACAGGGAGAGAATGAGAGAGATTGAATGCCAAAGACTGTTCTGTGCAGGACAGAAGGTGTTTCATAAGGTTCATCAAATAGCACTCATTATGAGACTCTTCGCTTCAGCGAGAGGGGGCTGAAGTCTGGCCTGTTTTCTTATGCCTGTTGTCATATTTCCAAAATTACAAAGACTTGGGAGCTTAAGTAAATCGGGCACTTTGAGATAACCGGGGGAGATGAAGAAAGATATAGGGAGGGACGAGGAGAGCGCCAGAGAGGGAGAGTGTTGTCTAGACAACTTGGTAGAGTGAAGAACTACACCACTCGAATCATGTTGGAGCAGATAAGGGACGTGGCCAATCCAGACTTCCGGAAATCCACCTACGTCACTGATGTAATAACCATCCGGGTTGAGTGATTATTTGTCTGCTGCACGCACCACTTTAATGACGAAGAGACTAAATCCTCCAGGAAAGATGTTTCTATTTCTGAACTTCATTCTCGCCTTCCACTGTGAGTGAAAGTCGACAAATACATTTTAATCTCTCTCTGCTTATGCCTGGCGTTCACGTTTCCGTCACTACTCGTCTTGGACTCATTACTTATCTACTTACGAGCCGTCGCGTCCGCACACGATCTGCCCTCTGCCACAGCCTGTAAATTCCGATCACCTCTCCAGCTTTTCCCGACTGCAATCCTCCACTTTGCTTCCGTCAGTGCACCCTCTTTCTCCCCTTTCCCATTGACCCGCCTCTCCATGTCCATTCACCCCGTTCTGCCTCCCCCGTCTCTTATTTCCAGACGTGAGCTCGGTGACGATCCACCAGATTCCGGCTTTCTCGGGAACTGCCGGCCAGAAGGTGACCCTGCGTTGTAAAGTAGAGGGCAGTACCAGTGCTGGTAACGTGTTGTCCTGGTACCGACAACACCCGGGAAAGGGTCTGGAGAACATGTTTTACTCGACGGCAGCTAAGTTCGTCCAGCCAGAGGGATTGGTCGACGGTTTTACGGCGGAGAGACCGCAGAGCAACGAGGTCTTCCTGAAGTCCAACAAACTGGAGGCGAATGCGGCGGCCGTGTATTTCTGCGCCTGGAGTGATCACGGCGGCTCAGACTGATGGAGCAGCTGTACAAAAACTTCTCCGTCAGTCGGGTCGCTTTTGCAGCGAAACGGGAAATACGATGTCTGTAAATCACAGGGTGGGAGGCGGGTCTATCAGTCAGGCGGTGCGCCGCAGCTGCCAATCAGTGAGAGATGGGCGGTCATATAGGTTTTCAGGTCCTCCCCTTCAGCATTCAGAAGGCTGAAGATAATCCGCGTACTGATTTCTTACCTCATCCTTTCCTGTTATGTGCAGTCTTCCCACAAATCCTCTTTAGGGAAAGATCGTATCTTCTGTGTGTGTCCGATCAGCGCTCAGATCTCCCGCTCTTTGTGTGAATGGTGGTGAGTGACGGGGGACAGACGGTGTACAGGGGCCGGATACACACCTTGAATCCTCCCGCTGGCAGCACGAAACAAAGAAAAAACATGTTATCCTTTAAAAGTACATCATGAAACGCCCATCACACGAGAGAAAAAAGGAACAGCAGCGAGCCAGCAAACAAACTATTAAACATCAAATCACCGAAACCGCGAAAACGGTCACCGATGTCACGGAGTAATTTCTGCTGAGCGCTCTGTCGCTGAATGCAGTTCACATCCACGGAACCTGTTCCGCACTGAAGCGCCCCGATTAGATCGAGCAAATCGGAAAAAAACTGAAGAGTTATTCAAATGGGAATCATCGAAAAACGAGCATAAATGAGAGCGAGGTGATCGAAAGAGCAAATGATAGGCTGTGTAATGGACAGAGTGGAACTTGGGAAAGATGCAAGCGACACAGACAAATTCCTGGAGGAACTCAGCAGGCAAGCCATCCTCTTTGGAAAAGAGTACATTCGACGTTTTTTGCCGAGAACCTTCATCAGGACGGGAGAAGTAAAAGATGAGTCTGAGTACGAAGGTGTGGGGAGGGGAATAAGAAACACAAGGTGATTGGAGACCCCGGGTTAGAGTGGGGGGCGAGGGATGATGTTGAAGTAAAGAGCTGGAAGTTGTTTGCTGGGAAATTGACAGGGCTGGAGAAGGGGGATCTGATGGGAGAGGACAGAAGGCCATGGGAGAAGGAAAAGCTGGTACAGTACCAGAGGAAGATGATGCGCAGAAGGGGATAAGGTGAAAGAAGGAAATGGGAATGGGGAATGGAGAAGGGAATTGTATGGTTCTGTTTCTGCAACTGACTTTATCCCTCTGGCGTTAGTGAGTTAGACTATTTTTATTCTTTCCTTCGCTCTTTCTCTCCGTTTTCCTTACGTTTGTCTTACCCCTTTAAAACGTGGTTACGTGGTCAAGGGGTTAAGGCATTCGTCTGGTGATCTGAAGATTGCCGAGTCGAGCCCAGGCTGAGGCAGCGTGCTGTGTCCTTGAGAAAGGCACTTAACCACACCAACCTCTCTGTCTGTGTGAGGATTGGCGCGCCACACAGTCTTTCGTTCCGCGCCTTCTAAGGCATGAAAATGCCCGACGCTGCACTCTTTGGCCTGAGTCGACGATCCTTTACAACGTGGTCTCATTCTATCTTTGATTCTGCACCAATCGCCCACCCCCCCCCCGCCCCACCACCCGGTCCTCCGCGTCCATTCACCTTCATTCCCGCCGACACGCCTCCACGTATCCTTTCCGGACGGCTATCCACCTGGACCCGGCTGTCTCCGGATCTGCCGGCCAGCAGGGGGCGCTAAAGTGTACCGTGAACGTGGATGACGCGTAGTGATAATGGCTATAGCCGGGAGACTGAGTCCAGATCCTGCTCTACTCCATAGCACACAATTCTGCTTTGCCAGCGGTAACGCAATTCGGTTGCAAGGCGGAGTGGCTGAACTGGAAGGAGTTGGCTCTGAAGTTCTCCGACAGACGACTCTTCTGCACATTATTTCTGTGCCCTGAGTATTCACGGCGACTTGAAGAGAAGGGGGAGCTGAACAAATACCTGGCTGGCCTGAGGGGGGCGCTGCTGGCAAGATAATAACAGATGACCAGCGATTCTGCAAATACAAAATACCTTGAGCTGCACGCACTGGGCTGGAAGGAAACGGTGTAGTGGCCAGGAGAAGAAGAAGAAGGTGAGGGAGGTGAAAGAGTACAAGCAGCAAGGTGACAGCAAAGTCCAGGCGAATTGATGCTGGGTGTCTGGGGTTTTTGCCGGACAAGTTGTAAGAAGCTGGGTGGTGATAGGTCGATCAGCTGAACGGCTGAAGAAGAATGAGTCTGATAGGCGAGGGCAGTGCATGCTGGAACAAAGGGAACGTGGAGAGGAACGAGAGTGAGGTGATGGGCAGGTGAGGTGAAGTGACAAGGTGAGAGTGTGTCCAGGATAGGGAATAGTGAAAACAGGGAAGCTGGAGGGGAGAGATTATCATCAGGTGGAGAAATTGAATTTTATGCCATCAGGATTGTGGCGATCGAGTCTTGTTTCGTAAAGCACTCTCTCTCTCTCTCACTCTCTCTCTCTCACAGACACACACACACACACACACACACACACACACACACACACACAAAATGTAAGGACAGTATCACCGTCCCCGTCTCCGAACGGGGGGCCCGGGTTCCACCATCACGGCCACGGAGGGCACTGATCACAGACAGAGGGAGGCGGATTACGGGAGGAGGGTACCCGATACTCCAGATTCAAAACCCTCGAGGAACTCGGCTCGTCAGGCAGCATCTATGGAGGAGAAGCCTCAGACAGAGACGCTTCATCAACACTGAAAAGGAAGAGAGCAGCAGTGGGGGCGGAGAAGGTTTGCAAGACGGCAGCCGATGCGTCAGAAGTTGGGAGATGATATAGGATACTAAAGGGGGATAGAATGGGGAGGTAAAGGACAGAGATGAAATCTGTCACGAGAGTACCGAGGGCCATGGAGTAAAGGGAAGGAGAGGAGAAGCAGAGCGGGGTGATGGGAAAAAAAGGAGAACGAAAGGCGTGAGAAGGTAACACACATAAAAGTTGCTGGTGAACGCAGCAGGCCAGGCAGCATCTCCAGGAAGAGGTGGAGTTGACGTTTCAGTTAGTCCTGACGAAGGGTCTTGGCCTGAAACGTCGACTGCACCTCTTCCTAGAGATGCTGCCTGGCCTGCTGCGTTCACCAGCAATTTTTATGTGTGCTGCTTGAATTTCCAGCATCTGCAGAATTCCTGTTGTTTACGGTGAGAAGGTAGCCTGAATGGGGAATGGGAAAAACTGAGAAGAGTTAATGGGGAAGTAACCACCGGGAGGACAACTCAGTGAATATCAGTCGATACATTTTATACACAGAGGATTCTTCAGATGCAGTGAGCCCGCTACACACGCAAAACACGCAAATGCGACAGACGCGAGCATGGCCTGAAGCTGCTATTGCGTGTTATGGGCTTATGTTCCACGTCCTATCCGAAGATAATCCAAACGTCAAGCACACGGCCCATATCATTCAATGAAAGGACAATGAAAGTCTACGATTATACAAAATAGTTAGATTGATCTTTGAGTAGGTTGTAAGGTCGGCACAAGATTGAAGACAGAAAAGCCGGTACTGTACTGGTCAACTCGGTTCTATGTTGATTGTAACCTAACCCCATTTATGATAGGCTGCATATTCCGACCACAGTGGTTGGGAAGATGTTAGAGTCACTGTCTAAGGATGTGGTTTCAGGGTACTTGGGGGCACGTGAACAAATAGGTTGCAGTCAGCATGATTTTGATTCAGTGAAAATCTAGCCTGACAAATATATTGGTCTTCTTCAAAGAAATAACAGGCAGGATAGACAAAGGACAATCGTGAATATAGCGTACTTGGATTTTCGGATGGCCTTTTGTCGACGTGCCACACATGAAGATGTTTAACATGAGCCCATAGTATTACAGGCTCGATAATAGAGTGGACAGAGCGCTGAGTGATTGGCGGGAGACAATGAGTGAGAATGAAGGCAGTCTTTTCTCATGGACTGGGGGCGGGGGGCAGTCTCATGCTGGTCCACAGGAGTCTGTGTTGGGACCGTATCTTTATACGTGGGATGACGGAATTGATGGTTTGTGGGCAACTTTGCGGACAGTACGAAGATAAATGATGGGACAGGAAGTACAGAGACAGCAGAAGGACTGTGACATATTCCGAGAAAGGGCAAAGAAATTAGAGTTTGGGGAAGTGTATTACATTATCATGCACTTAAGCAGAAGAAATAAAAGCTTTAGCAATTTACTATTTGGAGAGAAAATGCAAAAATATGAGATCCAAAGGGACTTGGGAAAAATTTCCTAAAAGTTCAATGGCCGGTTCAGTCGGTGGTGAGTAAAGCAAATGCTATGTTAGCATTCGAGAAAACTCGAATATATAAGATGTAATGTTGAGACTTTACAAAGGACCGATGAGACCTCAGGTTAAGTATTGTGAGCTGTTTTGGGCCCCTTATCGAAGAACGGATGAGTTGAAATTAAAGAGGGTTCAAAGGAGGTGCAGGACATTTCGGCGTGACAGATCAGATGATGGACGAATACGCGAGATCGCACCTTTATACTTCATGACTTTTGCTGCTTAGGGAGTCAACTCACTGAACCTGCCCTCGGCCAAAGCTTCGTTTCCGACCCCTCTCGGGAAAGAGTTACATTGTATTCATGCTGGGTATATCTGCAACCTCGGACCTGGTAAGAGCATGAAGAAAGGCAAGGACATATATTCTTGCGGATTGATAGTGAAGAAAAATATCGTCTTCCTTACAGATCTGCTCTCTCTCCCTCTCTGCAATTTAGCAAGATAGGCGGGTGGGCGGCATGTGAAGGCACAGGATGCTACCACTAGGGGGCGTTAAAGCGCTGGGGTAAAAGTTATCTTCCATTTCTGGAAAGGTATGAAAGGGAACAAATTGGATGGGTCACGACAAGCGCTAAGACCCAGAGATAGAAATAATGGTATGGTCAGAGAAAGAGAGCCGGAAAGAGACGGAGTCTGAGAAAGAGAGAAATTTTCTGCCGAGGGTTGATCCTTACTGGACACAGTATTTCAGACGGTACAGCGCCAGGTCCGCATCACGACAGACCAGCGATTTCAACGAAACGGAGGTTCATTCTGGTTCCCTTCTTTCATCGGTTTTTTGTAGATTTCCGAAATTACAAAGTCTCGGGAGCATTAACAAATTGCACACGGTGTGCTAAAGGGGGAGAGGAAAGAAGGGACAGGGACGGACGGAGACAGAGACGGAGAGAGTGTGCTGTGTGGCCATACTGGTAGACCGGAAGCAGCAGCCCATGAATTGGGTTGGAGTATGGAAGGGGCGTGGCCAATGGCTACGTCCTCAGATCCGCCTACGTCACTGGGATACGTAACAAACCGGATGGAAGTGAATGAATTCGTCTCTGCCGCCCGCACCACTTTCATCACTGAGAGAGTAAACCCTCCAAGGAAGATGTTTCTGTTTCTGCAATTCATCCTCGCCTTCCGCTGTGAGTAAAAGTTCCCAAATATTTTTTTTTTCATTCTCCACTTGTGTCCTCCTTTCACGTTCTTTCCTTTGCTTTGCCCTCCCGTCGTCTCGGACTCATTCCTTATTATTTACGGGCCATCGCGTCCGCAGACTATCTGCCCTCTGCCGCCGTAATTAAATTCCGAACTCCTCTCCAAATATCCCCCTCTTCAGTCATCTTTTTTGTATCCTTCGATGCACCCCCTGTTTATCCCCATCCCCACTGATCCGCATCTCCGCTTCCCTTCTCCCCGTTCAGCCAAGCCCGTCTCTTTTTTTCCAGATGCGACCTCGGTGACGATCCACCAGACGCCGGCTTTCTCCGGAACTGCCGGCCAGAAGGTGACCTTGCGTTGTACAGTGGAGGGTAGCACCAGTGTTAATAACCGGTTGTACTGGTACGGACAATACCCGGGAAAGGGTCCGGAGAACATATTTTACTCAATCACAGCTAATTCCGTGTACCCCAAGGGATCGGTCGACGGTTTTACGGCGGAGAGACCGCATACCAACGAGTTCTCTCTGAAGTCCGACAAGCTGGAGACGAATTCGTCGGCCGTGTATTTCTGCGCCTGGAGTGATCACGGCGGTTCAGAGTGACGGGGAAGCTGTACAAAAACTGTCACTGCCAGCAAGGTCGCTGCTGGCAGATGAAAACGAAATGCGACGTCTGTAAATCTGCGGTTGGGAGGAGGGTCTATCAGTCAGGCGCTGCGCCTTATCGAGCAATCAGTGAGAGAAGGGGCGGAACTATTGCACTTAATCTCCTACCCTTATTAAGCATTCATGTGGGTGGAGATAATGCACGCACTAATCTCTCCACTCCATCCTGCATTTTCATGTGCAGTCCTCCCGCATATCTCCAGTGCGCGATGCTCGAACTTTTGAGCGCGACGGCCCATCGCTCTGTCATGGTCCGGTCCGTGAATCCGCATTCCTGTTCACCGTCCGGTCCATGCTCCTTATTCCCGGTTTTCCGGTTTTCCGCCGTTTCTGATGAGGCAGCTGACTTCATAAATACCTTTAGGATTCAGCCTCTGGCTGCTGGATTGTTCATGTCCATACCCCCTGTCTGTATCCTTTCCTTTCCCTTTCCCCTACCTTCTGTTTCCTCGCCTGAAGCCTTACCTTGCCTCGTTTCGTCTCTCCTCGCCTCGCCCAGCCTCGTCTGACGCCTTGCTTCAAGGAAGAGTGGGTACGGTCACCGAAGGTGCCACCGTTCGTAGGATTTGAGTGCTGGGGTGCCGCATCTGGGGGTGCGTGTGGATTTCTGGGTATCGGCGGAGGTGGGGTTGGGAGAACTGAGTCTGAGAATTAGGGGTGTCAGACTGCACCCTGTCCTCCATATTGTCCTCGTTGTGCACTCTCGTCCCCATCAGATTCCTTCTTCTCCAGCCCTTGACCTTCCTTACCGACCTGGCTTCGTCTGTCATGTCACAGGCAGCATGGATTGATGTCGGAATGGGAATGGTCGCAACACTAGAGGGCGCTAGAAGAAGCCGGATGTCACAGGGGTCACCCATTTTAATTCCCGTACATGATTAATGAACAACTACATGGGAAAACGGAAAAGCGGTTTTCCAAAGAAGACAAACTGAACAATTTCAAACAGAGCAAAGAAGTAGAAGAAGAATTAAGAAAGTACAAAAAGTAATACTTAGAAAATTATTCGTGAAAGTGAAAGTAAGATTTCCAACAGAAGATCGGGTGTGACAACCGAGTGACACCGCGAGAGATAATTTTCTCAAAACTAGGACCCCGCCATTAAAATTGATCGGGTGTCTGTTTACCTCACACACACCCACACCAAGCATTCATTTTGTTATCAACGTCTGTAAGCGGAATTCAACTCTGAGATTTGCCTTCTCCAGATAGACATAAAATATCGAAAAAACACTGAAGTATTTGGAAGAAAGCCATCTGTTCCATCATCCAGACGATAACAAAAGAAACAATATCGCGCAAATTAAACCCGTACAACACACCCAAGGCACAAAAACTAACAGAGCACCTACAGGGAGAAATAGTGTGAACAACAAACCCCAAAGAGCCAGCGCGCCAATTGACAACACGAAAGAATGAACGAGAACACAACGAAAAAATGACTGAATAAGTCCGAAGTTAACTGCAGGTAGATTAAAATTCAGTCTGATCCAGAATCTCTGAGTTGTCAGGGCACCTGAGAGCGCATCGGTATCCAGACAGCGGTGATTCGAAACATCAGACCCTCCAGGTTATTTGACTTGAATACTTGATGACTCCGAGAGCAACAAGTCGAACCTAACGGCCTCTCCGAGAACCGATCGCTCTCATCGACATACGCCTCCTTGATTCAATCTTCCTCGGTTCTTCAATCCGCCAGAAACCTGCCGTCCGGTCTCCGAGCTTTTCTGCTAGAGTTTTCACAAGAACGCGCTAGCGCACTCGACAGAAAGACAGATTGTATGTTACTGTCTCTAACTGCTTCTGACACAAAATTAAGATAAAAGGAATTAGGGAAGGACGTAGCACTTTGGTGAGCAAATACTGGGGATATTTGGCACTAACACTCATTCCACTGTCAACGTCAGCCGGGTCACATTTATCCCCCCATTCAGAAACTTGGTTTGAAAAAACACAACTGAAACTCAGGCAAATCCTGTACGTTTGAACCATTGAGTTGCTGACAGTTGATAGGATGAGATGATATTTGCATTAACGAGAGTAGCATGCCAATTAATGTAAAACTGCTTCCCAGAGATACGTTCCTCCCAGCTTCGAATCATTCTAACGTGAGTGTGTTGCATGAACTCATCTCGGGCCTCGTCGTCAGCTTCGCCGCAATTTCAACCGTCCAAAGTAGAGACACTGCAGCGGAAGTGACGTGATTGCCGTAGAATTGTCCTTTATATCAGACCATGCAGACAGATCTGACACTGATCTGTATTCGACTCAACGCAAAGGAAGTGTCCGCGTCCCTTAAATGATGAGACAGCGGCGGGCACTTTGTCTCCCGCTGATTGCCGTGGTGATCCCGGGTAAGTCAAAAGCACAGGTCTTGGCAAAGGACGGTGCGGAATGTATCTTTTGGTTTCACTTCATAGAGTCTCGGACTTGCTTAGGCCTGGGTGATTACTTGGTTATAAGTAAAATATTTGACTCCCAACATTCAGCCATGTGCCTGATTACAAAGAGTCCTACCTCTGATAAATCGTTAACGCGCTTGTCAGAGCGACCCACTATGGACTGGGGTATAACACGTCCCCTTCTGTTACGCTATGAAACTTCGAAAAGGATTTTGGCTATTTCTCGGAGGGGGTATGTGGGGTACTGAACGCGGATCAAGTGCGAGTATGCCACACTGTATTAAATCATCACAGTTCTCCACTGTGGTTCAATGCAACTTGTTTAAACTGAAGGAGAGTAGGTGTGAATCAGGACGGTGTATCGTGCAGTATTGTGAATCTCCGGGTTTATTGAATAAGGCCCTGGGTCTTCGAAGAAATCCGTCCTTTCCTTCTCTCTAGCCTCCGTGCGCTCTGATTAACAACTGAGAGATTAGAGTCTCATCGAATTTTGTTCAACAGGGATTCTGGCCGCGTTCGTGGAGCAGTCGCCTTCTTCCCTGTCAATCGGACAGGGAGAGTCTGCCAGCGTGTCGTGTACGCTGCTGAATACGGGCTATCAATTTATGTATTGGTACAGACAGCGATCGGACCGGGCAATAGATTGCCTATTCTATTCAGCTGGGCAAGGTTCGGTGACGAACTACACATCCGATTCCTGCACGGCGCCAAGACCCAGCAACACTCTGTTTAAATTGGAACTGCGACAGGCATCGGCCTCCCACTCCGCCGTCTACTACTGCGCTTGTAGTAGCGCACAGAAGCTGAGATAACGAGTCTCCCACTACAAAAACCTTCCAGCCTATCGCAGGGAGGTTCAGTGGCCATGTTGTACCAGTAGGTGGCTGCACCAGTCTGTGTTCGGCTGCGCCTTTCAGTCACAAACCGGCTTTCCCCGCTTGCTCCTGCTATCTCAGATATCGCATCGACTAGCAGAAGGGCTTTCATGAATAACGGTCTGTTAAGGCATCTGCGCTGCAACTGACGGCAGGAAACCTGATAGGGCCCTTCGCACAGATGTGTCCTCTGTCCATACATCTCGTTATCTCAGTAAAGCAACAATAAGGGACTCCAGTCACCACTCCAGCAGCTTCTCTGCTGCTGTTACGCGACTCTTGAACGAGAGGATGGTACAATAATGTGGACTCCGGAGTTCACAATCTACCCCACTGTCGTCACCTGCAGTACGGTTTCCTCTGTCGCTTTTAAACCTTTTTGATTAAAGTTATTTCACACCCGTGCACAAGGTTCGGTTACGAACTATGAATACGCTTCCTACACGGAGACAAGACCCAGCAGCACTCTGTTTAAACTGGAACTGGGACGGGCATCAGCCTCCCACTCCGCCGTCTACTACTGTGCTTGTAGTAGGGCACAGAACTTCAGATAGCGAGTCTCCCACTGCACAAACCTTCCAGCCCGGAGCAGGGACGTTCAGTGGCCATGTTGTACCAGTAGGGGGCAGCAGCAGACCGAGTGCCGATGCTCCTTTCCGTCAGGAACGGCCTGCACTCGGCCTGGTTTCCCCGCCTGCTGCTACTATCTGAAATATCTGATACACAAGCATCGGGGCTTTGATGGATAATGGCCTGTTGTTGCATCTGCTCTACAAATGACGGCAGGAAACCTGAGGGAGCCCTACGCGCAGCTCACAACATCGCTCAAATACCCCCGCTGTCCATACACCTCGTTACCTCAGTAAAGCAGCCGATGATAATAAAGGCCTCCAGTCACCAATCCAGCAGCTCGCTGCCTTTCTGACCCGACTCTTATTCTCGAGGATGGTACAATAATGTGGATTCTCGACTTCACAATCTACCTCTCTGTGCCCTGCTCACCTGATCTGCGGTTTTCTCTGTCGATTTTAAACATTAGTCATGTACCTTATTCTACACCAATGCACTGTGCGCTGATTTGATCTGTATGCAAGACAGCTGTTCACTGTAACTCCATAGATGCAGCAAAAGTAATCGAATTTATTAAATTACTTTTCTCTATCTCAATTCGAAATGTTATGAATTGATCTCTGCTATCGAGCTTCTCACCGCATAACTGCACAGGGAATTCACAGTGACCAAACATTGTAATTCCGATTCCCGTTCACCTTCCGAAGTGTCGGTCCATGGCGACCCCTCCTGTCAAGAAGAGTCCACCCTCAAAGTAGAGGAACAACCTCTTGTATTCCATCTGGCTACCCTCCAACCTGATGGTGTGTCTTACTGTTGCCTTTTACTTATTCTCGACTGACTATTACTTACCTCTTGAACCTCTCCTCCTTCCCCTGCCCCTGTTTTCCATCTACTCTCCTATCATATTCTTCCCACTCCAGCCCTTGGCCTTTCCCTTCCACCTGTCTTCACCTGTCAACTTCCAGCCGGTATTTTACCCATCCGGCAATTTTTAATTCTGGCATCATCCAGCACCCCTCACGCCGTCCACTTTTTACTCTGAGTCCTGATGAAGGGTCTCGGCCTGAAACGTCGACTGTACCTCTTCCTAGAGATGCTGCCTGGCCTGCTGCGTTCACCAGAAACTTTGATGTGTATCTCGCATACATCTATGTCTTTTGGACATATGTAATTAATGGGGCCAACATCCCTTTGGTGACCTGCTGTACCTAATAAAATGGCCACTCCCTGTGTGATCGTGGTCCTCTGCTATTGCAGCCAATCCGCTCCACGGTTCAATATAATGTGCATTCAGAGATGCTCTTCTGAAAACCACTGTTGTAACACGTGGTTATTTGAATTACTGTCGCCTTCCACTCACCGTGAAAGAGTCTCGCCGTTTTCCTCTATCATCGGGCGTTACCAGGGCGTTTTCACCCACATAATCACCACAATCGTTTTTCGCACCATTCTCTCTAAACACTAAAGAACGTTGTATGTTAATATCCCAGGATGCCGGTAGTTTCTGAGATAAGCAACCTCTCCCGGATTGGCACCAATAAGCATTCTACAGTCGGAGTAAACTAGATCACATTTCTTGTCTATTCTGATGTTTAGTCTGAACAGTAATGGAACACTGGAATTTACAAGGATGAGAGGGGATCTG
Source organism: Mobula hypostoma (assembly GCF_963921235.1). Lineage (NCBI taxonomy): Eukaryota > Metazoa > Chordata > Chondrichthyes > Myliobatiformes > Myliobatidae > Mobula > Mobula hypostoma. The sequence goes on along the minus strand of NW_026948187.1, from coordinate 6,887,063 downwards.
ATTGAAACATATAAGATTATTAAGGGATTGGACACGCTAGTGGCAGGACGCATGATGCCGCTGATGGGTGAGTCCAGAACCAGAGCCCACAGTTTGACAATAAGCGGTAGACCATTTAGAACGGAGTTGAGGAAAATCTTTTTCACCCAGAGAGTGGTGGATATGTGGAATGCTGTGACCCAGAATGCCTTCTCTCTGGATGTTTTCAAAAAAAAAAAGATCGATAGAGCTCTTAAAGATAGCGGAATTAAGGGATATGGGGATAAGACAGGAACTGGATACTGATTGTGGATGATCACCCATGATCACAGTGAATGGCGGTGCTGGCTCGAAGGGCCGAATGGCCTACTCCTGCACCTATTCTATTGAACCATTGAACCTCTTGGCTATGTCTGCATTCTCTTATGCATTGACTTGCTGCAACAAGATTGACTGATGACATTTGCACCAACGATTTGGTGCAGAGCTTTCTAATAAAGTGCCCACGCCGTCTGAGTAGCTTGAATGCAAACGTGGACAGATGGGTTTGTAAGTTTAAAAACGACACGATGATTGACGGCTCCATGGATGTTAGAGCAAGTTGTCAACGGAGAGAGCGGGATATCTGTGTAATCAGTGAGTAGCTGTAGTCAATAATGAGCCCACTGAGTGTATGTTGTGTTGTCTTTATCATCACCTCTGCAGACCTTCGCTTCTCCTTCCCATCTTTCGCAGTATTCCGTCTGGAGGAGAGATTGCCCGACCCGAGGCAGGAGCAGATTGTGCTGCTGTTGATCTTTCGCTTCTTTTTCCGACAGGAGACAGATGACGTTCCCTGGTTGCCGCATAACCACAACTTCTGCATCGACTCGCCACGAAATTCCCCGTGACTTTCACCCTCTTTCAGTCTGCCGGTCCAGAGTCAGTGAGACTGTAGACACACAGAAATGCATTACGGATAATTCAGTGAGATAGGTGGATAGAGAGATAGATAGATAGATAGATAGATACACAGGTGATAGATAAATAGATTGTTACACAGATGATACAAACAGATAGACAGGTAGATAGAGAGATGGATAGATAGGTAGGTAGATATAAAAATACAAAGAAAGATAGATAGATAAATGGATACAGATATAGCAAGTTCGCCGCTCCTTCTGCTTTTTCGCTGTATTCCTTTCCGAGCAGAGATAGACCCCACCCTGGGTGTGCAATATATTGAGTATTATTGCTCGTTTCTGTTCTATCCAGGAACGGCAAGCGATTTTCCCATAGCTGATGTATAACGATAGCTGTTTCCTTCACCCACCACGAAATCCCTGTTATTCCCATACATAAATGTGTTTGCCTGTGTGTGTGTGTGTGTGTGTGTGTGTGTGTGTGTGTGTGTGTGTCTACTCCTGCGGTTAAAGCGAAACTGAAGCGACACTGCAGGAACTGTGACCTCTACTCCGCCCCCCCCCCGCCCCCGGCTTTCGAATGACGACAGAAGACTGACGTACCGCCCGTCAATTACACAGGAAGTGACAGACGTCACAGGGCCAATCGGAAGCAGCAATTATATCGAGCAACGCAGTACATTACTTCTGAAAGCTGGTCTTGAACGGCACTCCATCCCAAAGCCGGCCAGAGTGCACTCTGTGAATGATGGGGCGAGGAACACATTGTCTTCCGCTGATCGTGGCTTTGATCCCGCGTAAGTCAGGATAACAATGGTTCTGGGGAAGGTAACTCACGTTCAGAGAACGGGCTCCCATTTGTTGAGAGAAATGAGACTCTAATAGAATCTCTTCCTTGCAGGGATTCTGGCCGTGTACGTGGAGCAGTCGCCCCCTTCCCTGTCAGTTGGATTGGGAGAGTCAAGCACCGTCCAATGTACGCTGCTGAATTCGGACTATCCTCTAATGTATTGGTACAGACAGCGACCGGACGGGGCAATAGAAGCTCTTTTCTATTCTGCTGGGAAAGATATAGTCAACAGTTACACGTCGGAATCCTACGCGGCAACAAGATCCAGTAGCACTTTCTTTCAACTGGAAGTAAAGAACGCCTCGCACTCTCACTCGGCCGTCTATTTCTGCGCCTGTAGTAGCGCACAGAGGTTGAGAAGTCGAGCCGCCTCTGACAAAAACTGTTCTGCACAATCGCTGAAGGCTCAAAACCGGCTTTTCCTCACCACTAGGGGTCGCGGTGCATTGAGATCCAATCTCCAAGACGCGTCCAGCGTAACACTGCAATTGCCTTTTCATTCTTCCCATCCGGACAACCGAGTACGTAATATTAGGAAATCAGATCAGTGAGAAAGGCAAGGATGCCTGAAGTAATTCAGAAACACTTCCCACAAAGGAAAACAGTGACCGCCTCGAATTTCTTACGAAGCTAAAGGAATTTGGCAAGCCCCTTTGAGCCACAGCAAAATTTATAACTTAAGTGTTTAAATTATTTGTAGGGATGGCGTTCAAAGCAATGTTCATTTTAGCTTCTGGCGATAATAACAAATCTATATTGTGTTTGTATAAATGACTAATTGGTAGATTAATAATTAGTGTAAACCCTCCTGAATACCTTCAGCAAAACTGCCAGGAAGAGAATTTGTTCACCCTCGCGTTCAGACGTAGCCCATCCCTGTTGTACAGGGCGTACCTTCACCAGAACAGATACCAGTGAGATTTCAACCGATAAATGGAAGTAGAATTACACCTAGGTAACAGATTGAGAGAGAGTTCGCTCGATTCATAGATGCATAGAGACATACACAGATGGATGGATGGATAGATAGATAGATAGATAGATAGATAGATAGATAGATAGATAGATAGATAGGGAGGGAGGGACGGGGAGACAGAGAAAGAGAGAGAGACAGAGAGAGTGAGAGACGTAGCAGGAAATAATACACAACTGGAAACTCATAATTATGTTTTTACTGGTGGTAGTCCCTGAATCTCTGATTAATTACCCAATCAAAACAAGTGTCTTTGCTACGTCTGTTTGCTCAACAATTAATGAAACTCTCGTTCAACACCAACTGCACTTCCAACTTCGCTCTTCTTCCGCATGTGATCTGAAATGATGCTCGGGGTATGACGTGCAGGAAGTGACGCAGCGTCAACCGGACAGTAGCACAGCCGCAGTCCAAACAGACAAGGCAATGTGCTTTTCCTGAATGCTGGCATTCTGCTACACTTGATGCCAAAGCGGCTGGTGTCTGCCTGGGGTTGATGTTGGCATGTGGGACACATTGAATGCTGTTGATCCCCAGTAAGTCAAAACATCATAGAACCAGGGAGAGGGCTGGTGTTCTTTGCGGAGTTACGTAGCGCGACATTGGCCGTGGTTTAGCTTGATCGAGGTTGGGAAATTCGGATCCTGCTTTACTACTCATGTCCCTCAACTGCAAGATCAGACCATCAATGTGGACAGCCGTCCCTCTCCGCTTTCTGTTTTGTCTTTGAAATGATACACTTTCTCTGGAGGACGGGATTAAACTTGGAGGAGTGCATTTGTATGTTTATCGGAGGTACCGTAAAGGGGGTTGACGAACGGATCCTAAGCGCTGATCAAATTCGAGTAAGTTGTCAGATATCCCGGTGTATTTTTTTTATTCTGCTCTAAGTTTGTCTAACTTGGCCCACGGTGCATTTCGCTGCTATAGCGTTTTTTCCGGGCTGTTCATGAGTGTAATGGATGAAATCTCGTTGGGTTTTCCCAAGGATGGAAGGTAATTTTTAGGGGGACGTGTTCCTTCTCTCTGACTTTGCAGAATACCTGGTTTATTATTGAGAGAAAGTAATAGCCTAATAGATTTTCCACCTTGCAGGCGTTCTGGTCGTGTACGTGGAACAGGTGCCTCCCTCCTTGTCAACTGGAGTTGGCGAGTCAGTCAACGTCACATCACGCTGTTCAGTAATGACGGTAGCAATATGTTTTGTACAGACAGAGACACGGCCTGGCAATAGAAGCTCTTATCTTCTCCGCTGTGCAAGGCATCGACACGAAGTACACAACCGAGTTCTACACGGCCACGAGAACGAGCAGCACACTGTTCAAACTGGAAGTGAAAGGCGCCTCGCCCTCCCACTTCGATGTCTTCTTCTGCATTGGTATCAGCGCACAGAGCTAGACAAGCCGAATCTGCTGTAACATTAACCTTCTGCCATATCGCTGGGAGCTTCATAACCTGATTAGCACCACTAGGGGACAGTAGCAGATTGCGTTTCACAACTCATTTTATATCTGGCACAGGAGCCATTTCACTCTGGTCCGGTATTGCTCACCTCTGAGACACAGGACCGTGCCTTTTATACATCTTTCCTTGCACTGCACGCCTTCGCGTGTTTCAGCTTTCTGTAATTATCTCTGATCCATTGATAATCACAGAGGACCAAAGTGAAGGCTGAGTCACAGTGGAAAACCTCGAGTTCATCTATCGGAGCTTTTATAGAGCTGGGATGTGTTACGGGCGAGCAGAACAAAAACAAAAATAGAGTTCTATGATTAAACGTTTATATTCAGTCATTTTGGATTATCTATCTAACTATTTAACTGTACATCTACGTATCTATCTAACTGCCTATCTGTCTATCTATCAATCAATCAATCAATCAATCAAACTAACTATCTATCTATCTATCTCATTGTCTATCTTACTGCCTAACCGTCTGTCTGTCTGTCTATCTACCTATCTATCTATCTCTCTATCTATCTATCTATCTATCTACCTATCTCACTGTCTATCGATCTATCTAAACAGACAGAATCGTGATGGTCGTTGACGTTGCATGTAGATGGGACGAATAAAGTAAATTATCGATCATAACTTGCGAAGTGAGAACTGTTAATTCAGACAGAACTACTCAGATACATATCAAGATAAATAAAGAAAGAGATACACCGATATGAAAGTTATGAGAGGTGTGCGCATTAGCAGGAACAATAGTCGGTGGTGGGGGGAGAGTGAGAGAGGGAGAGGGAGAGAGAGAGACAGAGAGAGAGAGAGAGAGATAAAGAGTGAGAGTCCCGGGCCAACAGCTTCGACCCTGCACTCTGCTCTCTCTGTACTAATCATCACTCGAAGCACATTTCCAATTGGTAACACCGGAATACGGGATCTCCGTTGGCCAGTTCATCGATTCCTTCTTCGCCCAACTCCAAGCACCTGTCAGGAACAATAAACTGCCTGCTTCTGCTGTCCGTGTCCCATTCGATTTCAGCGTTTCCATCCATATTGAAATCCACCATGGCCAGCATAGGAAGGGAGAGAGAAAGAGAGTGAGAGAGAGAGAGAGAGAGAGAGAGAGAGAGAGAGAGAGAGAGAGCAATAAAGAAAGATAAGGAAGAAGAGAATACGGCGAGTCAATCAACACTTGTCTATCGTTGGGAGACGGATATGGTAAGTCAAGAAGGTGAAATGATGATACGGCAAAGTATAACTCCGCATGCCTCGATTCTGATTGGCCAAAAGAAGCAGGGACGTGGCCATCCGTCTCACCAATGACCATTTAGATCACTGAGTTACGTGACAAGCGGGACTGAAGTGAGTGGATTCATTGCTCCTGGTCACAACACTTTCACTGGGGACGGAATATACCTTCAGGGAAGATGTTGCTGCTTTTGCACCTGATCGTCTCCTTCTCCTTCCACTGTGAGGGAAATTTTCTCATACATTTTCCTCTCTTTTCCCTAGGGTGATCCTCACTTCCTCTCGCCCTGAGCCTTTTCTGTATCATTCTGCGCATTTCTCCGCACATTTCCATCCTCACTCTGATCTTTTTTCGTCGGAACCTCTCCATACGGACCGCCACCTGGAAACACCCCAATTTCATTCCTTCCCCTTCTATCCCCCGTCATTCTCGCCGTGCACATGCTCACCTCTTTTCAGTCCCATTCCCTTCTTCAGATGTGACCCCGGTGACAATCCAGCAGATTCCAGCTTTCTCCGGTCCTACCGGCCGGGCTGTGACGCTGAACTGTACTGTCGAGGGGAGCGGCAACACAGCTGATACGATGCTCTGGTACAGACAATACCCGGGGCAGGGGCTGGAGAACTTGTTCTACTGTACATATGCGAGTAACGTGCAACCTAGAGAGTCGGTGTACGGCTTTACCGCAGAGAGAGCGAGCAGCTACATCTTCAGTCTGGTCTCCTTCGCCTTGGAGGCGAATTCGTCAGCCGTGTACTTCTGTGCCCGGAGTGATCACAGAGACTGGGTCAGACGGAGGAGCTGAACAAAAACCCCACCGTCCTGATGTCAATCGAAGCGCGGGTGTGATCCTGTCCGACAGATGGCGCTGCGATGCTGAGACTGAGAGAAACAAAGGGCGACAATATCGCACCTGCTCTTGTCATGTTGTTCTCTTGTTAGGGATTAAAATGGCTGTAGCGATTCTCCACAAATATCTTTGCACCCGTTATGTTTTTTGTTTGTTTCGGTGAAAGCTTCCCTCGGATGATCAGACTGGTGTGGACTCAGACTGCATGGTGGTTCCTCGTTACATGACCGTTTTGATCATAACTTCCCAGTGAGGCCAACTACATTGAGACTTTCAACTATCTGCAGTCTCCCTGCACCTACATCCTGCCCAGTCATTGCTTTGTGCATCACTCTGGGCAATACATTAGCTGCCCCTGAGTCAAGCCTATTTTCTGAAGTAACGCCCCTTCTCCCTAATGGTTCGGTGAGGCTGCCTGACAAGACGAAATCATTCTGTAAACAAAGTACTAAACAGAAAATAAACAGGTAATATCTTGACCTGAATAGTTTACTAGATATATAGACTGATAAACAGACAGAAAGGAGGATGGAAAGACAGACAGATAGATAGAAAGAAAGAAAGAAAGATAGATTTGTAGTTAGATGGTTAGAGAGCTGGATAGAGAGAGAGAGACAGAGAAACGAATAGATAGATTGGCTATCTGGCTGACTGAAAGTTAGATAGATGGGAAGATAAACAGGTTGAAAAGGATAGAAAGACAAAGACATGCGTACAATAAAAAGGACGGACAGAGAAGAAAGTCACAGATCAGAGGTGACAACTGGTGATTAAGGACAGTAGACAGGGAGAGGCTTAGAGTGATAGTGAGACAGGCACAGAAGGAGATATTCAATGCGCCCGGCAAACAACTTCAGCTTATTTGTGACAGAGAGGCGTTCATGAAGAGGCAGGGGAAGAAAATAATCTTCGGAGAGAGGGAGAGAGACAGGGAGAAAGCGAGAAAGAGAGAATTCGGTTGGGCAGAAAGTTTGCTGGGCATTCAGCTGATTTTGATCGGACATGTGCATTTGTTCCAACTGGCTCAGGGAAGAACGAAGTGGAGCTAAACCCGAGCACTGACTGCGGGAGGCGGTGTCTGGGAAAAGTGTACTCTCTGTCCTCTGACCAACCAACTAAAACGCTGCTGGGACTCAACACGTCAAGTAGTATCTATGGAGGGGAATAACCAGTCAATATTTCGTACGGAGACATCACATCGGAACTGGAAGGGAATCTAGAATAATAAAGTGCGGAAAGAGAAGGACCACAAGACGGTCGGTGATAGTTGGGGCCATTTGAGGGGGCAGTTTTGCGCGTATTGGAGATGACACATTTTATGGGAAGCTGGAAGGGGGTACAGTACATGGAACACATACACGGTGGAAGAAGATTTCCCAGATGAGAGCAGATGGGACCAAGGAAGAAAGGCGACGGAGAGTGGAAAACAGAGGGAGAGAATGGTCAGTGAAAAACAAAAGACTGGGGGGCATATAGTACAAAAAAAAACGTACAGAATGAGATATAGTGTGGAGAGGGAGAAACAGGGAGGGAGTGATACGGAGAGAGAGCCAGAGTGTTGGGTGGTCAAACCCCTGGAGGGGAAGCAGCACATCCCTCGAATCGGGGCGGGCTCACAGAAGGGGGGTGTCTGATCGCTACTTCCGCAAATCCACCTACGTCACTGGGATACGTAACAAGCGGGGATGAAGTGAATGGATTCGTCTCTGCTGTTCGCAGCGCTTCATCACTGAGAGAATAAACCCGCCAAGGAAGATGTTTCTATTTCTGCAGTTCATCCTCGCCTTCCACTGTGAGTGAATTTGAACAAAAAATATTCTTTTCCTTTCTTTGCTTCTCTCTTCCTTTCTGATTCCACTCACTTGTTTTACACTCCAGTAGTCCCGGAATCTCTCTATATTTAGTGACGAACCGTCGCATCCTCACACTATCTTCCCTCAGCCGCCACCTCTGAATTCCGTCCACCTCTCGAGCTCTCCCGACTTCAGTTCTCCTCATTCATTCCCTCAATGCACGCTCTTTCTCCCCTTCCCTATTGAACAGGGTCTCCCTGTTCGTTCACCGCATTTTGCCACCCCCGTCTCTTTTTCCAGACGCGACCTCGGTGACGATCCACCAGACTCCGGCTGTCTCCGGAACTCCCGGCCAGAACGTAACCCTGCGTTGCACAGTGGACGGTATTATCAGTGATACTGACTGGTTGTACTGGTACTGACAGTACCCGGGAAAGGGTCCGGAGAACATGTTTTACTAGAACACAGCTCCGTACGTCCAACCAGAGGGAATGGTCAACGGTTTTACGGCGGAGAGACCAAAGAGCAACGAAATCATCGGACAAAGTCAGCATGGATTAGTGAAAGCAAAATCATGTCTGATGAATCTCATAGAATACTTTGAGGGTGTAACTAGTAGAGTGGATAGGGGAGAACCAGTGGATGTGGTATATCTGGATTTTCAAAAGGCTTTTGACAAAGTCCCACACAGGAGATTAGTGTGCAAACTTAAACCACACGGTATTGGGGGTAAGGTATTGATGTGGGTAGAGAATTGGTTAGTAGACAGGAAGCAAAGAGTGGGAATAAACGGAACCTTTTCAGAATGGCAGGCGGTGACTAGTGGGGTACCGCAAGGCTCAGTGCTGGGACCCCAGTTGTTTACAATATATATTAATGACTTGGATGAGGGAATTAAATGCAGCATCTCCAAGTTTGCGGATGACACGAAGCTGGGCGGCAGTGTTAGCTGTGAGGAGGATGCTAAGAGGATGCAGGGTGACTTGGGTAGTTTGGGTAAGTGGGCAAATTCATGGCAGATGCAATTTAATGTGGATAAATGTGCAGTTATCCACTTTGGTTGCAAAAATAGGAAAACTGATTATTAACTGAATGGTGGCCGATTAGGAAAAGGGGAGGTGCAACGAGAACTGGGTGTCATTATACACCAGTCATTGAAAGTGGGCATGCAGGTACAGCAGGCGATGAAAAAGGTGGTTGGTATGCTGCCATTTATAGCAAGAGGATTCGAGTACAGGAGCAGGGAGGTACTACTGCAATTGTACAAGGCCTTGGTGAGACCACACCTGGAGTATTGTGTGCAGTTTTGGTCCCCTAATCTGAGGAAAGACATCCTTGCCATAGAGGGAATACAAAGAGGGTTCACCCGATTGATTCCTGGGATTACAGGACTTTCATATGAAGAAAGATTGGATGAACTAGGCTTGTACTCGTTGGAATTTAGAAGATTGAACACGGATTGAATAGGCTAGGTGCAGAAAGATTGTTCCCGATGTTGGGGAAGTCCAGAACGAGGGATCACGTTTTGAGGATAAAGGCGAAGCCTTTTATGACTGAGCTTAGGAAAAACTTCTTCACACAGAGAGTGGTGAATCTGTGGAATTCTCTGCCACAGGAAACAGTTGAGGCCAGTTCATTGGCTATATTTAAGAGGGAGTTAGATATGGCCCTTGTGGCTACGGGGATCATAGGGTATGGAGGGAAGGCTGGGGCGGGGTTCTGAGTTGGATGATCAGACATGATCATAATAAATGGCGGTGCAGTCTCGAAGGGCCGAATGGCCTACTCGTGCTCCTATTTTCTATGTTTTCTATGAGTTCATCCTGAAGTCCGACAAACTGGAGGCGAATTCGTGGGTTGTGTATTTCTGCGCCTGGAGTGTTCCTGGCGGCTCAGAGTGACGGGGCAGCCGAACCAAAACCTCGCTGTCAGAAGAGTCTGTGCTTTCAGCAAAACAGGAAATACGACACCTGTCAATCATCGAGTGGGAGGAGGGTCTATCTGTCTGGCGCTGCGCCGCTGCGGCCAATCGGTGAAATAATGGGCGGAGGCATTATGCCGTGGCGTTTAATTTCCTCCCCTTCTTAAAAATTCAGATGGGGGAATATGATCCCCACTGCTCTCTCCCACTCCATCTTTCCTTGATTCTGCAGCCTAGGGTCGGGGACAGGCGGATAGTTAAGAAACAGGGAGAGACTCGAGAACAGATGTAGGACACACCCCGTGAATGGCAGAAAATGCCGTCCTTGGAAGGAACAGAGGGATATTGATGTTCCCCAATCACTGAAGATGACAGAATATGAGGGTTTTGGCGGATCTGGGGGTAGGAACAGAAATAGTTTTCTCAGGCGGATTTTCGGGTGCGCACGGATTTGGAGTAGTCGGTGTATACGGGGTCTTGGCCGATTTGCTGACGCCTACAGATTTGGAAAATTTGGCGTATGTGTGCGTGCCAGCCGATATATGGGAACCTGCTCCATGCAGAACACATATTTCACGTGGTTTAGCTGCGATCTGGGAGGGTTTAGAATACAGATTCAAAATCTTTAGCTTGGAGAGTGAATATGTTCCCGGTGTGCTCCGTATGCCTCCTGCTTTATGAGAGAGGAGGTCTGCGACATGGAACAGGCTCACAACAGGAGATGCAAATGTACTAAAATGTCAGACGTAGTTTGGAGTCCGGTCAATGTGTCAGACAGATTCGTGTTTTCAATAAAGAGTTGGTGTATTGTGGCCTATCTTCTCACACGGGATCTCTGGTATGCCGAAAATACCAAAACGAAGGAGCATTAAAAATCAGCAAGGAAGAGATATAGGGCGTGCAGAGGGCGACGAAGTTGAGCAGAGAGATAGATCGATTCAGAGTGTCTGTGCGTGTGTGCGTGTGTGTGTGTGTGTCTGTGTGTGTGTGTGTGTGTGTGTGTGTGTGTGTGTGTGTGTGTGTGAGAGAGAGAGAGAGAGAGAGAGAGAGAGAGAGAGAGAGAGAGAGAGTGAAAGAGAGAGAGAATTGGCTGCTTTAATCTTTAATTCGTGGAGCGTAACAACACATCCCTGAGATCGGATAGGTTCGTACAAGGGGCGTGACTGATCGCTACTTCCGCAAGTCCACCGACGTCACTGATATAGGTAACAAGTGAATGGACTCGTCTCTGCTGCACACAACAGTTTCATCACTGAGAGAATAAACACTCCAAGGAAGATGCTTTTCTTTCTGCGGTTTCTCCTCGCCTTGCACTGTGAGTGATGCTGACAAACAATATTAATTTTTATTTCTTTGCTCCTCTCTTCCTTTCAGATTCCTTTCACGTGCTTTACCTTCCAGTAGTCTCTTTATTTACGAGATCTCTCCTCCGCACACTGTCTTCCCTCTGCAGCCGCCTCTCAGTTCCATCCTCCTCTCCAGCTTTCCCAACTTCAGTTCTCTTCCTTCCTTCCCCCAATGCACCATCTTTCTCCCTTTACCTATTGACCTGGGTCTCCCTGATCAATCACCGCATTTTCCACCCCCGTCTCTTTTTCCAGACGCGACCTCAGTGACGATCCACCAGACTCCGGGTTTCTCCGGAACCCCCGGCCAGAAGGTGACCCTGAATTGCACAGTAGAGGGTAGTACCAGTGATAACAACTGGTTGTACTGGTACCGACAATTCCCGGGAAAGGGACCGGAGTACATGTTTCACTCGATCGCAGCTAATTCAGTGCAGCCGGAGAAATTGGTCGGCGGTTTTACTGCGGAGAGACCGAAGACCAACGAAATCTTCCTGAAGTCTGACAAACTGGAGGCGAAATCGTCGGCCCTATATATCTGTGCGTGGAGTATTCACGGCGGAACAGAGCGACGGGGCAGCTGTACAAAAACTCTCACTGTCAGAAGGGTCGTTGCTGTCAGCAAAACAGGAAACACGACTCCTGTCAATCATATGGTGGGAGGTGGGCCTATCATTCAGTCGTGAGCGGCGCAGCGTCCAATCAGTGAAATAAGGGGCGATTATATTGTACCGCAGCTGTTCACTTCCCTTCTCTTCTGAGCATCCAGTTGGGTGAATACAATTCGCACACTCGCCTTTCCAGTCTATTCTTCCCTGTAATTTCCGGTCTTCCCACACGTCATCGGTCCAGGAGAATCAAAACCACTGAGTGCGCCAATAATGTTCACTCCCCAAGATCAATTTCCCACTCGTGTCTTTTTTGTCTGTTGCTGGAAACACAGAATACGAAGAATACAGGACGGATCGGGAACAGAGGAAACACGGGGCCTAAGTGTTCGACAACCATACTGTACATGGTGGCGAATGTTGAGGAACAGAAGTGCCGCGGTGTACAGGGTAGTAAAATGACCCTGAATGGTGGGGCGTGTCGAGGGACAGAGGGGCTTCAGTGTTACAAGGATAGGGCACACACCGTCAAATGTGGGGAGGGAGGAGGTACAGAGAGTCTTGGGTGCACGAAGATAGGAGAGTGACAGACAATGGGGATTGTGAAGAGACGGAGAGGGATAGGATAACAAGGGTAGGATACACACCGTGAATATGAAGTCTACCTCAATGCAATCGAGCAATGTCTGAAGACACAGGCTGCTACCACTAGGGGGCGCACAGGGACTGCGGTAAAGTTTATGTAAGGTATTTCGAGGGTATTTAAAAGGACACATTTTTTCTGTAAAGTGAAATTTATCTTCGGCTAGGTGGCAACCATTGCTAAGAGCCAGAGATCGAGGCTCGGGGTGGGAAAGAAAGAGAGAGACTGGATGCCAAAGACTGCTCTATGCAGGACACAAGGTTTTTCATAAGGTTCACCGAATAGCACTCATTATTAGATTCCTGACTACAGCGAAAGGGATGTGACGTGTTATGCACACCTGTTGTCTAGATTTACGAAATCAGAAAGACTTGGGAGCTTAAATAAATCGCACACAGTGAGATAATCGGGGCCAGATGAAGAAAGAGAGATGGATGGACGAGGATAGCGTCAAAGAGGGAGAGTGCTGTGTAGTCATCTTGGTAGAGCGGAAGAGGTACTCCCCTCAAATCGTGTTGGAACATATAAAGGGCGTGGCCAATCGATTCTTCCGCAAATCCACCTATGTCAAGGATATAAGCAACCAAAGGGGTTTGAAGTGAATGGATCATTTCTCTGCTGCACGCACCACTTTCAGGACTGAGAGAATAAACCCACCACGTAGGATGTTTCTGTTTCTGCTCTTTATTCTCGCCTTCCACTGTGAGTGAAAGTTGACAAATATTATTTTTTTTCTTTCTCTGCTTCTCGCTTCCTTTCACATTCCCGTCACTGTTCGTCTTGGACTCGTTACTTGTTTAGTTACGAGCCGCCGCGTCCGCACATGATCTGCGCTCGGTCGCAGCCTGTAAATTCCCATCTCCTCTCGAGCTTTCCCGACTTCAATCTTCCTCCTTGCTTCCCTCAATGCACCCTTTATTTTCCCCTTTCCCATTTACCAGCGTCTCCGTTTTCATTCACCCCGTTATGCCTCCCCCGTCTCTTTCTTCCAGACGCGACCTCGGTGACGATCCACCAGACGCCGGCTTTCTCGGGAACTGCCGGCCAGAAGGTGACCCTGCGTTGCACAGTAGAGGGTAGAACCAGTGTTGATAACGTGTTGTTCTGGTACCGACAATCCCCGGGAAAGGGTCCGGAGAACATGTTTTACTCGAACACAGCTCCGTACGTCCTACCAGAGGGAATGGTCGACGGTTTCACGGCGGAGAGACCAAAGAGCAACGAGTTCCTCCTGAAGTCCGACAAACTGGAGGCGAATCCGTCTGCCGTGTATTTCTGCGCCTGGAGTATTCACGGCGGCTCAGAGTGACGGGGCAGCCGAACAAAAACCTCGCCGACAGAAGCGTCTGTGCTGTCAGCAAAACAGGAAATACGACACATGTCAATCATAGGGTGGGCGGATGGTCTATCTGTCTGGCGCTGCACCCCAGCGACCAATCAGTGAGATAAGGGGCGGAATCATTGGATTTAATGTCCTCCCCTTATTATGCTTTCATATGGGGGAAGATAATCCGCGCACTGATCTCTCCACTCCATTTATTTATTTTCATGTGCAGTCCTCCGGCATACCTCCAGTGCCAGAGGCTGGTAACCTTTGAAGGTGACTGGACATCGCTCATCATGTGCCGTCCGCAGAATCTAATTTACCGCTCTTCATCCCATTTGTTCATTCGCTGGAGCACAGACGTTCGGGACTGTTGAGGAACTGAGGCACCCCGGTGTACAGGGGCAGGACGTAAACGTTTTGAATGGCGGGGAGTGTCGAGGCACAGTGGGTGTATAACGGTATGACTAACGAACCGGCGGTATTGGGGAGCGCCCAGCGATAAATGATGCACAATACTCTTTGAAGAAGTACAGGCTGGAAGGTGATAGAAAACATTAGTCGAGGGGACCCATGGGTGGATAGGTCTGTGAGGGTTTCTGTATGAGATGCTGGGAGGAAACAGCTGGAGTAGATAAAGAGAATAAAGAGAAGTAACCTGAGTCAGGAGAGCGGTGGATCATGGGAAAAGGCGGCAGGGGGAGCGGAACCAGAAGGACATGATGGACAGGTGAGCTTATAAGAGGTAGGCAGGCATCCACAACCGGGAAAGGAAAGAATAACGGGTGGGGGACAAATTAGCAAAACACAAAGGGATGAGCCGCTACTGTCAGCGAAACAGGAAAGAAGACGCCTGTAAATCATAGGCTGGGTGGAGAGACTATCAGCAGGGCGGTGCGCCCGAGCGGCGAATCAGAGAAATAAGGGGCGGAGCTATTGCACCCTGGTCTTTAATTTCCTCCCCTTCTCAATGGTAAAGGTGTCTCCGCACCGATCATCGCACTCTATCTACCCTTGCTTTGTACAATCTTCCAACACATGGTCGGTCCGGGAGGATCGTAACCTTTGAGGGCGCCAATGATATCCAGTCTCCAAGATCAATCCCCCGCCAGTTATTTCCTTTCTACATCCGTGGAAATTCAGAATGCAGGGACTCTCGGACGGTGGAGAAACAAAGGGACTTGGCTTTATAAGGCTGGAACCTAAGGGGAGAGTCGAGGGATCTCGGAGTACGTTTAGAACCCACCATCTGATCGGCGCGGAGTGTCGAGCGAAAGAGGAACCTCGGTGTAGGAGGGTAGGATAAACACACTCAAAATGTTGCGGGGTGTCGAGAGACAGAGGACCCACACTGTACACCGGTCGGACACTCACTGTGAATTGTAGGGAGCATTGAGGGACAGAGAGTCGATTGTGTACTAGAAGGGCAAACACCGTGAATGGTGCCGAGAATCGAGGGGCAGAGGAACTTCGAAGTACTAGGGAACAGCCGGATATGTTAAAAATCGTGAGAAATCGGGAAACACACACCGTGGGCGGTAGAACACGGCGTACTTTGAAGGAACAGCGGGTTATTGATAGACACTTTCAACGATCCCTGAATTTGACAGACTTCACAGGATTGGGGAGTAGGTGCCGGATCCGGTGGTGCGTGCGGATTTGTGTGTATCGGCGGAGGTAGGCTTGGGAGACTTCATTGTGAGAATTAGTGCTGTCCCACTGGACCCAGTCCTCCCCATGGTCCTGTTTGTGCACTCTCGTGCCGATCAGATTCTTTCTTCTCCAGCCCCTGACCTTTCCCACCCAACTGGCTCCGTCCATCATCTCAAAAGGTAGCATGGATGTATGCCGGAATGGGAATGGTCGCAACACTAGAGGGCGCTACAAAAAGCCGGATCTCACAGGGGTCATCCATTTTAATTCCAGG
This sequence comes from Mobula hypostoma, assembly GCF_963921235.1. Taxonomy (NCBI): domain Eukaryota; kingdom Metazoa; phylum Chordata; class Chondrichthyes; order Myliobatiformes; family Myliobatidae; genus Mobula; species Mobula hypostoma. The sequence goes on along the minus strand of NW_026948187.1, from coordinate 6,871,249 downwards.
ACGTGATTAATTGACAACTAAACAGGAAGATGGAAAATCGGTTAGCAAAAATAGACAAACTGAACAATCTCAAACATAGCGAAGGATTAGAAGAATTAAGTAAATACAAAAATTAACAGTGATAACATGATTTGTAGAAATCGTGAAATTAGGTCATGGGGTTTGACATAGTTCAGTGTTGAGCTGATTCGGGAGCCCGAACCTCCTTGGATAACTTCACTTTCCTCAGCACTGAAGAGAACATGATGGCAGTTACATCCCACCTTGCAATGAGGTTATAACGAAGGGCGAGAACTTTCACGGCGCTCAGAGTGACGGAGCAGCTGAACAAAAACTCTCACTGTCAGAAGGGTCGCCGCCGTCAACAAAACGTGGAAAGAGACTGATGTCAGTCACAGTGTGGGAGGAGAGTTCCATCCGTCAGTTAGTGCGCCGAGCGACCAATCAGTGAAAGAAAGGGCTTTTCAGGTTCTCCCCATAAGCATTGAGATGGGTGAAGATAATCCGCGCGCTGCTCTTCTCGCCTCATTCTTCTTTATTATGCACAGTCTTCCAACAGATCTTCTGTACGGGATGGATCGTGACTTCTGGGTGTGTCCGAACAGCGCTCATTATGTGCAGTCCCCAGGATCAATTCTCCCGCTCCGTATCTTGTTCAGTCACCTCGTCAAAGCACAAGGGACATTCGGGACAAACTACTGCAGGAGATCAGCAGACAAATCTAACCGAAATGGCAAAGAGAAAGGTAACCTGAATGGGGAATGGGAAAATCTGAGAAGAGTTAATGGGGAAGTAACCACCGGGAGGACAACTCAGTGAATATCAGTCGATACATTTTATACACAGAGGATTCTTCAGATGCAGTGAGCCCGCTACACGCGCAAAACACGCAAATGCGACAGACGCGAGCATGGCCTGAAGCTGCTATTGCGTGTTATGGGCTTATGTTCCACGTCCTATCCAAGATAATCCAAACGCCAAGAATACGGTCCATATCATTCGGATGAAAGGAAAATGAAAGTCTACGATTGTACACAATAGTTAGATTGATCTTTCAGTAGGTTGTAAGGTCGCACAAGATTGCAGACAGAATAACCGGTACTGTACTGGTCTGCCACATGTCGTACATTCTATGCTGTTTGTAACCTAACCCCATTTATGATAGGCTGCATATTCCGACCACAGTGGTTGGGAAGATGTTAGAGTCACTGTCTAAGGATGTGGTTTCAGGGTACTTGGGGGCACGTGAATAAATAGGTTGCAGTCAGCATGATTTTGATTCAGTGAAAATCTAGCCTGACAAATATATTGGTCTTCTTCAAAGAAATAACAGGCAGGATAGACAAAGGACAATCGTGAATATAGCGTACTTGGATTTTCGGATGGCCTTTTGTCGGAGTGCCACACATGAAGATGTTTAACATGAGCCCATAGTATTACAGGCACGATAATAGAGTGGACAGAGCGCTGAGTGATTGGCGGGAGACAATGAGTGAGAATGAAGACAGTCTTTTCTCATCGACTGGGGGGGGGGCGGTCTCATGCTGGTCCACAGGAGTCTGTGTTGGGACCGTATCTTTATACGTGGTGTGACGGAATTGATGGTTTGTGGGCAACTTTGCGGACAGTACGAAGATAAATGATGGGACAGGAAGTACAGAGACAGCAGAAGGACTGTGACATATTCCGAGAAAGGGCAAAGAAATTAGAGTTTGGGGAAGTGTATTACATTATCATGCACTTAAGCAGAAGAAATAAAAGCTTTAGCAATTTAGTATTTGGAGAGAAAATGCAAAAATATGAGATCCAAATGGACTTGGGAAAAATTTCCTAAAAGTTCAATGGCCGGTTCAGTCGGTGGTGAGTAAAGCAAATGCTATGTTAGCATTCGAGAAAACTCGAATATATAAGATGTAATGTTGAGACTTTACAAAGGACCGATGAGACCTCAGGTTAAGTATTGTGAGCTGTTTTGGGCCCCTTATCGAAGAACGGATGAGTTGAAATTAAAGAGGGTTCAAAGGAGGTGCAGGACATTTCGGCGTGACAGATCACACTTTTATACTTCATGACTTTTGCTGCTTAGGGAGTCAACTCACTGAACCTGCCCTCGGCCAAAGCTTCGTTTCCGACCCCTCTGGGGAAAGAGTTACATTTTATTCATGCTGGGTATATCTGCAACCTCGGACCTGGTAAGAGCATGAAGAAAGGCAACGACACATATTCTTGCGGATTGATAGTGAAGAAAAATATCGTCTTCCTTACAGATCTGCTCTCTCTCCCTCTCTGCAATTTAGCAAGATAGGCGGGTGGGCGGCATGTGAAGGCACAGGATGCTACCACTAGGGGGCGTTAAAGCGCTGGGGTAAAAGTTATCTTGCATTTCTGGAAAGGTATGAAAGGGAACAAATTGGATGGGTCACGACAAGCGCTAAGACCCAGAGATAGAAATAATGGCATGGTCAGAAAAAGAGAGCCGGAAAGAGACGGAGTCTGAGAAAGAGAGAAATTTTCTGCCGAGGGTTGATCCTTACAGGACACAGTAGTTCAGACGGTACAGCGCAAGGTCCGCATCACGACAGACCAGCGATTTCAACGAAACGGAGGTTCATTCTGGTTCCCTTCTTTCATCGGTTTTTTGTAGATTTCCGAAATAACAAAGTCTCGGGAGCATTAACAAATTGCACACGGTGTGCTAAAGGGGGAGAGGAAAGAAGGGATAGGGACGGACGGAGACAGCGACGGAGAGAGTGTGCTGTGTGGCCATACTGGTAGACCGGAAGCAGCAGGCCCATGAATCGGGTTGGATTATGGAAGGGGCGTGGCCAATGGCTACGTCCTCAGATCCGCCTACGTCACTGGGATACGTAACAAACCGGATGGAAGTGAGTGAATTCGTCTCTGCCGCCCGGACCACTTTCATCACTGAGAGAGTAAACCCTCCAAGGAAGATGTTTCTGTTTCTGCAATTCATCCTCGCCTTCCGCTGTGAGTGAAAGTTCCCAAATATTATTCTTTATTCATTCTCTGCTTCTGTCTTCCTTTCACGTTCTTTCCTTTGCATTGCCCTCCCGTCGTCTCGGACTCATTCCTTATTATTTACGGGCCATCGCGTCCGCAGACTATCTGCCCTCTGCCGCCGTAATTAACATCCGAACTCCTCTCCAAATATCCCCCTCTTCAGTCATCTTTTTTGTATCCTTCGATGCACCCCCTGTTTATCCCCATTCCACTGTGAGTGAATTTGAACAGAAATAATTATTTTAATTTCTTTGCTACTGTCTTACTTTCAGATTCCCCTTACTTGCTCTACCCTCCAGTAGTCTCGGAACCTTTCTATATTTAGTTACGAATCGTCGCATCCTCACACGATCTTCCCTCAGTCGCCGCCTCTGAATTCCGTCCACCTAACGAGCTCCACCGACTTCAGTTCTTCCCTTTTCCCTCAATTCTCCCTCTTTTTCCTCCTCCGTGTTGACGCGGGTGTCCCTGTTCATTCGCCGCATTTTGACACCCCCGTCTCTTTTTCCAGACGCCATCTCGGTGACGATCCACCAGACTCCGGCTGTCTCCGGTACTCCCGGACAGAAGGTAACCCTGCGTTGCACAGTGGACGGTATTATCAGTGATACTGACTGGTTGTACTGGTACCGACAGTACCCGGGAAAGGTACCGGAGAACATGTTTCGCTCGATGGTAGCTAATTCCGTCCAGCCAGACGGACTGTTCGATGGCTTTACTGCGGAGAGACCGCAGACCAACATTTTCTCCCTGAAATCCGACAAGCTGGAGGCGAATTCGTCGGCCGTGTATTTCTGCGCCTGGAGTGAGCACGGCGGCTCAGAGTGACGGAACCGCTGTACAAAAACTCTCACCGTCAGAAGACCGCTGTTGTCATCAAAACAGGAAACACGACTCCTGTCAATCACATGGTTGGAGACGGGTCTACGTCGTGTGCGCTGCAGCGTCCAATCAGTGAAGCAAGAAGCACTGCTCTTGTACCGTAGTTTTTAATTTCCTCCTCTTCTGAAGCACTCAGTTGTGTGAAGACAATTCGCACACTCGCCTTTCCATTCCATTCTTCCTTGTTATATGCGGCCTCCCAACATATCTTCGGTCTGGGAGCATCGGTACGTTTGAGTGCGCCAATAACATTCCGTCCCGAAGATCAATTTCCCGCTCGTAATTATCTTTGTCTCTTGGTGGAAACGCAGAATACGAGGAATACCGGACGGTTCAAGAACAGGGGAAGCACGCGGCATAAGTGTTTGACAACCACACCTTAAATGGTGGGTAATGTTGATAAACGGAGGGACCTCAGTGTACTGAGGAGGGCACACATCATGAATGGTGGGGAGTGTCGAGGGGCAGAGGAACCTCGGTGTACGAGGTAGGACACACAAACCATGAACGGTGGGGATGTGTCGAGGGACAGAGGGACCTCGGTGTACGAGGTAGGGCTTACACTGTGTCTGGTGGCGACTGTGGAGGGACACAGGGTTTTTGATGTACAGAGATAGGAGAGGCCCGGATAATGGGGATTGTTAAGAGACGGGGAGCCATAGGATAACAAGGGTGGGGCACACACCGTGAAGGGTGGAACACCGCGTAGTTTGGAGGAACAAAGCGATATTGATGTACATGTTCACCAATCACTGAAAGTGACGTCCTTCACAGGACTTGGGGGCGTCGGCGGATCTGGGGATTTTAAACGGAAGCCACAAAACATGCAAACGCGACGCACGCAGAATGCCACATTCTGCTCGTATGAGTCAGGGTCTAATGCTCCATGTTCTACGTCAGACAATCCAATATCCAAAAACACTTGACCCAAACCATTCCCGTGAAAGAAAAATGAAGGACTAAGTCTTTACGAAATAGTTACATTGATATTTGAGCAAGTGATAAGGTTGGCGCGTTGAATGTCAATGATTGGGATGACGGAATTAATGGCTTTACGGCCAGGTTTGCAGACCGAACGAAGATAGGTGGAGGAACAGGTACTTTTAAGGAATCACAGTGGCCGCAGGCTGACATAGAGATATTAGTAGAAAAGGGAATAAATAGCAGTCTCAGGAATTGTTCGGTAGAATAAATAAATGCCTTGACGATTTTCTAGATGGAGAGCAAATTCAAAAACCTGAGATCGAAAGAGACTTGGGACTCCCCAGAAAGGATCCTTAAAGGTGAATGTGCCGGTTAAGCCAGAGTTGAGGAAGGGAAACGAGATGCTAACATTCATTTCCAAACAACTAGAATGTGAAAACAACGATGCAATGTTGTGCACTTATAAAATACCGGCGAGGCATCGCTTGGAGTATTGTAAGACCTTTTTGTCCCCTGAAAAAAAGGATAAGCTGAAATTGGAGAGGTGACAAAGTAGCTGAACGAGAAGGATTCCGCCGTTAAAGGCAGGAAATGTCTGCTGTCAATCAGCGACTGGTTGCCGTATAATCGGCGTGACAGCTCAGTTGACGAAGGTACACGCCAGATCGCACCTTCGCACTTCATGCCTGTGTTTGCGGAGGGATTCAACTCACTGAACCCAGGAAAGAGTTAAATTTGATTCATGTTCAGTATATCTGTAAAGCAGAGTAATACAGAAAAGAAGGTAGTAAGACAAATGATTTCAGCCTGGAACCTAAAAGCACGAGGATGCGCATGGACACACATCCTTGAGGTTAGATACTGGAGAAGAATATCTTTTTCCTTATAGTTCTGCTCTGTCTACCACTACGCAATCGAGTGAGCAGTGAAGGCACAGGCTGCCACCACTAGAGGCCGGCAAGAACTGTGGTTAAATTTAGGCTGGATATTTCGAAGGGTTTGAAAAGGGACACATTATTTGTTTCGAGGTGATTTTTTCTTTCTTCGACTAAGTTGAATCTAGTGTTAAGAGTCAGAGGTAGAGGCTGAGGCACAGAGAGAAAGAGAGAGATTTCATGCCGAATGCTGCTCAGGGCAAATTATAAGCTTAATCGAGTGGCCATCATCACAAGAGAATGTTGGTTTCAGCGAAAGGGAGGTCACATGTGGTCCCTCTTCTTGCACCCGTCATGTAGATCTCGGAAACTGCAATGATTTTGGAAGCTTAAATAAATCGCTCACACTAAGATAACGTGGGGTGGGGTGTGGTGACGAACGAGAGAGGGAGGGCGGGATCAGCTAATGAGAGAGTGTGCTGATTGGTCAACATGGTAGAGCGAGACCAGCACACCCGTCGAATCGGGTTGGAGAGTGGAAGGGGCGGGGCCAATAGTTATTTCCGTCAATCCACCTACATCACTGAGATATGCAACGATCTGGATTGAAGTGAGCGGATTCGTCTCTGCTTCACGCACAACGTTCATCACTTAGAGAGTAAACCCTCCAAGGATGATTTTTCTGTTTCTGTAATTCATCCTCGGCTTCCGCTGTAAGTGAACGTTCCCAAATATACATATTTTCTTCACTTCTGTCCTACTGTCACATTCCCTTCAGTTGTCGTCTTGGACTCATTATTGTTGAGTTACCAGCCCTCGCGTCCGCGCACTTTCTTCCTTGTGTCGCCGCCTCTAAATTCTGATCTCCTGTAAAAAAATTCCCGACTTCGGTCACCTCTCTGCTTCCTTCGAGGCACCCTTCTTTTCCCCCTTCCCAGCTGACCCGCGTCTCCGTTTTCTTTACCCGTTCTGTCTCACCCGCAAGTGAGTGGATTCTCTGTTCCACGAAGCACCAATTTCAATAGTGGGAGAGTAAATACCCATGATATATATTCCTGTTTCTGCAGCTGATCGTCTATTTCCACCGTGAGGGAAATTTGCAAACTCGTTCTGTTTGTCTCCCTCCCTTCCTTTCTCATAACCCTTAATTTCCTCTCCACCATTAACGTTCCCGGTCATTGTGTGCTTGCCTCTGCGAATTTCTACACCCTCCCGGTCTTCTCTCTTCCGCCTGTTCTCAATTCCGATCGCCTCGCAACAAGCTCCAACTTCAAACCTCCCAATAGTACTTTTCTTCGGTACACGCTCGTTTTCGCCATCGGCAACTCTACATCTTTCCAGAAAATTCACCTCCTTCTGCTGCCCTGCCATTCTCTTCTGCAGACGCGACCCCAGTGACGATCCAGCAGACGCCGGCTTTCTCAGGATCTCCCGGCCAGAACGTGACCCTGCATTGCACAGTTGACGGTATTGCCAGTGCTACTGACGGGTTGTACTGGTACCGACAATACCCGGCAAAGGGTCTGGAGAACGTGTTTTACTCAACAATGGCTAATTCCGTTTACCCAAATAAATTGGTCGTCGGTTTCACGGCAGAGAGACCTCAGATCAAAGAATTCTTCCTGAAATCCGACAAACTGGAAGCTAATTCGTCGGCCGTGTATTTCTGCGGCTGGAGTGATTACGGCGGCTCAGAGTGACTGGGGAGCTGCACAAAAACTCTCACCGTCAGCAGCGTCGCTGTTGGCAGTTGAACAGGAAATGCGACGTCTGTAACTCACCGGGTGGGAGGAGGGTCTATCAGTCAGGCGCGGCGTGGTAACGACCAATCAGTAAAAGAAGGGGCGGAGCTATTTCTTCCCCTGATTAAACATTCACCTGGAAGAAGACACACACTGTTCATGGTGGGGAGTGTCGAGGGACAAGATGGACCTCGGTGTACAAGGGTAGGACACTCACACACTGTGAATGGTGGGAGTGTCGAGAGATAGAGGTTTCGCGGTTTACGAAGATGAGAGAGAGACGGATAGAAACATAGAAACATAGAAAATAGGTGCAGGAGTAGGCCATTCGGCCCTTCGAGCCTGCACCGCCATTTATTATGATCATGGCTGATCATCCAACTCAGAACCCCGCCCCAGCCTTCCCTCCATACCCCCTGACCCCCGTAGTCACAAGGGCCATATCTAACTCCCTCTTAAATATAGCCAATGAACTGGCCTCAACAGTTTCCTGTGGCAGAGAATTCTACAGATTCACCACTCTCTGTGTCAAGAAGTTTTTCCTCATCTCGGTCCTAAACGGCTTCCCCTCTATCCTCAAACTGTGACCCCTCGTTCTGGACTTCCCCAACATCGGGAACAATCTTCCTGCATCTAGCCTGTCCAATCCCTTTAGGATCTTATACGTTTCAATCAGATCCCCCCTCAATCTTCTAAATTCCAACGAGTACAAGCCCAGTTCATCCAGTCTTTCTTCATATGAAAGTCCCGCCATCCCAGGAATCAATCTGGTGAACCTTCTTTGTACTCCCTCTATGGCAAAGATGTCTTTCCTCAGATTAGGGGACCAAAACTGCACACAATACTCCAGGTGTGGTCTCACCAAGGCCTTGTACAACTGCAGAAGTACCTCCCTGCTCCTGTACTCGAATCCTCTCGCTATAAATGCCAGCATACCATTCGCCTTTTTCACCGCCTGCTGTACCTGCATGCCCACTTTCAATGACTGGTGTATAATGACACCCAGGTCTTGTTGCACCTCCCCTTTTCCTAATCGGCCACCATTCAGATAATAATCTGTTTTCCTATTTTTGCCACCAAAGTGGATAACTTCACATTTATCGACATTAAATTGCATCTGCCATGAATTTGCCCACTCACCCAACCTATCCAAGTCACCCTGCAACCTCTTAGCATCCTCCTCACTGCTAACACTGCCACCCAGCTTCGTGTCATCCGCAAACTAGGAGATGCTGCATTTAATTCCCTCATCCAAGTCATTAATATATATTGTAAACAACTGGGGTCCCAGCACTGAGCCTTGCGGTACCCCACTAGTCACCGCCTGCCATTCTGAAAAGGTCCCGTTTATTCCCACTCTTTGCTTCCTGTCTGCTAACCAATTCTCCACCCACACCAATACCTTACCCCCAATACCGTGTGCTTTAAGTTTGCACACTAATCTCCTGTGTGGGACTTTGTCAAAAGCCTTTTGAAAATCCAAATATACCACATCCACTGGTTCTCCCCTATCCACTCTACTAGTTACATCCTCAAAAAATTCTATGAGATTCGTCAGACATGATTTTCCTTTCACAAATCCATGCTGACTTTGTCCGATCATTTCACCGCTTTCCAAATGTGCTGTTATCACATCCTTGAAAACTGACTCCAGCAGTTTCCCCACCACCGACGTTAGGCTAACCGGTCTATAATTCCCCGGTTTCTCTCTCCCTCCTTTTTTAAAAAGTGGGGTTACATTAGCCACCCTCCAATCCTCAGGAACTAGTCCAGAATCTAACGAGTTTTGAAAAATTATCACTAATGCCTCCACTATTTCTTGGGCTACTTCCTTAAGCACTCTGGGATGCAGACCATCTGGCCCTGGGGATTTATCTGCCTTCAATCCCTTCAATTTACCTAACACCACTTCCCTACTAACATGTATTTCGCTCAGTTCCTCCATCCCACTGGACCCTCTGTCCCTTACTATTTCTGGAAGATTATTTATGTCCTCCTTAGTGAAGACAGAACCAAAGTAATTATTCAATTGGTCTGCCATGTCCTTGCTCCCCATAATCAATTCACCTGTTTCTGTCTGCAGGGGACCTACATTTGTCTTTACCAGTCTTTTCCTTTTTACATATCTATAAAAGCTTTTACAGTCAGTTTTTATGTTCCCTGCCAGTTTTCTCTCATAATCTTTTTTTCCCCTTCCTAATTAAGCCCTTTGTCCTCCTCTGCTGAACTCTGAATTTCTCCCAGTCCTCAGGTGAGCCACTTTCTCTGGCTAATTTGTATGCTTCTTCTTTGGAATTGATACTATCCCTAATTCCCTTGTCAGCCACGGGTGCACTATCTTCCTTGATTTATTCCTTTGCCAAACTGGGATGAACAATTGTTGTAGTTCATCCATGCAACCTTTAAATACTTGCCATTGCATATCCACCGTCAATCCTTTAAGTGTCATTTGCCCGTCTATCTTAGCTAATTCACGTCTCATACCTTCAAAGTTACCCCTCTTTAAGTTCAGAACCTTTGTTTCTGAATTAACTATGTCACTCCATATTAACTATGGATAATGGGGATTGTGAAGAGACGGGGAGAGATAGGATAGAAAGGGTACGGCACACACCGTGAAGGGCAGAACACGGCGCACTTTCGAGGAACAGCGGGATATTGATCCACGTGTTCACCGATCGCTGAAGGTAACAGGATTTGGGGTGGTCTGCCGACCTCGGGGTTTTAAACAAAACAGAAACCCGTAAAACACGCAAAATATGCAAAACCACCGGTCTGATGTTCCCTGTTCTATTTAAGACAATCCAATTTGCAAACTCAAGGTCCATATCATTGCGGTGATAGACAACTGAAGGATTAACTATTTACTAAAGAGTTTGAGTGATCCTTCAGTAGATTATAAGGTCGGCACAAGATTGACAACAGAACATCCCGCACTGTTCTGGTCTACCATATGTTATTTGTTCAATGCTGTTTGTAACCTAATCCCATTTATTATAGGGCAGTTACTCTGACCTCAGTGGCTGGGTAGATATTGGAATCGATGGTAAAGGATGTGGTTTCGGGGTACTTGGAGGCACATTCATAGGTGGGTGTCAATATGGTGTATTGCATTGAAAAGCCTGTCTGACAAATCTGGTGGTCTTCTTTCAATAAATAACCCGCATTGACAAAGGAGAATCGTGGATGCCGTGTACTTGGATTTTAAGAAAGCATTTGACAAGGTGTCACACAGGAAGATGCTTATCATCAGCCCATGGCATTACAGGAACGAGACTCGTGTTGATAGAGCATTGAGTGATTGGCAGGAGGAAAAGAGTGAGAATAAAGAGAGCTTTCTCTGTTTGGCTACAGATTGGCTAGTGCTGAAAGCGTTGGGAACACTTCTTTGTCAGTTGTCCTTCAATGATTTGGATGACGGAATTGAAGGCTTTCTGGTCAAGTTAGTGGGTATCAGAAAGGACAGACACTTTTAAGGAAACACGGTGGCTACAGAAGGACACTGTCATGGTCCGGATCGGGTCCCCTTAAATTTAGCTTGCTTATGTTCGTCACGAATTACCCGACCGAGTCCTACACGGCCACGAGATCGAGCAGTACACTGTTCAAACTGGAAGTGAAAATCGCCTCGCTCTCCCACTGCGATGTCTTCTTCTGCCCTGGTATCAGCGCACAGAGCGAGACAATCCGAATCTGCTGTGACATAAACCTTCTGCCCTGTCGCTGGGAGCTTCATAACCTGATTCGCACCACTAGGGGGCAGTAGCAGATTGCGTTTCACAACTCATTTTGTATCTGGCATAGGATCCATTTTACTCATGTCCGGTATTGCTTAGCTCTGAGGCACAGGACCGTGCCTTTTATAAACCTTTCCTTGCACTGCACGCCTTCGCGTGTTTCAGCTTTCTTTAATTATCTCTCATCCATTGATAATGACAGAGGACCAAAGTGCAGGCTGAGTCACAGGTAGACTGTACGACGTGGGAAACACTTGACAACCTCGACTTCATCCATCGGAGCTTTGATAGAGCTGGGATGTGTTACAGGCGAGCAGAACAAGAACAAAAATTGAGTTCTACGATTAAACATATATATTCAGTCATTTTGGATTATCTATCTACCTATCTAACTGTACATCTATCTATCTATCCAACTGACTATCTGTCTATCAATCAATCAATCAATCAATCAAACTATCTATCTACCTATCTCACTGTCTATCGATCTATCTATACAGACAGAATCGTGATGGTCGTTGACGTTCCATGCAGATGGGACAAATAAAGTAAATCATCGATCACAACTTGCGAAATGAGATCTGCTAATTCAGATATAAATATTCAGATACATAAAGATACATATCAAGATAAATAAATAAAGGGATACGCCGATAAGAAAGTTATGAGAGGTGTGAGCATTCGTAGGAAAAATAATCCGGGAGAGAGAGGGAGAGAGGGGGAGAGAGAGAGAGAGAGAGAGAGAGAGAGAGAGAGAGAGAGAGAGAGAGAGAGAGAGAGAGAGAGAGAGAGAGAGAGAGAGAGAGAGAGAGAGAGAGAGAGAGAGAGAGAGAGAGAGTGTAAGAGGAGAGTGTGTGTAAGAGTCCCGGGCCAACAGCTTCGAACCTGCACTATGCTCTCTCTGTACTAATCATCACTCGGAGCACTTTTCCAATTGATAACACCGGAATAGGGGATCTCCGTTGGCCAGTTCATCGATTCCTTCTTCGCCCGGATACGGATATGGTAAGTCAAGAAGGGACAATGATAATACGGCAAAGTATAACTCCGCCTGCCTCGATTCTGATTGGCCAAAAGAAGCAGAGGGCGCGGCCATCAGTATCACCAATGACCATTTAGGTCACTGAGTTACATGACAAGCGGGACTGAAGTGAGTGGATTCATTGCTCCTGGACACAACACTTTCACTTGGGACGGAATAAACCTCCAGGGGAGATGTTCTTGTTTCTCCAACTGATCGTCTCCTTCCACTGTGAGGGAAACATTTGCTAATACTTTTTCCTCTATTTTCCCTATGGTAACCCTCGCTTCCTCTCGTCCTGTGCCTTTTCTGTATCATTCTGCGCTTTTCTCCGCCCATTTCCATCCTCACTCTGATCTTTTTTCGTCGGAACCTCTCCATACCGACCGCCGCCCGAAAATACCCCAATTTCATTCCTCCCCCTTCTATCCCCCGTCATTCTCGCCGTGCACATGCTCACCTCTTTTCACTCCCATTCTCTTCTTCAGATGTGACCCCGGTGACGATCCAGCAGATTCCAGCTTTCTCCGGTCCTACCGGCCGGGCTGTGACGCTGAACTGTACTGTGGAAGGGAGTAGCAACACGGCTGATACGATGCTCTGGTACAGACAAAACCCGGGACAGGGGCTCGAGAACTTGTTCTACTCCACATATGCCGGTAACGTGCAACCAAAGGGGCCGCTGTACGGCTTTACCGCAGAGAGACCGAGCAGCTACATCTTCAGACTGAGCTCCGTCGCCTTGGAGGCGAACTCGTCAGCCGTGTACTTCTGTGCCTGGAGTGATCACAGCGACTGGGTCAGACGGAGGAGCTGAACAAAAACCCCACCGTCTTGATGTCAATCGAAGCGCGGGTGCCAGCCTGTCCGACAGATGGCGCTGCGATGCTGCCACTGAGAGAAACAAATGACGACGATATCGCACCTGCTCTTGTCATGTCGGTCTCTTGTTCGGCATTCAAATGGCGGAAACGATTCTTCACAGATATTTGTGCACCCGTTCTATGTTTTTTTTTTAGCTGAAAGCTTCCCTCGGATGATCAGACTATATAGACACTACCTCCAAAGAAATTCCCCATTCTTAGATCCTCCGCACTTAATCCACCACATCCATTGTTCGAAACACAAAATGCTCGGACACTTAGTGTGTTGAGGAACAGAGGGACCTGGGTGTTCAACCGTAGGAAGCACACTGCGAACGGTGTGAAATGATCAGGAACAGTGGGTGTTCGTCTAGAAGGGCACGACACGCACCGGGAATGGTGTGCAACGATGAAAAACAGTTGGCTCTCGGTGTACAAGGACAGGACACAGACAATAAATGGTGTGCAGAGCTGACGAGCAGCGGACCGTAGGTGTACCAGGGAAGGATTCACTGTGAACTGTGGGAGTGTCGAGGGGCAGAGGGACCTCGGTGTTCAAGGGTAGGACACACACAGAGAATGATGTGAAATGTTGAGGAACAGGGAAATTCGGTGAACTGCCCTTTCCACGCTCAGTTGTTTAGCATCTCGGGGTCCTCAGGAATGGAATAATTTGATGCGCAACAGAAGTCAGTTGTCAGAACGGGTGAGCCGACTGTCACCTAAGGGGCGGCTTTCACTCAGATGGCATGCAGTTGTTAGTCGTCAGAGTACATCGCGCAGGCGTTGCTCTTCCGTTCTTCCCTAGGCATTCAAATGAGAGAAATCCTTCCGCGCAAGGAACATCACAGCCGGTTTCTCGTTACAGGACCGTGTTGATCGTAACTTCCCAGTGAGGCCAACTAGATTGACACTTCCAACTATCTGCTGTCTCCCTACACCTACCTCCCGCTCATTCGTCCCGTTGCCCATCATTGTGGGGTCTCTCTCTCTGCGCCGGAGGGAGGCCAATCTCTCGAATGATGCAGGTTCATAGAAGGGGCGTGGCTGATTGCTACTTCCGCAAATCCACCTACGTCACTGGGATACGTAACAAGCGGGGTCGAAGTGAATGAATTCGCCTCCGCCGCCCGCAGCGCTTCATCACTGAGAGAGTAAACCCTCCAACGAAGATGTTTCTGTTTCTGCAATTCATCCTCGCCTTCCGCTGTGAGTGAAATTTCAAAAATATTATTGCTTCTCCCATTGCTTCCTTTCACATTCCCTTCACTCGCTTTACACTCGAGTAGTCTCGAACTCATTCCTTATTTATATACGAGACCTCCCGTCCGCACACTCTCTTCCCTCTGCCGCCGCCTTTAAATTTCGAAGTCCTTTGAAGATAACTCGACTGCAATCCCCCTCCTACCTTCCGTCAATGTACCCTCCTTCTAACCTTCACCAGTGATCCGGTGATCCGGTTCTCCGTGTCCATTCACACCGTCCTGCCACCCTTGTCTCTTTTTTCCAGACGCGACGTCGGTGACGATCCACCAGACTCCAGGTTTCTCCGGAACTGCCGGCCAGAATGTGACCCTGCGTTGTACAGTAGAGGGTAGAACCAGTGATACTAACTACTTGTACTGGTACCGACAATACCCGGGAAAGGGTCCGGCGTACATGTTTCACTCGAACAGAGTTAATTCCGTGTTCCCAAAGGGATTGGTTGACGGTTTTAAGGCGGAGAGACCGCAGACCAACGAGTTCTTCCTGAAGTCCGTCAAACTGGAGGCGAATTCGTCGGCCGTTTATTTCTGCGCCTGGAAAGATCACAGCGGCTCAGAGTGACGGGGAAGCTGTACAAAAACTCTCAGTGTCCAAAGTGTCGCTGTTGTCAGCAAAACAGGAAACACGCCTCCTGTCAATCACATGGTGGGAGGTAGGTCTCTCATTCAGTCGTGTGCGCCGTCGTGTCCAATCAGTGAAATAACGGGCGACGCCATTGTACCGTAGCTTTTGATTTCCTCCTCTTCTGAAACATCCATTTGGGTGAAGAGAATCCACCCACTCACCATTCCTCTTTCTTATGTGCGGTCTTCCCACACATGATCATTCCGGGAACTTTCAATGTACCCAAAGTATCAGAAACTATGAGTGCCCCAATGATTTTCAATCTCTATGATCAATTTGCCCATTAGTGGAAACACAGAATACGCGGAGGAATGGACGTTTCAGGAACCTCGGGGCGCTAGGTTTTATAAAAACACCGTAACTGGTGGGGAGTGCGAGGGACAGTGGGACCTCGGTGAACGAGGGTAGGGGACACATACCGAGATAGGTGGGGAGTGATGAGGGTCAGAGGGACATCAGAGTACAGGGTAGGGCACACACCGTGAATGGTGGGGACTGTGGAAGGACAGAGGGTTTTCGGTGTACAAAGATAGCAGAGACAGACAGACAGACAGACAGACAGACAAGCAGAGAGGGAGAGAGAGACAGGGACGGAAGGAGAGTAAGGGGCAGAGGGTATTGACCGTTCCGAAACAGAATAAGGATAGGAAATACACTACACAACTACTAATCAATCGAAGCTCACGCGTTATTGTCTCTAAACAAAAAAAAAAACACCGTGACTCTGTAAACCCTGGGCCAACAGGTTCCAGCATTAACTCTACTGTTCCCTCTGTACAAATGCTCGCTCAGACCAACTTTCGAATTTATAACACCGTAATAGGGGATCCCTGCTGGCTTCATGATCGATTCTCTCATCGCCCAGGCTCTGGCGTGAGCGATCTTCCCAGCGAAGGTGGGTCTCCTGAGAGAGGTATCGCTGATAGGACATTTAAGTGCCCACTTTTATATTCGTTCCTTGCCAATTCAAATATTACATTCCAGTGTCATTATCTGTAGGACACCTGAACATCTGATCAACTTTTAATTACCTCTGGTCCAGGCCAGCATCCATTTATTACCCCCTATCCAGCAGGTGACAGTCGATAACTACTGACTCTGTTCTCTTCAGAAACCAGCTCGAATCACTCCAGACAGGCACCAATCCCGACCTTCACAACGCTGCAAGTTATGTTCTATCAATGACACCTCACAAATAACTTCTGATCTGAAAATGATCTATCGCCCCGCAGCTCACCTGAAATATGATTGTGTCCATTTTCAAGCACAGAGGGCAAAGCAGCTCCATCTCACAAAATGGAAGATGTAAAACAGCTCTACAAAATGGCAGCCTTCATCTCCAAGCACATGGAAGGAACAAAGACTATTGATCTGCCTCCTTCCACTGCCGTTAACACATTCGCTTTCAACGTTTTCTGCCCTATTTTAAATCCACCCTGGCCAGCAAAGTGATGGAAGGAGAGAGAGAGCAAAAGAAAGAAAGATAAGGAAGAAGAGAATGGACGGAGAAATCACTACTTATTGATCGATGAGAAAGGGATGTGGTAAGTCAATAAGGGACAATGACGATTCGGCAGAGTAATACTGCGCATGCCTGGATTGAGATTAGCTGACAGAAGCAGAGGGCGCGGCCATCCGTCTCACCAATGACCCTTTAGGTCACTGAGTCACATGACAATCGGGACTGAAGTGAGTGGATTCATTGCTCCTGGTCACGACACTTTCACTTGGGAGGGAATTACCCTCCAGAGAAGATGTTCCTGTTTCTGCAACTTATCGTCTCCTTCCTCTGTGTGGGAATTTTGCTAACACTTTTTTTTATCTCCTTTCGCTTCTCATAATCCTCACATTATCTCGCCCTGTGCTTTTTCTGTCTCATTCCGCGCTTGTCTCCCCACATTCCCATCCTCACCCAAAGCTTCCTCCGCCGAAACCGCTCCATTGCGACCGCACCCGAAAATACCCCAGCTTCAAACCTCCCCGTTCTCTACACCGTCGTTCTCGCCGTCCGCATACTCACCTCTTTTCACTCCCACTCTCTTCTTCAGATGTGACCCCGGTGACGATCCGCCAGATTCCAGCTTTCTCCGTTCCTACCGGCCGGGCTGTGACGCTGAACTGTACTGTGGAAGGGAGTAGCAACGCGGCTGATACGATGCTCTGGTACAGACAACACCCGGGACAGGGGCTGGAGAACTTGTTCTACTCCACATATGCCGGCATCGTGCAACCAAAGGGGCCGCTGTACGGCTTTGCCGCAGAGAGACCGAGCAGCTACATCTTCAGGCTGATCTCCGCCGCCTTGGAGGCGAATTCGTCAGCCGTGTGCTTCTGTGCCTGGAGTGATCACAGAGACTGGGTCAGACGGAGGAGCTGAACAAAAACCCCACCGTCTTGATGTCAATTGAAGCGCGGGTGTGATCCTGTCCGACAGATGGCGCTGCGATGCGGCCACTGAGAGAAACAAATGGCGACGATATCGCACCTGCTCTTGTCAAGTATTTCCCTTGTTCGGCATTAAAATGGTTGCATAGATATCTTTGCGCACGGTCCCCTTTTGTAGGTGAAAGCTTCCCCCCCCCCCCCCGGTGATCAGACTAGATAGAAACTACCTCCATTTGATGTTCGCCGCTCTCACATCCTACGCTCTGAATACAGTACAGTTGGTCGAAACACAAAATTGTAGCACACTTAGAGTGTTGTGGAACACCGACACCTCAGTGTACAAGGGTAGGACATTCAGCGCGAATGGCGTGGGATGATGAGGAACAGCGGGACTTCACTGTAGAAGGGCAAGACACGCACTGTGAATTGTGCGCAACGATGACTAACGGCGGGAGCTCGTTGTACAAGGTTCGATCGCTCGCCGTGAAGGATCCAGAGGGTCCCTGGCGAAATGTCCGAAAATGGGAGATAAGCACCAGACGGAAGCGATGGGAAGTCAAGAAGCGAGGGAGAAAGAGAGAGAGAGAGAGAGAGAGAGAGAAGGGCATGGGAATGGTGAACAGGAGGGTTTGGAGGGATTACATGAAGTTCGAGCAATCGATGTACATGCTATCAGGTTGGAGGCTACCCAGACGGAATATAGAGTGAGCTGCTTCATCTTGAGTGTGGCCTCATCGCGACAGTGGAGACGGCCATAGATTGACGTCGAAATAGGGATGGTCGCAAAACTAGAGGAGGCTGGAAGGAGGGTGATCTCCCAGTGGCCACCCATTTTAAGTCCAGTACATGATTAATTGACAACTAAACGGGAAAACGGAAAACCGGTTTGCAAAAGAAGACAAACCGCTCAATTGCAAACAGAACAAAGAAGTGGAAGACGATTTAAGTAAGTATAAAAAGTAACACCGAGAACATGAATTGTAGAATTCCTACAAGTGAGGTTAGAGGGTTTGACATAGTTTAGTGTTGAGGTGATTCGGGTGCCCGAACCTCCGGGGATAACTTCACTTTCCTCAGCACTGAAGAGAACATGATGCCAGTTACATCCCACCTTGCTATCAGTTTATGGCGAAGGGCGAGAACTGTCTCGCATAGAAGCGATCCCCGGGTCAAAAAACCATAAAAAAATAAATTGAAGCTCTATTGTAGATGCGTTTTGGTCTCCCGAGGATCTTTGTGCCGATTATTTTCAGCCGGTTTTCCCGGGATATGTGCCACCCAACTTAGGATCATCCAAACGCATCTGCATTACATGAACTCGTCTGGGGTCGTCTTGTCATTTTCTCAACAATGAAAACCGCGCCAAAGGAGCTCTGCCGCTACGGAAGTGACGTAATTGTCAGACAGCCAACGGGAGGACAGTTCCTTTGTCAGACCACGGAGAGAGACTTCCCTGACATTTGATACTGAGCTTCATTCGACTCCACACAGAGGAACTATCCTCATCCTGTCAATGATGGTCCGGGGAACACTTTGCCTCCCGCTGATTGTGGTGGCCATCCCGCGTAAGTTAAACTCACAGGTCTGGGGGTAAGCGGGTGTCGAATGTCCTGTGTAGACTGACGTCGTCCAGCATCGAACGTGGTTAGGCTTGGTAATATTCTTCGCCAAGAGGGCAAAGGTTTGATGCATCCCTTTCAACTCATGAGCATAATGAAGAATAGTTCATTGTCTGCGCAATTCTGTACTTCGCAGACACCGTGTGCGTGCATCTTTGCTGTAACGGAGAGAAACACAGAGGGAGAGAGAGAGAGAGAGAGAGAGAGAGAGAGAGAGAGAGAGAGAGGGAGGGAGAGAGAGATCACAGTTCGGTCATTCGGTGTATAGTCAAGCATGGTCATGGCGCGACGATGGTGCATCACGCCGATTGCACATCGCACAACAGTGTCTGTGAGCACACCAACCGCTCCTTGTGACTGGCTTAACCCTTGTTGAACAATTGCGGGAAATTAAAACCGTATCGTATTTCATCTTACAGAGATTCTCTCCGCGTATGTGGAGCAATCGCCGTCGTCCATGTCAATCGGTGTGGGACAGCCGTTCAGCGTCGTATGCACATTGCTGAATACGCGCTATCAAGATCTGTATTGGTACAGACAGCGATCGGACCGGACAATAGATGTTCTCTTCTATTCTGTTGGAGAAGGGTCGGTTACGAACTACACATCCGATTCCTACACGGCGACAAGACCCAGCAGCACTCTGTTTAAACTGGAAGTGATACATGCATCGGCCTCCCACTCCGCCGTCTACTACTGCGCCTGTAGTAGCGCACAGGGCTCCAGATAACGAGTCTCCCACTACAAAAACCTTCCAGCCAATCGTAGAGAAGTTCAGCGGTCCTGTTGTACCACTAGGTGGCAGCAACGAACTGTGATCATTTGCTCCCTTCTGTCACGAACGGGTAACACTCGATTCCGATTTCTGTTCACGTGCAAAGAGGAGGCCACTCTCAACCTAGAGGAACAACCTCCTATATTCCGTCTTAATACCCACCATCCTGATCGTATATAAATGGATTGTTTCACCACCCGCATTCCCTGCACAAACCTTTCACTTCTTTACACCTGTCTATTACTTCCCATCGGCCCTTTGCTCCTTCCCTTTCCCTTTTGTCCGCTCTCCTCTTCTACCATATTCTTTCTTCGCCAACGCTTAAACTTTCCCACCCAACTTTCTTCACCTATCACCTTTCAGCCGGCCTTTGTCCCCTCCCGCAACTTTTAAATCAGGCATCTCCCTCTCCCTCTCAGTCGTGATGAAGGGACTCGGCCTGAAACGTCCAATTCGTACTCTTCCATTGAGAGTAGCACCATACAGAGAGCGACAGCAGAAAATCCCCCCACCTATTCACCGAGAGGGGCAGCACGGTCTTTACGCCTCTTGGGGGCGGCAATACTCTATGTATCGTTGGTACTGGTCCCGCGCAAAAGTTGTGCCGGTGTATATGTACAAGTTTGCTGTACGGATGTATCTGTACAAATGCGAGCACTTCGTACAAACAGCTATATATTCTACCCATTTCTGATTAATGGGGAGATGTTGTATTATGTTATATTATGTTCTATATGTTTCGAGACCTCCTGTACCTAATACAGTAACCACTCGGTGTATGTTCGTGGTCTATTGTGCATTCAGAGATGCCCTTCCACATATCTCCGTTGTAACAGATGGTTATTTTCACCCAGATAATTCCCACAAATATTTCTGTTTCCTACCATTCTCTGTAAACACTGGCAAACGTTTTAGGTGATTTTTTCCAGGGTTTCGGTAGTTTCTGAGATACCCAACCTCTCCTGGACTGGACGGTCATTCTACGGTCAAAGTCACTAAGATCACACTACTTCGTCATTCTGATGACTGGACCGAACAGCAACAGAACCTCTTCAACATGCCGGCTTGCTGGTCTGCAATGAGTCGCTGCAACACGTCTGGCTGTTGAGACATCTGCATCAACGAGTAGGTGTACAGCTATCTAATAAAGCCGTCACTTCATCTGCGTAACTTGAAGGAAATCGCGGATAGATGGGCCTACAAGCCTGCAAACGACACAATGATTAGCAGCATACTGTAAAGTAGTTTGTGAAATGACAGAGCAGGAGATTCTGTCGTCCTTGCACAGCTGTAGATAAAAACATAGCCACTGATGAAATGTTGCGTGTTCACCTCTGCTGACCTTCGCTGCTTCCGCACTGTCCCCGTTTTCTCCTCAGAGAAGCGAGGTCAACAATATTGAGCATTATTGCCTGTTTACGTTCCAACCAGGAACGGTAAGGGGTTTTCAATAGCGAGTTACAACCATAACTTCAGCATGGGAATTCAGGGATGGGGAGAAACATACAGATTCGTTTTGAATAATTCAGAATGATAGGTAGGTGTTGTGTGTGTGTGTGTGGGGCGTGTGTGTGTGTGTCTGTGTCTGTGTCTGTGTGTGTGTGTGTGTGTGTGTATGTGTGTGTGTCTGTCTGTGTCTGTGTGTGTGTGTGTGTGTGTGTGTGTTGTGTGTGTGTGTGTGTGTGTGTGTATGTGTCTGTGTCTGTGTGTGTGTGTGTGTGTTGTGTGTGTGTGTGTGTGTGTGTGTGTGTCTGTGTCTGTGTCTGTGTGTGTGTGTGTGTGTGTGTGTCTGTGTCTGTGTCTGTGTGTGTGTGTGTGTGTTGTGTGTGTGTGTGTGTGTGTGTCTGTGTCTGTGTCTGTGTGTGTGTGTGTATGTGTGTATGTGTGTGTGTGTGTGTGTGTGTGTGTGTCTGTGTCTGTGTGTGTGTGTGTGTGTGTGTGTGTGTGTGTGTGTGTGTGTGTGTGTGTGTGTGTATGTGTATGTGTCTGTGTGTGTGTGTGTGTGTGTGTGTGTGTCTGTGTGTGTGTGTGTGTGTGTATGTGTATGTGTCTGTGTGTGTGTGTGTGTGTGTGTGTGTGTCTGTGTCTGTGTCTGTGTCTGTGTGTGTGTGTGTGTGTGTGTGTTGTGTGTGTGTGTGTGTGTGTGTGTATGTGTATGTGTCTGTGTGTGTGTGTGTGTGTGTGTGTGTGTGTGTGTGTGTAGTCACGTATTTATGTTTCCTCAATAAAGCGACGCTGCAGATTTTGCGACCTCCACTCTCCTCCGCCTTTCGAATGATGACGGGAAGCGAATGACGTCATGCGGCCGCAATGCGTTAACAATTACATCGAGCAATTTAGTTCTTCTGTCGGCTGGTCTTGAATGGCAATCCACACCAAAGAACGCCAGTATCCACTCTGGAAATGATGGTGCGAGGAAAATATTGTCTTCCGCTGATCGTGGCATTGATTCAGCGTAAGTCAGGATAACAATTGTTCTGGGGAAGGTAACTCAGCTTCAGAGAACGGGCTACCATTTGTTGAGATAAATTATGCTCTAATAGAATTTCTTCCTTGCAGGGATTCTGGCCGTGTACGTGAAGCAGTCACCTCCTTCCCTGTCAGTTGGATTTGGAGAGTCAACCACTGTCCAATGTACGCTGCTGAATTCGGACTATGATAATATGTATTGGTACAGACAGCGACCGGACGGGGCAATCGAAGCTCTTTTCCGTTCTGTTGGGAAAGATTCCGTCGACAGTTACACGTCGGAATCCTACGCGGCAACAAGACCCAGTAGCACTTTCTTTCAACTGGAACTAAAGAACGCCTCGCACTCTCACTCGGCCGTCTATTTCTGCGCCTGCAGTAGCGCACAGAGGTTGAGAAGTCGAGCCGCCTCTGACAAAAACTTTCCGCACAACAGCTGAAGGCTCAGAACCGGCTTTTCCTCACCACTAGAGGTCGCGGTACATTGAGATCCAATCTCCAAGTCGCGTCCAGCGTAACACTGCAATTGCCTTTTGATTCTTCCCATCCGGACAACCGAGTACGGAATACCAGGAAATCAGATCAGCAGAAAAAGGCAAGGATGCCTGAAGAAATTCAGAAACACTCCACACAAAAGAAAAACAGTGACCGCCTCGAATTTCATACGAAGCTAAAGAAATTTGGCAAGCCCCCTTTAAGCCACAGCAAAATTTACAACTGAAGTGCTTAAATTATTTGCAGGGATGGCGTTCAAAGCAATGTTCATTTTATTATCTGGTGATAATAACAAATCTATGATGTGTTTGTATAAATGACTTATTAGTATATTAATAATTCGCTTAAACCCTCCCGAACACCTTCAGCAAAACTGCCAGGAAGCGAATTTGTTCACCCTCGCGCTCATGTGTAGCCCATCCCTGTTGTACAGGGCGTACCATCCCCAGAACAGATACCAGTGAGGTTTCAACCCATAAACGGAAAGTAGAATTACAGTTATATAATAGAATGGTAGAGAGATCGATCGATACATAGATTAATACAGACATACACAGATGGATGGATAGATAGATAGATAGATAGATAGATAGATTATATAGATGTACAGATAGATAGATAGATAGATAGATAGATAGATAGATAGATAGATAGATGGATAGACAGACAGATAGATAGATAGATAGATAGATAGATAGATAGATAGATAGATAGATAGATAGATAGATAGATAGATAGATAAGGAGGGAGGGGGAGAAAGAGAGAGAGAGAGAGAGTGAGAGAGAGAGACATAGCAGGAAATAATACACAACGGGAAACTCATAATTATGTTTTTACTGGTCATAGTTCCTGAATCTCTGATTACTTACCCAATTAAAACCAAGTGTCTTTCCTACTTATGTTTGCTCAGCAAATAATGAAACTCTCGTCCAACACCAACTGCACTTCCAACTTCGCTCTTCTTCCGGCTTTTGATTTGAAATGATGCTCGGGGTAAGACGCGCAGGAAGGGACGCAGCCGTCAACCGGACAGTAGCACAGCCGCAGTCCAAACAGACAAGACAAAGTGCTTTTCCTGAATGCTGGCATTCTGCTACACTTGATACCAAAGCGGCTGGTGTCTCTCTGGGCCGGATGTTGGCATGTGGGACACATTGAATGCTGTTGATCCCAAGTAAGTCAAAACATCATAGAACCAGGTAGAGGGCTGGTGTTCTTGGTGGAGTTACGGAGCGCGACATTGGCCGTGGTTTAGCTTGATCGAGTTTGGGAAATTCGAATCCTCCTTTACTACTCATGTCCCTCAACTGCAAGATCAGACCATCAATGTGGACGGCCGTCCCACGCCCCCTTGTATTTTGTCATTGAAATGATACGTCCTATCCGGCGGACGGGATTAAACTTGGAAGAGTGCATTTGTACGTTTATCGGAGATACTGCAAAGGGGGTTGACGTCCGGATCCTAGCGGTGATGAAATTCGAGTAAGTTGTCAGATACCCCGGGGTAATTTTTCATTCTGCTCTAAGTTTGCCTAACTTGGCCCACGGCGCGTTTCCTTGCTATGGGGTTTTTCACGGGAGGTTCATGAGATCAATGGATGATATCCCGTTGGGGTTTCCTATGGATGGCCGATTATTTTTAGGGGTACGTGTTCCTTCTCTCTGACTTTGCAGAATACCTGGTCGATTATTGAGAGAAAGTAAGAGTCTAATAGATTTGCCACCTTGCAGGCGTTCTGGCCGTGTACGTGGTACAGGTGTCTCCCTCCTTGTCAACTGGAGTTGGCGAGTCAGTCAACGTCACATCACGCTGTTGAATACTGACGGTAGCAATATGCTTTGGTACAGACAGAGACACGGCCGGGCAATAGAAGCTCTTATCTTCTCCGCTGTGCAAGGCATCGACACGAAGTACACAACGGAGTTCTACACGGCCACGAGAACGAGCAGCACACTGTTCAATCTGGAAGTGAAAGGCGCCTCGCCCTCCCACTTCGATGTCTTCTTCTGCATTGGTATCAGCGCACAGAGCTACACAAGTGAATCTGCTGTAACATAAACCTTCTGCCCTATCGCTAGGAGCTTCCTAAGTTGATTCGCACCACTAGGGGGCAGTAGCAGATTGCGTTTCACAACTCATTTTATATCTGGCATAGGATCCATTTTACTCTTGTCCGGTATTGCTCAGCTCCGAGGCACAGGACCGTGCCTTTTATACATCTTACCCTGCACTGCACGCCTTCGCGTGTTTCAGCTTTCTGTAATTTTCTCTGATCGATTGATAATCACATAGGACGAGACTCAAGGCTTGGCGTGGGAAACATTTGACAACCTCGACTTCATCTATCGGAGCTTTTATAGAGCTGGGATGTGTTACGGACGAGCAGAACAAGAACAAAAATAGAGTTCTATGATTAAACGTTTATATTCAGTCATTTCGGATTATCTATCACCTATCTAACTGTACATCTATCTATCTATCTAAGTGCTTCTCTGTCAATCAATCAATCAATCTATCTATCTATCTAACTATCTATCTATCTATCTATCTACCTATCTCACTGTCTATCGATCTATACATACTGACAGAATCGTGATGGTCGTTGACGTTCCATGCAGATGGGACAAACAAAGTAAATCATCGATCATAATTTGCGAAATGAGATCTGTTAATTCAGACACAAATACTCAAATACATATCAAGATAAATAAATAAAGAGATGCACCGATAAGGAAGTTATGAGAGGTGTGAGCATTAGTAGGAAAGTATAACTCCGCCTGCCTCGATTCTGATTGGCCAAAAGAAGCACAACACTTTCACTTGGGACGGAATAAACCTCCAGAGAAGATGTTGCTGTTTCTCCAACTCATTGTCTCCTTCCACTGTGAGGGAAATTTGCTTATACATTTTCCTCTCTTTTCCCTCGGGTAATCCTCCCTTCCTCTCGCCCTGAGCCTTGTCTGTCTCATTCTGCGCATTTCTCCGCACATCCCATCCTCACTCTGATCTTCCTTCGTCGGAACCTCTCCATACCGACCGCCGCCCGAAAACACCCCAGCTTCAATCCTCCCCCTTCTCTACACCGTCGTTGTCGCCTTCCGCATACTCACCTCTTTTCACTCCCACTCTCTTCTTCAGATGTGACCCCGGTGACGATCCAGCAGATTCCAGCTTTCTCCGGTCCTACCGGCCGGGCTGTGACGCTGAACTGTACTGTGGAAGGGAGTAGCAACGCGGCTGATACGATGC
Organism: Mobula hypostoma; assembly: GCF_963921235.1. Lineage (NCBI taxonomy): Eukaryota > Metazoa > Chordata > Chondrichthyes > Myliobatiformes > Myliobatidae > Mobula > Mobula hypostoma. The sequence goes on along the minus strand of NW_026948187.1, from coordinate 6,845,301 downwards.
TCTGGTACAGACAACACCCAGGACAGGGGCTGGAGAACTTGTTCTACTCCACATTTGCCGGCAGAGTGGAACCAAAGGGGCCGCTGTACGGCTTTACCGCAGAGAGACCGAGCAGCTACATCTTCAGACTGAGCTCCGCCGCCTTGGAGGCGAATTCGTCAGCCGTGTACTTCTGTGCCTGGCGTGATCACAGCGACTGGGTCAGACGGAGGAGCTGAACAAAAACCCCACCGTCTTGAATGTCAATCTAAGTGTGAGACTGGCCGACGATGGCGCTGCAATGTTGCCACTGAGAGAAATAACAGGTCAACGATATCGTACCTGTTCTTGTCGTGTCTTTCTCTTGTTCGGCATTAAAATGGCGGACACGATTCTGCACAAATAGTTTTGTACGCGTTCTGTGTGTTTTTTTTGCTGAAAGCTACCCTCCGATGATCAGATTATATAGAAACTACCTCCATCCGAATTCGCCATTCTTAGATACTCCACAGTTAATCCACTGCATCCAAAATCGAAACCCTAAATTCTTGGACACTTGGTGTGTTGAGGAACAGAGGGACCCGGGTGTACAACGGTAGGACGCACACTGTGAACCATCTGAAATGATCTTGAACAGAGTCAGTTCGGTGTAGAAGAGGGCGACATGCACCGTGAATGGTTCGCAACGATGACGCACAACGGGCCCTCAGTGTACAAGGATAGGACTCAGAGTTAATGGTGGGGAGTGTCAAAAGACCGAGGAACCTCGGTGTACAAGGGTAGGGCACGGACAGTGAATGCTGTGAACTGTTGAGGCACAGGGGGACCTGGGTGAATTGCCTGTCCCATGCTCGATTGTTTAGGTTCTCAGGGACCTCAGGAATGAAAATCTTTCACGCACAACAGAAGCCTATCGTCAGCAAGAAAAACCGGTGAGCCGTCTGTCATGTAGGAAGAGGCTTTCACTCAGATGACATGGTGTTGTTATTCGTCTGAATACTTGGCGCAGGCGCCGCTCTTTCATTCTTCCCGAAACATTCAAATGAGAGAAATTCTTCCGCGCAAGCAACTTCACAGCCGGTTCTTCGTTACATGACCGTGTTGATCGTAACCTCCTAGTGAGGCCATTGAGATTGAGACATCCGGGTATCTGCAGTCTCTCTGCACCTGCCTCCCGCCAATTTGTCTCTTGGCGCATCATTGTGTGCAATACGTCAGCTGCGCCGGAGGCAGGCCTATCTCTGACGTAACGCCGCTCCTCCCCATTGGTTCACGGAGGCTGCCTGGCAGGACGAAGTCGTTCTGTAAACAAAGTTGTATAAACAGAGAATAAATCGGCAATCTCTAGATATGATTGGTAATAAATCGATATATTGACAAACGGATAGAAAGAAAAAAGATAGATTGTCAGATGGATGGTTAGAGGGGTAGGTAGATAAATAGATAGATAAAAAGACAAAGACATGGGTACATACATCCGTATTCAGACAGAAGGATGACAGAGAAGATAATCACAGCTCACAGCTGACAACTTTTGTTTCAGGACGGTAGACAGGGAGAGCGTTAGAGTGACACTGGGGCAGACACAGAAGGAGGGAACGCGCCAGACAAACAACTTCAACTTATCAGTGACAGACAGTCGTTCATGAAGATATTGGCGATAATATTCAGAGAGAGTGAGAGCGAGATGGAGAGAATTCCGCTGGGGAGAGAGTTAGCTGCGCATTAAGCTGATTTGGGCCGTACATACACATTCGTTCTAAACGGTTCATAGAAGAACGATGCGGGGCTACAACCCGGCACTGACTGCGGGAGACGGTGATTGGGAGGCGTGTACTCTCTGTCCTATGTCCAACAAGCAAGAAACGCCGGTGGAACTCAGCACGTCAGGCAGTATCGATGAAGCGGAATAAGCAGTCGATGTTTAGTACCGAGACGTTACATAAGAACTGGAAGGGAATCGAGAACAGTAACATGCGGAAGGAGAAGGACCACAAGACGGCAGGTGACCGCTCAGAACAGGTGTGGGGGAAGTTGAGTGCTTAGTGGAGAGGACACATTTTACAGGAAGCCGCAAGGGGGCAGATGGAAACTATAAACGTTGGATGAAGATTTCCGAGATGAGAGCAGAGGGGACCACGGAGGAAAGGGGACAGAGAGTGGAACCAGAGGGAGGAGATGGTCGGTGAAAGACAAAAGACTGGGAGGCATGTATTAAAACAAAACAGTGCAGAATGAGATACAGCGTGGAGAGGGAGAAATACTGAGGAAGTGATATGGAGAGAGAACGAGTGTGTTGGGTGGTCAAATTGGAGCGGAAGCAACACATCCCTCGAATGGGGGCGGGCTCATAGAAGGGGCGTGGCTGATCGCTACTTCCGCAAAACCACCTACGTCACTGGGATACGTAACAAGCGGGGATGAAGTGAATGGATTCGTCTCTGCTGTTCGCAGCGCTTCATCACTGAGAGAGTAAACCCGCCAAGGAAGATGTTTCTATTTCTGCAGTTCATCCTCGCCTTCCACTGTGAGTGAATTTGAACAAAAAATATTCTTTTCCTTTCTTTGCTTCTCTCTTCCTTTCCGATTCCACTCACTTGTTTTACACTCCAGTAGTCCCGGAATCTCTCTATATTTAGTGACGAACCGTCGCATCCTCACTCTATCTTCCCTCAGCCGCCGCCTCTGAATTCCGTCCACCTCTCGAGCTCTCCCGACTTCAGTTCTCCTCATTCATTCCCTCAATGCACGCTTTTTTCTCCCCTTCCCTATTGACCAGGGTCTCCCTGTTCGTTCACCGCAGTTTGCCACCCCCGTCTCTTTTTCCAGACGCGACCTCGGCGATGATTCACCAGACTCCGGCTGTCTCCGGAACTTCCGGCCAGAACGTAACCCTGCGTTGCACAGTGGACGGTATTACCAGTGATACTGACTGGTTGTACTGGTACTGACAGTACCCGGGAAAGGGTCCGGAGAACATGTTTTACTCGAACGCAGCTCCGCACGTCCAACCAGAGGGATTGGTCAACGGTTTTACGGCGGAGAGACCAAAGAGCAACGAAATCATCGGACAAAGTCAGCATGGATTAGTGAAAGGAAAACCATGTCTGATGAATCTCATAGAATAATTTGAGGGTGTAACTAGTAAAGTGGATAGGGGAGAACCAGTGGATGTGGTATATCTGGATTTTCAAAAGGCTTTTGACAAGGTCCCACACAGGAGATTAGTGTGCAAACTTAAAGCACACGGTATTGGGGGTAAGGTATTGGCGTGGGTGGAGAATTGGTTAGCAGACAGGAAGCAAAGAGTGGGAATAAACGGGACCTTTTCAGAATGGCAGGCAGTGACTAGTGGGGTACCGCAAGGCTCAGTGCTGGGACCCCAGTTGTTTACAATATATATTAATGACTTGGATGAGGGAATTAAATGCAGCATCTCCAAGTTTGCGGATGACACGAAGCTGGGCGGCAGTGTTAGCTGTGAGGAGGATGCTAAGAGCATGCAGGGTGACTTGGGTAGGTTGGGTGACTGGGCAAATTCATGGCAGATGCAATTTAATGTGGATAAATGTGAAGTTATCCACTTTGGTGGCAAAAATAGGAAAACAGATTATTAACTGAATGGTGGACGATTCGGAAAAGGGGAGGTGCAACGAGACCTGGGTGTCATTATACACCAGTCATTGAAAGTGGGCATGCAGGTACAGCAGGCGATGAAAAAGGTGGTTGGTATGCTGCCATTTATAGCAAGAGGATTCGAGTACAGGAGCAGCGAGGTACTACTGCAGTTGTACAAGGCCTTGGTGAGACCACACCTGGAGTATTGTGTGCAGTTTTGGTCCCCTAATCTGAGGAAAGACATCCTTGCCATAGAGGGAGTACAAAGAAGGTTCACCCGATTGATTCCTGGGATTACAGGATTTTCATATGAAGAAAGACTGGATGAACTGGGCTTGTACTCGTTGGAATTTAGAAGATTGAACGGGGATTGGATAGGCTAGGTGCAGAAAGATTGTTCCCGATGTTGGGGAAGTCCAGAACGAGGGATCACGTTTTGAGGATAAAGGCGAAGCCTTTTATGACTGAGATTAGGAAAAACTTCTTCACACAGAGAGTGGTGAATCTGTGGAATTCTCTGCCACAGGAAACAGTTGAGGCCAGTTCATTGGCTATATTTAAGAGGGAGTTAGATATGGCCCTTGTGGCTACGGGGATCATAGGGTATGGAGGGAAGGCTGGGGCGGGGTTCTGAGTTGGATGATCAGCCATGATGATAATAAATGGCGGTGCAGTCTCGAAGGGCCGAATGGCCTACTCGTGCTCCTATTTTCTATGTTTTCTATGAGTTCATCCTGAAGTCCGACAAACTGGAGGCGAATTCGTCGGTTGTGTATTTCTGCGCCTGGAGTGTTCCTGGCGGCTCAGAGTGACGGGGCAGCCGAACCAAAACCTCGCTGTCAGAAGAGTCTGTGCTTTCAGCAAAACAGGAAATACGACACCTGTCAATCATCGAGTGGGAGGAGGGTCTATCTGTCTGGCGCTGCGCCGCTGCGGCCAATCGGTGAAATAAGGGGCGGAGGCATTATGCCGTGGCGTTTAATTTCCTCCCCTTCTTAAAAATTCAGATGGGGGAATATGATCCCCACTGCTCTCCCCACTCCATCTTTCCTTGATTCTGCAGCCTAGGGTCGGGGACAGGCGGATAGTTAAGAAACAGGGAGAGACTCGAGAACAGATGTAGGACACACCCCGTGAATGGCAGAAAATGCCGTCCTTGGAAGGAACAGAGGGATATTGATGTTCCCCAATCACTGAAGATGACAGAATATGAGGGTTTTGGCGGATCTGGGGGTAGGAACAGAAATAGTTTTCTCAGGCGGATTTTCGGGTGCGCACGGATTTGGAGTAGTCGGTGTATACGGGGTCTTGGCCGATTTGCTGACGCCTACAGATTTGGAAAATTTGGCGTATGTGTGCGTGCCAGCCGATATATGGGAACCTGCTCCATGCAGAACACATATTTCACGTGGTTTAGCTGCGATCTGGGAGGGTTTAGAATACAGATTCAAAATCTTTAGCTTGGAGAGTGAATATGTTCCCGGTGTGCTCCGTATGCCTCCTGCTTTATGAGAGAGGAGGTCTGCGACATGGAACAGGCTCACAACAGGAGATGCAAATGTACTAAAATGTCAGACGTAGTTTGGAGTCCGGTCAATGTGTCAGACAGATTCGTGTTTTCAATAAAGAGTTGGTGTATTGTGGCCTATCTTCTCACACGGGATCTCTGGTATGCCGAAAATACCAAAACGAAGGAGCATTAAAAATCAGCAAGGAAGAGATATAGGGCGTGCAGAGGGCGACGAAGTTGAGCAGAGAGATAGATCGATTCAGAGTGTCTGTGTGTGTGTGCGTGTGTGTGTGTGTGTGTGTGTGTGTGTGTGAGAGAGAGAGAGAGAGAGAGAGAGAGAGAGAGAATTGGCTGCTTTAATCTTTAATTGGTGGAGCGTAACAACACACCCCTGAGATCGGATAGGTTCATAGAAGGGGCGTGACTGATCGCTACTTCCGCAAGTCCACCGACGTCACTGATATAGGTAACAAGTGAATGGACTCGTCTCTGCTGCACACAACAGTTTCATCACTGAGAGAATAAACACTCCAAGGAAGATGCTTTTCTTTCTGCGGTTTCTCCTCGCCTTCCACTGTGAGTGATGCTGACAAACAATATTAATTTTTATTTCTTTGCTCCTCTCTTCCTTTCAGATTTCTTTCTCGTGCTTTACCTTCCAGTGGTGTCTTTATTTACGAGATCTCTCCTCCGCACACTGCTTTCCCTCTGCAGCCGCCTCTCAGTTCCATCCTCCTCTCCAGCTTTCCCAACTTCAGTTCTCTTCCTTCCTTCCCCAAATGCACCATCTTTCTCCCTTTACCTATTGACCTGCGTCTCCCTGATCAATCACCGCATTTTCCACCCCCGTCTCTTTTTCCAGACGCGACCTCAGTGACGATCCACCAGACTCCGGGTTTCTCCGGAACCCCCGGCCAGAAGGTGACCCTGAATTGCACAGTAGAGGGTAGTACCAGTGCTAACAACTGGTTGTACTGGTACCGACAATTCCCGGGAAAGGGACCGGAGTACATGTTTCACTCGATTGCAGCTAATTACGTGCAGCCGGAGAAATTGGTCGGCGGTTTTACTGCGGAGAGACCGAAGACCAACGAAATCTTCCTGAAGTCTGACAAACTGGAGGCGAAATCGTCGGCCCTATATATCTGTGCGTGGAGTATTCACGGCGGAACAGAGCGACGGGGCAGCTGTACAAAAACTCTCACTGTCAGAAGGGTCGTTGCTGTCAGCAAAACAGGAAACACCACTCCTGTCAATCATATGGTGGGAGGTGGGCCTATGATTCAGTCGTGAGCGGCGCAGCGTCCAATCAGTGAAATAAGGGGAGATGTTATTGTACCGCAGCTGTTCATTTCCCTTCTCTTCTGAGCATCCAGTTGGGTGAATACAATTCGCACACTGGCCTTTCCAGTCCATTCTTCCTTGTCATTTCAGGTCTTGCCACATATCATCGGTCCGGGAGAACCAGAACACTGAGTGCGCCAATAATCTTCACTCCCCAAGATCAATTTCCCGCTCGTGTCTTTTTTGTCTGTTGTTGGAAACACAGAATACGAAGAATACAGGACGGATCGGGAACAGAGGAAACACGGGGCCTAAGTGTTCGACAACCATACTGTACATGGTGGCGAATGTTGAGGAACAGAAGTGCCGCGGTGTACAGGGTAGTAAAATGACCCTGAATGGTGGGGCGTGTCGAGGGACAGAGGGGCCTCAGTGTTACAAGGATAGGGCACACACCGTCAAATGTGGGGAGGGAGGAGGTACAGAGAGTCTTGGGTGCACGAAGATAGGAGAGTGACAGACAATGGGGATTGTGAAGAGACGGAGAGGGATAGGATAACAAGGGTAGGATACACACCGTGAATATGAAGTCTACCTCAATGCAATCGAGCAATGTCTGAAGACACAGGCTGCTATCACTAGGGGGCGCACAGGGACTGCGGTAAAGTTTATGTAACGTATTTCGAGGGTATTTAAAAGGACACATTTTTTCTGTAAAGTGAAATTTATCTTCGGCTAGGTGGCAACCATTGCTAAGAGCCAGAGATCGAGGCTCGGGGTGGGAAAGAAAGAGAGAGACTGGATGCCAAAGACTGCTCTATGCAGGACACAAGGTTTTTCATAAGGTTCACCGAATAGCACTCATTATTAGATTCCTGACTACAGCGAAAGGGATGTGAAGTGTTATGTACACCTGTTGGCTAGATTTACGAAATCACAAAGACTTGGGAGCTTAAATAAATCGCACACAGTGAGATAATCGGGGCCAGATGAAGAAAGAGAGATGGATGGACGAGGATAGCGTCAAAGAGGGAGAGTGCTGTGTAGTCATCTTGGTAGAGCGGAAGAGGTACTCCCCTCAAATCGTGTTGGAACATCTAAAGGGCGTGGCCAATCGATACTTCCGCAAATCCACTGATACAAGCAACCAAAGGGGTTTGAAGTGAATCGATCATTTCTCTGCTGCACGCACCACTTTCAGGATTGAGAGAATAAACCCACCACGTAGGATGTTTCTGTTTCTGCTCTTTATTATTGCCTTCCACTGTGAGTAAAAGTTGACAGATATTATTATTTTTTTCTTTCTCTGCTTCTCTCTTCCTTTCACATTCCCGTCACTGTTCGTCTTGGACTCGTTACTTGTTTAGTTACGAGCCGTCGCGTCCGCACACGATCTGCGCTCGGTCGCAGCCTGTAAATTCCCATCTCCTCTCGAGCTTTCCCGACTTCAATCCTCCTCTTGGCTTCCCTCAATGCACCCTTTTTTCTCCCCTTTCCCATTTACCAGCGTCTCCGTTTTCATTCACCCCGTTATGCCTCCCCCGTCTCTTTCTTCCAGACGCGACCTCGGTGACGATCCACCAGACGCCGGCTTTCTCGGGAACTGACGGCCACAAGGTGACCCTGCGTTGCACAGTAGAGGGTAGTACCAGTGCTGATAACTACTTGTACTGGTACCGACAATACCCAGGAAAGGGTCCGGAGAACATGTTTTACTCAAACACAGCTCCGTACGTCTTACCAGAGGAAATGGTCGACGGTTTTACGGCGGAGAGACCCCAGAGCAACGAGTTCCTCCTGAAGTCCGACAAACTGGAGGCGAATTCGTCGGCCGTGTATTTCTGCGCCTGGAGTATTCACGGCGGCTCAGAGTGACGGGGCAGCCGAACAAAAACCTCGCCGTCAGAAGGGTCGGTGCTGTCAGCAAAACAGGAAATACGACACCTGTCAATCATAGGGTGGGAGGCGGGTCTATCTGTCTGGCGCTGCGCCGATGCGGCCAATCAGTGAAATAAGGGGCGGAGTTATTATGCCGTGGCGTTTAATTTCCTCCCCTTATTAAACATTCAGATAGGTGAATATGATCCCCACAGCTCTCCCCACTCCATCCTTCCTTGATTGTGAAGCCTAGGTTAAGGGACAGACGGATAGTTAAGAAACTGGGAGAGATTGGAGAACAGCTGTCGGACACACCCCGTGAATGTCAGATCACGGCGTCCGAGGAAGGAACAGAGGGATATTAATGTTCACCAGTCTCAGAAGATGACAGAATATGAGGGTGTGGGCGGATCTTGGGGTTTAGCAGAAATAGTTTTCTCAGGCGGATTTGGGGTACGCGGGGATTTGGGGTTGTCGGCGTATACGGGCTGCCAGCCGATTTGCTGGCGTGTGCAGATCTGGAAATTTTGGCGTATGTGAGAGTGCCGGCCGACATTTCGGCACCTGCTCCATGCAGAACACAGGGTATTTCACGTGGTTTGTCTATGATCTAGGAGGGCTTAGAATACAGATTCCAAATGTTTATTTTCACGAGATAAGAGAGTTACACAGTAGAGGGTAGTATCAGTGCTAGCGACTGGTTGTACTGGTACCGACAATTCCCGGGAAACGGTCCGGAATACCTGTTTCACTCGACCGCAGCTAAGTACGTACAGCCGGAGAATTTGTTCGGAGGTTTTACGGCGGAGAGACCGAGGACCAGCGAATTCTTCCTGAAGTCTGACAAACTAGAGGCGAAATCGTCGGCCCTGTATTTCTGTGCGTGGAGTATTCACGGCGGAACAGAGTGACGGTGCAGTTGAACAAAAACTCTCACTGTCAGAAGGGTCGTTGCTGTCAGCAAAACAGGAAACACGACTCCTTTTAATCATCTGGTGGGAGGTGGTTTATCATTCAGTCGTGAGCGGCGCAGCGTCCAATCAGTGAAATAAGGGGCGATTATATTGTACCGTTGCTTCAAATTTCCCTTCTCTTCTAAAGCAAGTTGGGTGAATACAATTTGCACACTCACCTTTCAAGTCTATTCTGCCTTGTCATTTCCGGTCTTCCCACACATTGTCGGTCCGGGAGAACCAGAGCCATTGAGTGCGCCAATAATGTTCACTCCCCAAGATCAATTTCCCGCTCGTGTCTTTTTTGTCTGTTGTTGGAAACACAGAATACGAAGAATACCGGACGGATCCGGAACAGAGGAAACACGGGACATAAGTGTTCAACAAACATACTGTACATGGTGGGAATTGTTGAGGAACAGAGGGGCCGCGGTTTACAAGGTTGAAAAAAGACCGTGAATGGGGGTGGGGCGTGTGGAGGGAGAGATGAACCTCGGTGTACAGAATAGGACACACACCCTGAATGGTGGGGAACGTGGAGGCAGAAATGACCTCGGTATACACGACCAGTTGACAAACCGAGAACGCTGGGCGGTTCAAAGAACATAGCGAAATTGGTTATCGACGGTAGGGCACAACGGTGAATGCTGGGACCTGTCGAGGGTCAGAGGGACCTCGGTGTACAGGGTAGGACACACAGGATGAATTGTGAGAGTGTGAAGGGACAGAGGGTTCTGGGTGCACGAAGTGCCGGGTACTGGGGATTGTTCAGAGACGGGGAGCGACAGGATGAACGGTGGGAAGGGTCAGAGGGACCTCAGTGTACAAGGGTAGGGCACACACATCGTGAATGGTGAGGTGTGTCGTGGGACAGATGGACCTCGGTGTACAGAGTAGGACACACATCGTGAATGGTGGGGTGTGTCGTGGGGCAGATGGACCTCGTTGTACAGAGTAGGACACACATTGTGAATGGTGGGGTGTGTCGTGGGACAGATGGACCTCGGTGTACAGAGTAGGACACTCATTGTGAATGGTGGGGTGTGCCGTGGGACAGAAATGACGTCGGCATACAAGAGCAGTAGACAAGCCGAGAATGCTGGGCGGGTCGAGGGACAGAGGGACATCGGGGTACAGGGACGGACACACGGCGTGAATGATGGGAGTGCGAAGGGACAGAGGGTTCTCGGTGACGAAGATAGGAGAGTGCCGGATACTGGGGATTGTTCAGAGACGGAGAAGGATACGATAACAACGGTAGGGCACACAGCGTGAAGGGTTGAACACGGCGTACTTTGGAAGAAAGGCAGGATATTGATGTGCATGTTCACCGATCACTGAAGGACTACATTTTTACGAAAGAGCTTAATTGATCTTTGAGTAGATTATAGGGTCGGCGCAAGATGGAAGACAGAACAGCCCGCACTGTACTGGTCTACCAGATGTTATTTGTTCAATGCTGTTTGTAGCCTAATCCCATTTATTATAGGGCAGTTACTCTGACGTCAGTTAGTTTGAGAAGATATTGGAATCAATGGTTAAGGATGTCATTTCGGGGTACTTGGAGGCACATTCATAGGTGGCTGTCAATATGGTGTGCTGCAGTGAAAAAACTGCCTGACAAATCAGGTGGTATTCTTTCAATAAATAACCCGCATTGACAAAGGAGAATCGTGGATGCCGTGTACTTGGATTTTCAGAAAGCCTTGGACAAGGTGCCAGACATGTAGATGTTTAAGGTGAGCCCATGGAATTACAGGAACCAGACTCGCGTAGATAGAACATTGAGTGATTGGCAGGAGGAAAAGAGTGAGAATAAAGACAGCCTCTCTGTTTGGCTACAGATGACTAGTGCTGACTGTGTTGGGGTTACTTCTTTATAAGTTGTTTTTCAATGATTTGGATGACGGAATTGAAGGCTTTGTGCTCAAGTTACGGATAGGAGAAAGGACAAATACTTTTAAGGAAACACGGTGGCTACAGAAGGACTCAACCTAGATTGGTGAAGAGCAAATAAAAGGCAGTCTCGGGAAGTGTATTCTCAAGCATTTCGGGAGAAGAATTAGAAACATTGACGCTTTTCTCAATGGAGAGGAAATTCAAAAAATCTGAGAGCCAAAGGGTCTTGGAAGTCCTCATTAAGAATTCTATAAAGTTTAATTTGCCGCTTAAGTTTGTGGTGTGGAAGGCAAAGAAGATGTTATCATTGATTTCGGGGAACTAGAATCTAAAAGCAGGGATGTGATGTTGAGACTTTATAAAACACTGGTGAGGCTTGACAGTGTTGCTGTGAGCTGTTTTGGTACCCGTACCTGAGAATGGAGGAGCTGAAATTGGGGAGAATCAAAGGAGATGAACGAGAATGATTCCGACGTTTCGGAACGAGCCCCTTCATCAGGAGATGTCTGCTGTCAATCAGCGAGAGGATGTCGGATTGACGGCATGACAGATCAGACAACGGGCGCATGCGCGATATCGCATCTGCGCAATTCATACCTGTGCTTGCTTAGGGATTCAAGTCACTGAACCCAACCTGCGGCCAAATTCGACCCCTGAATAGAAAGAGTTAAATTTGATTCATGCTTGGTATATCTGGTCAGGCTTACAAATCTGCTCTCTCTACCTCTCTGCCATTGAACTTGATCGGAGAGCGACATGTGGAGACACGGGCTGCTACCACTAGGGGGCGGAAATGAACTGCAGTAAAATTTATGTTATATTTTTCACACGGTATTGGGGGTAAGGTATTGGTGTGGGTGGAGAATTGGTTAGCAGACAGGAAGCAAAGAGTGGGAATAAACGGGACCTTTTCAGAATGGCAGGCGGTGACTAGTGGGGTACCGCATGGCTCAGTGCTGGGACCCCAGTTGTTTACAATATATATTAATGACTTGGATGAGGGAATTAAATGCAACATCTCCAAGTTTGCGGATGACACGAAGCTGGGTGGCAGTGTTAGCAGTGAGGAGAATGCTAAGAGGATGCAGGGTGACTTGGATAGGTTGGGTGAGTGGGCAAACTCATGGCAGATTGCACTTTGGTGGCAAAAATAGGAAAACAGATTATTATCTGAATGGTGGCCGATTAGGAAAAGGGGAGATGCAACGAGACCTGGGTGTCATTATACACCAGTCATTGAAAGTGGGCATGCAGGTACAGCCGGCGGTGAAAAAGGCGAATGGTATGCTGGCATTTATAGCGACAGGATTCGAGTACAGGAGCAGGGAGGTACTACTGCAGTTGTACAAGGCCTTGGTGAGACCACACCTGGAGTATTGTGTGCAGTTTTGGTCTCCTAATCTGAGGAAAGACATCTTTGCCATAGAGGGAGTACAAAGAAGGTTCACCAGATTGATTCCTGAGATGGCAGGTCTTTCATATGAAGAAAGACTGGATGAACTGGGCTTGTACTCGTTGGAATTTAGAAGATTGAGGGGGGATCTGATTGAAACGTATAAGATCCTAAAGGGATTGGACAGGCTAGATGCGGGAAGATTGTTCCCGATGTTGGGGAGGTCCAGAACAAGGGGTCACAGTTTGAGGATAGAGGGGAAGCCTTTTAGGACCGAGATTAGGAAAAACTTCTTCACACAGAGAGTGGTGAATCTGTGGAATTCTCTGCCACAGCAAACTGTTGAGGCCAGTTCATTGGCTATGTTTAAGAGGGAGTTAGACATGGCCCTTGTGGCTACAGGGGTCAGGGGGTATGGAGGGAAGGCTGGGTTCTGAGTTGGATGATCAGCCATGATCATAATAAATGGCGGTGCAGGCTCGAAGTGCCGAATGGCCTACTCCTGCACCTATTTTCTATGTTTCTATGTTTCTATTTTTCGAAGGGTATAAAAAGGGACAAGTATTGGTGTAAGGTGAATTTTCTGCTTGGCTCCTGATTATGAGGAAATAGAGACCCAGAGATTTTAAACAGTGAAATAAAGGACGGAGACACGCAAAATGTCCACTGTTGCTCCCATGTGTTATGGCCTTCAGTTCCATGTTCTATGTAAGATAATCCAATTTCCAAACACATGGCCCATATAATTTAGAAGATAGATTTAAAAAAAACGAAGGGATGTGTTTGTACGAAATAGTTAGATTGATTGTGGATTACGTTGAAAATTCGGCACAGGATCGACTCGATGGCGGATAGTCGGATCAAATGACGAAGGCATACGCGAGGCATCTTCTCGCCTGACTATTAGTTCCCCCTTGGCCCGCTCATCCTTCCCCTTCCCTGTTTTCCGTCTCCTCTCCTATCATATTCTTCCCACTCCAGCCTTGACCTTTCCCTTCCATCTGTCTTCACCTATCAACCTCCAGTGGCCTTTCACCAATCCCGCAACTTTTAATTCAGGCATTATCCTCCACCCCCACTCCGTCCACTTTCCACTCTCAGTCCTGATGAAGGATCTCGGCCTGAAACGTCCAAAGTTGCACTTTTCCACACGCCAGCAACAGCTTTAGACCGCGAGTCTCAAACCACGAAAAATCTTGGTCCTATTCACAAAGAGGTGCAGAACGGGATTTTGGCCACTTGGGGGCAGCAGTACTCTGTGTATCGCCGCACATTGTCCTACTCGAACGGCACGCAGCAACGCGCAAATGTTATACCGGTGCATCTGTAAAAGTTTGCTCTACGAATGCATCTATACAAATGCTAACATCTCGCACATACATCTATGTCTTGTGTACATGTGTAATTAATGGGGCCAACATCCCTTTGGTGACCTCCTGTACCTAATAAAATGGCCACTCGCTGTGTGATCGTGGTACTCCGCTATTGCAGCCCATCCGCACCAAGGTTCAATATAATGTGCACACGTTGTCACTTGAATTACTGTCGCCTTCCCCTCAGCTTGGAAGAGTCTGGCCGTTCTCCTCTAACCTCGGGCATTAACAGGGCGCTTTCACCCGCATAATTACCACAACAGTTTTTCGTTCCAGTCTCTGTAAACAGTAAAGAACGTTGTGTGTGAATATCGCAGGATTTCAGTCGTTTCTGAGATAGGCAACCCTTCCCGGTTTGGCATCAATAAGCTTTCTTCAGTCAAAGTAAATTAGATCACATTTCCTCCCTATTCTGATGTTTCGGCCTAACAGCAATAGAATCTCTTGACCATTTCTGCATGCCCTTATGCATTAACTTGCTGCAACAGGATTGACTGGTGAGACATTTGCACCAACGATTTGGTGTGGAGATGTCCAATAATGTGTCCACGTCGTTTGAGTAGCTTGAATGAAAACGTGGATAGATGGGTTTGTAAGTTTGAAAACGACCCAATAATTGACCGCATCATGGATGTTCGAGCAGGTTGTCAACGGAGAGAGACGGACATCTATGTAGTCAGTGCGTAGCTGTAGCTAACAATGAGGCCACTGAGTGTATGTTGTGTTCTCTTTACTATCGCCTCTGCAGACCTCCGCTGCACCTTCCCATCTTTAGCAGTATTCCGTCTGGAGGAGCGATTGCCCGACCCGAGGCAGGAGCAGACTGAGCTGCTGTTGATCTTTCGCTTATTTGCCCACCAGGAGACAAACGATGTTCTTATGTTGTCGTATAACCACAACTTCTGCATCGAGACGCCACCAAATTCCCTGTGACTTCCACGCTCTTTCAGACTGCGGGTCCAGGGTCAGTGAGACAGTAGACACACAGGGATGCATTGAGGATAATTCAGTGAGATAGGTGGATAGACGGATGGATAGATAGATAGATAGATACAAGATAGATAGATAGATAGATAGATAGACAGACAGACAGATAGATAGATAGGTAGAGAGATAGACAGGTAGACAGATGGATAGATAGATAGATACATACATAGGCATATAGATGCACAGAAAGATAGAAAGAAAAATGTGTGTGTGTGGGTGTGAGTGTGTGTTTGTTTGTTTGTGTGTGTGTGTGTGTTTGTGTGTGTGTGTGTGTGTGTGTGTTTGTGTGTGTGTGTGTTTGTGCGCGCGGATGTGTGTGTGTGTGTGTGTGTGTGTGTGTGTGTAGTCCTGCAGTTACGATTCCTCACGAAAGCGACACTGCAGAAACTGCGACCTCCACTCTCCTCCGGCTTTCGAATGACGACAGAAGGAAAACGTACCGCCCAGCAATTACACAGGAAGTGACAGACGCCATAGGGCCATTGGGTAACAGCAATAATATCGAGCAACGCAGTACATTACTTCTGAAAGCTGGTCTTGAACGGCACTCCATCCCAAAGCCCGCCAGATTCTACCCTGTCAATGATGATGCGAGGGACTTATTGTATTCCGCTGATCGTGGCATTGATCCCGCGTAAGTCAGGATAACAATGGTTCTGGGGAAGGAAACTCAGTTTCAGAGAACGGGCGAACATTTGTTGAGAGAAATTAGACTCTAATGGAATATCTCCCTTGCAGGGATTCTGGCCGTGTACGTGGAGCAGTCGCCCCCTTCGCTGTCAGTTGGATTGGAAGAGTCAAACACCGTCCAATGCACCCTGCTGAATACGGGCTATCCTAATATGTACTGGTACAGACAGCGACCGGACGGGGCAATAGAAGCTCTTTTCCGTTCTGTTGCGAAAGGTTTAGTCAACAGTTACGCGTCGGAATCCTACGCGGCAACAAGACCCAACAGCACTTACTTTCAACTGGAGCTAAAGAACGCCTCGCACTCTCACTCGGCCGTCTATTTCTGCGCCTGTAGTAGCGCACAGAGGTTGAGAAGCCGGTCCGCCTCTGACAAAAACTTACTGCACAGTCGCTGAAAGCTCAGAACCCGCGTTTTCTACCACTAGAGGTCGCAGTACATTGAGCTTCAATCTCCAAGACGCGTCCACCTTAACACTGCAATTACATTTGATCTTCCCAGCCGCACAACACAATGCGTAATACACCCAATCAGGCAAAACAAACAAGGATGCCCCAAGTAATTCAGGAAGACTTCACACAAAAAAACAAAGAGCGCGTCGAATTGCTCACGAACCTGAAGGAGTTTGGCAATCCCGGTTGACCTACAGCAACACTTAAAATGATATTTGAAGGGACGAGGTTCAAAACAGTGCCTATTTTTCCTGCCCCTCCGCCGATAATAAAAAAAATCGATGTTGTGTGTTTAGAAGTGATTTATAACTAGATTTCCTAATGGTGGCTGGTAATGTTAGGTATCCGAGTTCCGTCTCTCTGTCTTTGCAGAATACCTGGTTGATTACTGACAGAAAGTAAGAGTCCAACAAATATTCCGTCTTGCAGGGGTTCCGGCCGCGTACGTGGAACAGGAGGCTCCCTCCTTGTCAATTGTAGTTGGGGAGTCAGCCACCGTCACCTGCACGCTGTTCAATACCGGCTATAGCAAAATGATTTGGTACAGACAGAGGCAAGGCTAAGCAATAGAATCTTTTTACCTCTCTGCCGGGCAAGGTATCCCCACAAGGTACACAGCCGAGTCCAACACGCTCACGAGAACTAGCAGAACACTGTTCAAACGGGATGTGAAAGGCATCTCGCCCCCCACTCCGATGTTTTCTTCAGCGCTTGTAGTAGTGCACAGAGCTGGGCAAAAACCATCTTCCCCAGCGCTCAGAGGTTCATAAGCAGCTTGGCACCACTAGGGGGCAGCAGCAGATTGCGTTTCACAAGTCATTTTGCATCTGGCAGATCAAACACTTTGCTCTGGTCCGGTATTATTCAGCTCCGGCCTGCACATCCCTGTCTTTAATTCACCATCGCCCGCACTGCCTGCCTTCCCGTGTCTTTCAGCACTCTTTAATATTATATTCCTCTGATCCATGGAACATTACAAAGCACCACGGTGAAGACTGCGTCACAGGTTGTCTCGGTGGCGAGGGAAAGACTTGGCAATTAGGACTTCATCAGTCGGAGCGTTTATAGAGCTGGGGAGTGTTACGTATGCGCGGAACAAAAACAAAAATTGAGTTGTATGATTAAAAGTTTTTATTCAGTCATGTTGGCAAACGTCCAGGCTCTGCAGTGGACAGTTCTGGAGCTACGAGGCGATTCCGCCGAGACGAAAAGACGCGCACTCGGAGCCTGGCATGTAAAATACAGATAGACCTCCGTCAGCAGCTGGCCCGATCCATTCATTGCGCAATCAATCGGCCGCATGCGCACTAACTCGCCAGGTCCACGCAAGCAAACCGTTACAGTTCAGGAAGCTCTGCGGTATTCGGAGCATCGGTTATTGTTTTGTTCACCATAACATAATACAAGTGCTCTATGTTCTACGTTTTTTTTAGAAAATATAAAGATGTCGAAGCGATTTGAAACGATGTCGTCTAAACGAGGCGAATGAAATACAACGAGGGATTATGCAGCCAGAGAGTGTGAATCTATGATTTACTATGAGCCCATGGTATTACAGGAAGGAGACTCGCGTTGATCGAGCATTGAGTGATTGGCAGGAGGAAAAGAGTGAGAATAAAGAGAGTCTTTTCTGTTTGGCTACAGATGACCAGTGCTGACTGCATTGGGACCACTTCTTTATACGTTGTCTTTTAATGATTTGGATGGCGGAACTGAAGGCTTTGTGCTCAAGTTGGCGGATAGGAGAAAGGACAGATACTTTTAAGGAAACACGGTGGCGACAGAAGGACACAACCTAGATTGGTGAAGAGGAATATAAATGGCAGTCTCGGGAAGTGTGCTCTAATGCATTTCGGTAAAATAATTGGAAATATTGACAATTTTCTAAATGGAGAGGAAATTTTAAAAAATCTGAGATCCAAAGGGACTGGGAAGTCCTAATGTAGGATTCCAGAAAGGGAAATTTGCCGCTTAAACCTGTGATGTGGAAGGCAAAAACGATGTTATCATTGATTTTGGAAGGTCCAGGGTCTAAAAGCAAGGATGTGATGTTGAGACTTTATAAAGCACTGCTGAGGGTTTAACTTGTGTCGCTGTGAGCTGTTTTGGGACCCTTTCCTGAGAATGGAAGAGCTGAAATTGGGGAGAATCAAAAGAGGTGTAGGAGAATGATTCCGACGTTTCGGAACAAGCCCCTTCATCAGGAGATGTTTGCTGTCAATCAGCGAGAGGATGTCGGATTGAAGGCATGACAGATCAGACAACGGGCGTATCCACGAGATCGCATCTTCGCACTTCATGTCTGTGCTTGCTTGGGGATTCAACTCACTGAACCCAACCTGCGGCCAAATTCGACCCTTGAATAGAAAGAGTTAAATTTGATTCATCAAAGTTACTGGTGAACGCAGCAGGCCAGGCAGCATCTATAGGAAGAGGCGCAGTCGATGTTTCAGGCCGAGACCCTTCGTCATCCGACCCTGACAGGAAAGAGTTGAATTTGATTAATGCTTGGTCTATCTACTAAAGGGAGTATCACAGAATAGAAGTTTGCAATAAACTTGTTTTTAACCTAGAACTTGGTAAGAATATAAAGATGTCCAAGGGCAAACGTCCTTGAGCTTAGATACGGGAGAAAAATCTGCTCTTCCTTCCAGACCTGCTCTCTCTAGCTGTCTGCTATCGAGCTGGATCGGAGCCTGAGAGACATGTGAAAGCAGAGACTGCTACCAGTAGCGGGCGGAAAAACACGGCGATAAAAGTTATCTTACTTTTCTAGAAAGTTTCGAAAGGCAACAAATTGTTTGTGTAAACTGACCTTACCTTTCGGCTGGGTCGCGACAAGCGCTTGGAGCCACAGATGGAAATAAGGACATGGAGAGAGAGAAAGAGAGAAAGAAAGCCAAGTACCGAGACTGAGAAAGAGACAGATTTTCTGCGGAGGGCTGATCTTTGCAGAAAGCAAAGCCTTTCAGATGGTACAGTGTGCGGTCTTCAGAACGACAGAATGTGAATTGTGATCCGCCACCTTTCACCGGTTTGTGTGGATTTCCGAAATTACAAACACTTGGAAGCATAAAACACACACACACACACACACACGCACACGGTGAGCTGACGGGGGAGAGGATTAATGGGAGAGTGTGGGACAGGGACAGAGATAGAGAGAGTGTGTTGTGTGGCCAAACTGCTAGACCGGAAGCAGCGCACCCCACGAATCGGGTTGGAGCATGGAAGGGGCGTGGCCAATCGCTACGTCCGCAAATCCACCTACGTCACTGGTATACGTAACAAACCGGATGGAAGTGAATGAATTCGTCTCTGCCGCCCGGACCACTTTCATCACTGAGAGAGTAAACTCTCCAAGGAGGATGTTTCTGTTTCTGCAATTCATCCTCGCCTTCCGCTGTGAGTGAAAGGACACAAATACTATGTTTTTCTCCATGCTTCTCTTTTCCTTCCACTTGCTTTCCCCTCCCGTCGTCTCGGACTCATTCTGTTTTAATTTACGAGCGCTCGCGTCCGCGGACTATCTGCCCTCTGCCGCCGACATTAAATTCCGATCTCCTCTCGAAATGTCCCTTTCTTCAGTCATCTTTTTTGCTTCCTTCAGTGCACCCTGTTTATCCCCATCCCCATTGATCCGCGTGTCCGTGTTCATTCACCATTCAGCCAAGCCCGTCTCTTATTTCCAGACGCGACCTCGGTGACGATCCACCAGACGCCGGCTTTCTCCGGAACCCCCGGCCAGAAGGTGACCCTGAATTGCACAGTGGAGGGTAGTACCAGTACTACTGACCGACAATACCCGGGAAAGGGTCCGGAGAACATGTTTTACTCGAGCGCAGCTAAGTACGTCAGCCCAGAGGGATTGGTCGACGGTTTTAAGGCGGGGAGACCGCAGAGCAACGAGATCCTCCTGATGTCCGACAAGCTGGAGGTGAATTCATCGGCCGTGTATTTCTGCGCCTGGAGTATTCACGACGGCTCAGTGTGACGGGGCAGCTGTACAAAAACTCTCACCGCCAGAGAGTTCGCTGCTGTCAGCAAAACAGGAAACACGACTCCTGTCAATCATATGGTGGGGGCGGGTCTATCATTCAGACGTGCGCGCCGTAGCGGCGAATCAGTGAAGGAAGGGACGGTGGTACAGATATTCACGTCCTCCACTGAAATATTCCGATGGGAGAAGAGAAACCGCGCACCGATCATCCCACTTATCCTTCCTTATGTGTAGTCTTCTGACCGATCTTCAGTACGGGTTTTTCGTCACTTTTGAGTGCGACCAACAATGTGACGAGAAGCAAATCGAACATGAACTCCTGAACTGAAGAGTCCTCCGAGGCATGTGTGGTGGAGGAGGGATGCGCATGGGGCTCCCAGATCTATCACGGAAAACGCAGAGGTACAAGAACGCCGACCGATTCTCCACTGTCCTCACACCAGGGAGAGGAATGTTCTTCGAAGATCGGCCACACCTGAGGACAAAGTGAACGTCTGGCTCAGGACAGGGGACTCTCTCGATAGGTTGTCAGAGGCCGATGCACCTGAAAGGGTGACGGGGAGAAGTGAGAAGTTAAAGGAACTCTTAATGAGAAACAGGACCCATCCTCTTCTGAGTGACAGC
This sequence comes from Mobula hypostoma, assembly GCF_963921235.1. Lineage (NCBI taxonomy): Eukaryota > Metazoa > Chordata > Chondrichthyes > Myliobatiformes > Myliobatidae > Mobula > Mobula hypostoma. Next base: position 6,824,660 of record NW_026948187.1, on the reverse strand, counting down.
CCCGCTGCGGCGACCGGCTTTGATTGACAGCAATTTCCTATTTTGTTGACCGCAGCGCCCCCTACCTGTCGTAGGAGTGAAACACCAGCCTCACGCTCAATTCCTTCCCAGATCCCGTCTAAACCTCGCAAACTCATCCAGGCAAGGTCTGTCTGGAGTTTGTACGTTCTCCCCGTGAAGGGCGCGCGTTTGCTCCGGGTGCTCCGGTTTCCTCCCACAGTCCGAGCACCTGCAGGTTAGTCGGTGAATTGGTCCTTTTGCCTTGCCATGTTTTTGGTCTCGGGTTAGGTTGCTGGTTTTCTGAGCGCTGTAACTCGTTGGGCTGAAAGGGTCTGGACCGCACGGTGTTTCTTAATAAAATAAACACAAAATGAATATCCCCTCCGGTCTGACTGCAGACGCTGCCGGCTCACTGACTGACAAGTCGCAGAAATTCTGCTTTGCTGACGGGATGTCCATCCCGAGAAACTCTCAAACTGTAAGCAGCGATGCTCTTGATCAGCTCCACCGTTGTCTGCCTGACAATCCGTTAATACGCCAGACGCAGATATCAACGGCCGACGGATTCGCAAGGAGGCTGGAGGACTTCTGCCTGAAGTGGTTGTTGCTCTGCCTAAAACCGTCCGCCGTGCCCTAGAACTACAAATACAGAGCAACGGACGAGTAGAACAAGTATATCCCCAAATCAGAGTAACACGGGATAGAGGTTTGTAAGAAACAATGATTTCAGCCTGGATCCAGGGCAGTGCATGAGGATGGAAATGGACACATATTCTTGTGTTTCGATAGTGGGGAAGAATATAGTCTTCATTACAGATCTGCTCTCTCTACCTCTTTAGCATTAATCTAGATCGCAGGGCGAGCGACGTATGAAGGCACGGTCTGCTACCACTAGAGGGCGGAAAAGCACTGTGGTAAAATCTATGTTATATTTTTCAAGGGGTTAGGGTTAGAGTCTAATACAAAGGGTCAAATTATTTGTGTAAAGTTGGATTTTCTCCTCGGCTCCGTTGCAAGAAATCTTTAGAGACCAGAAACAGATGCTCAGGCAGAGAGAGAGAAAGAGAGAGATTGAATGCTGAAGGCTTCTCTGTACGGAACCCATGATGTTTCATAAGGTTAATCATGTGACCTCAGTATGAGAAACTATTGGCTTCAGGGAAACGGAGGTGATGTGCTCCCGTCTTCTTTCACCTGTTGTGTAGATTACCGAAATTTAGGAGAATTGGGAACTTAAATAAACCGAGGGCATATGAAGAAAGGGACAGGGAAAGCCGGGAAGCGCAACAGTGAGAGAGTACAGTGAACGCAGCAGGCCCTGGCGAAGGGTCTCGGCCCAAAACGTCGACGGTACCCCTTCCTAGAGATGCTGTCTGGCCTGCTGCTTTACAAGGAACGTTTATCTGTTTTGCTTCAAATTCCAGCATCTGCTGATTTCCTCCTGTGTGAGAGAGTGTACAGTGTGGTCGACATGGTAGAGTAGAATCAGCACACCCCCCGAAACGGGTTGGAGCATGGAAGGGGCGTGGCCAATCTTTGCTTGCGTAACACACCTACGTCACTGGTATAAGTAACAAACGGGGCTGGATTGAATCGATTATTTCTGTACTGCTCGCACTATCATGACTGAGAGAAATAATCCTTCAAGAAGGATGTTTCTGTTTCTGCGATTCATTCTCGCCTTGCACTGTGAGTGAAAATTGACAAATATTATATTTCTTCTATCTCTGCCTGTGCCTCGCTCTGTCGTAGCCCCTAAATTCCGAACTCCTCTCGAGATTTTCCGACTTCAATCCTCCTCTTCGCTTCCCTCAATGTACCCTCCTTCTGCAATTTCCCATTGACTGGTTTCTCCGTTTTTATTCACCACGTTCTGCCTCCCCCCGTGTCTTATTTCCAGATGCGACCTCGGTGACCATCCTCCAGACGCCGGCTTTCTCCGGAACTGCGGGCCAGAAGGTGACCCTGAATTGCACAGTGGAGGGTAGTACCAGTGATACTAACGGGTTGTACTGGTACCGACAATACCCGGGAAAGGGTCCGGAGAACATGTTTTACTCGAGCGTAGCTAAGTACGTCAGCCCAGATGGATTGGTCGACGGTTTTACGGCGGACAGACCGAAGGGCAACGAGATCTTCCTGAAGTCCGACAAGCTGGAGGCGAATTCATCGGCCGTGTATTTCTGCGCCTGGAGTATTCACGGCGGCTCAGTGTGACGGGGCAGCTGTACAAAAACTCTCACCGCCAGAGAGTTCGCTGCTGTCAGCAAAACAGGAAACACGACTCCTGTCAATCATATGGTGGGGGCGGGTCTATCATTCAGACGTGCGCGCCGTAGCGGCGAATCAGTGAAGGAAGGGGCGGTGGTACAGATATTCACGTCCTCCACTGAAACATTGAGATGGGTCAAGAGAAACCGCGCACCGATCTTCCACCTTATCCTTCCTTATGTGTAGTCTTCTCACCGATCTTCAGTACGGGTTTTTCGTCACTTTTGAGTGCGACCGATAATCTGACGAGAAACACATCGAACATGAACTCCTGAACTGAAGAGCCCTCCGAGGGCTGTGTGATGGAGGGGAGATGCGCATGGGGCTCCCAGATCTATCACGGAAAACGCAGAAGTACATGAACGCCAACCGATTCTCCACTGTCCTCACACCAGGGAGAGGAATGTTCTTCGAAGATCGGCCACACCTGAGGACAAGGTGAACGTCTGGCTCAGGACAGGGGACTTTCTCGGCCAGATGTCGGCGGCCGATGCATCTCAAAGGGTGACGGGGAGAAGTGAGAAGTTAAAGGATCTCTTAATGAGAAACAGGACATTCTGCCCTATTCTGTGTGATATCCATTACCCGTTTCAATTGTGATGGGTCAGGGAGAGGAAGGAAGAGGTACACCCGTTACGAATATTCAGGATGTCTTCCGTAAGTGTTTCCGCTCCTATCCTCTTCTGAGTGACAGCCCCGCAGTGGCGACCGGCTTTGATTGACAGTAACACACATAAAAGTTGCTGGTGAACGCAACAGGCCAGGCAGCATCTCTAGGAAGAGGTGCAGTCGACGTTTCAGTCCGAGTCCCTTCGTCAGGACTAACTGAAGGAAGAGCTAGTATTGGTCCCTTTGCATTTCCATGTTCTAGTTACTGATAAATATTATTAGTTCATAGCAATACAGGAGTCCCAAAGTGTTTTCAATCTCTGCTGGTTCTTTATTCCCGTCACGGGGTACGTGACACCACAGTCCGAGCAGGTGCAGATTAGTAGCTGAATTGGATATTTTACCTCGTAATGTTCTTGGTCTAGGGTTAGGGTACTGGTTTTCTCAGCTGTGTTGCTCGTTGGGCGGAAAGGGGCTCTTCCACTGTGTCTTTCTAAATAAAAGAAAGCGCGAAATGAATTTTCCCACCGGCACCCTTCTCTGACTGGCCGCTACACTGCGTCTTGTGACTACAGACGCCGCCCGCTCACTGATTGACAAGTCGGCGAAATTCTGCGTTGCCGACGGTACGTCCATCCCCGGAAACCCGCCCTCTCGAGACTGCGAGGGGTCTTGATCAGCTCCTCCGTCGTCTGTCCGAAAAGCCTTTCATACGCCTAGCTCAGAAATAAACGGCTGACGGATTCGCAAGGAGGCCGGAGGACTTCTGCCTGAAATGGTTGCTGCTCGGCATAAAACCGTCCGCCCTGCCCTCGAACTGCACGGACAGCGCAATGGATGAGTGGAATAAGTTCTGATGCCCCTTACCCGGGAAGGATATGCACGCGAACATGTCATTGCTGGTGACACCGCCGCCTTCGACCGCACATTCCGGTACAACCAGTGCTGACCAAGACTGTGGTCTGACCATGCGTAACCTTGGAGATAAGTTGGTTCGTCACGCCTTTCACCTCCGTGAACCAATCAGTGACGACATTCAAATTCTAGACTCGTTCATACAACCCTCCCGTCTCCGTTCTCTGATGATTTGTGGAGGTTGACTTTGTTTTCACTCATTCTCTTTGTCTACCTCTATCCAAACGCTCTCGCTTTTTCTGTGGATTTCGAAACCTATCGGTCTGCCTATCCAGATACCTAACTATCCAGGCCATACAACGTGGACGATCAGGACCGTGACTGTCCTCGGCAAACTTACGGAAGTGCTTTGCCACTGCCTTCCTCTGGGCAGTGGCTCTACAGGACGGGAGACCACACTCGTGTAAATACTCTCCAAAGGTTGCCTGCCTGGCGTCAGTAGGTCCGTGGTCAGGACGTGATATACACCGACTTCACGTACGATTATGCGTCCGTGGTTACACCTGATGCCGATCGGGGCTGAACGGGTGCTACACCTCCGCCGGGGTTGACCTGGAAGTTATCGGAGGGAAGGAGCGTCTTTACCTTATTTCATATAAACGTATCTCCAATCTATCACCAGACTCTCTATCTATCTGCCAATCTATTTATCTATATGTTTATCTCAGTACCTACCGATCCATTTATCCATCCAATTTCAATCTGTTATTCCTTCTCCTTGTGTTATTCTGCGTGATAGAATACTCGCTTCCTATCCCTCTGTTTCTGTCTGCATTTGTGGCGCCGTTTGGCAATACATCTGTATTCGTTGAACTTAACCTTATTTCCGTCTTTGTGTTCGAAAGGTCCTCCTGTCTCTCTCCCACCCTCGTTCCCTCCCTATCCGCACCCGTGTCTGCTCCTCACGTCACTTCCCCTCCGTTATAAGCAGCTCTGCTTTCTGAACGTCTGCTAAATGGAAAGCGAACCGTGCTGTGCGGCGGGAGGAGCGGAAGGACAGTTGCCCTCAGTTGGACTGTAGACTGCATCTGTGCCCTGCGCTCCCATCTCTGCGGTTGCTGCTGGCGCCCGCGTCACACAAACTGTGCTGTGTTCTCCTGTGCCGTCAGTGGTTGTACACCACAGGCCACACTGAGCCCCGATATCAGATCCATCGTAATCCGGCCCGGACGATTAGCTTTGCAGAAGTGGCTGTACAATATCGTAGGAAGGACATACTGACAGATAGGTAGAGAGATGGACAGACACTGAAATGAATAGATAGATAGATAGATAGATAGATAGATAGATAGATAGATAGATAGAAAGTTAGATAGATAGGTAGATCGATAGGTAGATATAGATAGGTAGATCGTTAGGTAGATATAGATAGATAGATAGACAGACAGACAGATAGATGAATAGACAGATAGTATAAACAGAGAGAACGATAGATAGACAGACAGATAGACACATAGATAGATAGACAAACAAACAGATGGATAGATAGATAGATAGACAGACAGATCGACAGATAGATAGATAGAGAGAGAGAGACATGCAGACAGACAGACAAAGAGACTACCAAAGAAGAGCGTGGATGTGCGGTAGGAGGGCGACATAGTTCAGTTGCAACGTTGTGCAGAGAGGGATAAAGCGCGGGGAATGACATCTCATCACCAGTCAGAGATATGCTTACTGGTTTTTACAGTAAGTCTCCTACCTCACCGGAGAAGATGAGGAACATTTTTAAATCAGCGGTCTTGGTCGTCGTAATAACTCTAGATACAAATTAGAACAAGTTCTTACAGGGAAAAGTTCCTCGGCCAATAATATTCGGTCCTACCAAATTTACTGATAATACACTAGGACTTCAGATAGAACTCATTGCTATTTGGCCCCTCTGACGTGAACTCCTCCTTCGAATTTAGGCCTTGCGATTCCAGCTCCTGTTCTGCAAAACACGATCACCAAACCCTTTTCCTTTCCCTGGTACTGGCCGCAACGCACGAACGTATCAACGGTGTACTTACTGCCCCCTAGAGTCAGCTTAGCGTTATATCTCTCTAGGGTCATACACAATAAAGCGGTGGATCGTCACCTGGATCGGCTGAGGAAAAGAGAAGGAAGACTGTGGAGACGGCGGAGGGGATGGTGGGGAGTGGGGACAGACACCGATTCCTGTCGGAGTGGGGACGGGGAGAAGCCAAAATTGCGCATAAAAGTTGGCAAAAAAAAGGGGGGATAAAGGTGACAGAGTTCGGCATTGTCGACAGGCGCATGAAGACAGGGCCAGCGAATTCAACGCCAGATAGAATAACGAACAGCGACCATAGAACTTAGAAGTCCCTTTGGACCTCCGAACTAGTTTTTTCGTAATCAAATACGTGGACTTCAGTTAGAAGTCGTTGCTATTGCTGCCGTAAAACCGTCCTTCTTGGCTGTTCTTCTGGAATTCAAGTTCTCCAGCCCCGTTTTCTTGTCTATTGTCTGCAACGTGTAGCGACTGCCCCCTAGTGTCCTTTTACCCTTACTTTCCCACCGGGCGAAGCAGGGAAAACCAATGGATTGTCATCGGGTCGCTTCTGGAAATGAGAAGGGAGGCGGAAGGGAGGGGTGATTATTTGATTATATAGGTATCCGTTAGTCTCCTGAATTTGGAAGGTTTCCAGGGCGCAGGCCTAGGCGAGACTGTATGGAAGACCGGCAGTTGCCTATGCAGCAATTCACCCCTCTCCACGCCACCGATGTTGTCCAAGGGAAGGGCACTAGGGTCGATACAGCTTGGCACCGCTGACTTTGCAGAGCAATACGTGGTTAAGTGCCTTTCTCAAGGACACATCACGCTGCCTCAACACTGGCTCGAACTGGCGACCTGCCGGTCACTAGACCGACACCTTAACCACCTGGCCACGCAACTGCGTGGGATGCGTGTGGAGGGGTGAATAACCAGGGATTCCTGGAGGAATGGGGGCGTCGAGAAAAGATGCAAAATGAGGCTAAAAAAGGAGGACAACAGTGACAGAGTTTGAGAGGAGTCCGGAGAGGAATTGTAGTGTGAGATTGCGGCGAAGCAAGACAAAGAAGGAGACTGATGGAGTACGAGGGCAGTTCAGGGGGAAGGAGAAGAAAACAGAGAATCGCAGAGATGATAAATTAATTAACTATTTCACCGAGGTCGGAAGCGAGGGTCAACGGCAGTAACAGAAAAAAAACTCTTTATTCGGGGTTAGTTCGCTCAATAGTGAATCCACGCAGGTCACACCTGCCATTACCTGTCCCTGTGTAAAACACAGTTTTGTCCACTGGATAAGCCGCGGCACTTCCTTCCATTAACTAAAACCAATCGTGCTTCATGTTAATTAGGATCTGCAGAATTATCTCCCTCCCTGTCTCCCCGCTGCATCCGCTCCTTCTCTATATCTTTTGGGACCCCTGTCCCCTCCCTTCCTCAGCGTCCGGTTGTCACTGCCGGGGCGCCGTCTCCTTCACCTTCTTTTTGACTCCGTTCTTTCTGCCTCGCGCGTTTCTGGCTTTGTCACCTTCGGTCAGAATCATCCCCTTTTTACTTAATTAAATATCTCCCCATCTATTTTTCTGTTTGAATGTCTTCCATTCCATCCCCATATACAGTATCTACAACGTTACCTACGCACAGTCATTACCCTCCTTCACGCAGATTTGAAATTGAGAGTCGGACTTCGGGTGGGGTGTAGGGTAGGGGCAGAAGAACCATCAAAGTTGGAGGAAAGTGAGCTCGCAGGTGTGCAGACACGGAGAGAGTAAGAGAGATAGGGCAAGGCAGAGAGGAAATGAGACAGAGAAAGTTTTGGCGTAGGAGGTGTAGTGCAGTGGAAAAGACTTAGTCATAGTATTTCAAATGATATGGACTCCACAGAGCCTTACGTCGTGCAGACAAAGAGTAACGTGAGGTAATAACAGTGACTGGATACAGAGAAGGAGAGAGAGGGGGTGAGAAAGAGAGAGGGGGATAGAGATAGAGAGAGGAGGAAAGAGAGAGAGCGAGTAGGGAAGAGAGAGAGGAAGAGAGACAGAGAAGGAAAGAGAGGGAGAGAAGGAAAAGAGAATGAATGAAAGAGAGAAAGAGAGATGGGGAGAGAAAGGGAGGGAAAGAGAGAGCGAGTGAGAGGAAAGAAAGAGTGAGAGTGAAAAGGAAAGAGAGAGAGACGGGAGCGAGAGAGATAGAAAGCGAAGGAAAGAGAGAGGGAGGAAGAGAGTGATAGAAAGAGACAGACAGAGAGAGAGGGAGACAGAAAAAGAGAGAGAGCGGGTGAGACTGCGAGAGAGACCAGGGAGAGATTCAACGAGAGAACGGGACAGAACGTGAGCGGAAGAGAGACAGGGTCGACAGACATTAAATAGACCATGTGCTAAATATGACAAAGCATCCATCCGTGGCCAAAATTCCTATTGGCCCTAACTCAGCATTTCAAATTGATGCAGGGCGGGATTGAAGTGAATATATTATGCCTTCTTCCCTCCCCAACATTAACCTCGACGAAAGATGATCGCCTGGCACTGTGCATCGTTCCTTTGCAGTCTGCTTTCTGACTGTGTTCATTTCAGTCGCTCTACGCCTTCCCCATTGCTCCCTTTTCAATAAAACGAAGTATTTTTTGTAAAAATGCTTGGAGGTAAGAGTAAGAAGGAAGAAGACCCCCCCCCCCCCCACACACACACACACACACACACACACACACACACACCTCACCAACACTGCCGTGCGAAGAGAATCGACCACCGGGGTGGATCGTTAACTCTACTTGGTTTGGCAGCCAAGCCAATTTAATGGCGGACTATGGTGCGCCGTTAGAGTGGGCGGGCAAGTAGGAAATATCCACCCCTTCCCACCCAGGGGTTAAAGATGGGACAACATCTCCAGTCCGCAGAAAACTGGTAATTTTTCAGCTTCACCAATGGGCTGGTCGAGCCAACGGCGCCGCCGATCGAGTGGGACGTTTAAGGTCCTGAGAGTGGCCCCGCTTGGCTAGTTAACTAGCGTAATGCTTGATCTGTTCTATCCGGTAAACGTATTTTATAGTTCCATGTTTACGTCTATCGAGAATACTGTTTTTCACCTGCCGTCTCTTTTCCAGATGCGTGTTCGCTGGCCAGGCATAAGACTCCGGCTTTTTCCCAGTCTCCCGGCAAGGAATGCCCGGTAGAGGGCGACATCAGCAGCGACGATGAAGTGTTCATGGTGCATGCAATATTCCTGAGCGGGGCCTCAGAACTTGTTCTACTCTGCCGTCACCAACCATGTGCAGCCTCGGGACACGGCGCACGGTTTTGCCACTGAGCTACCGAGTGGCAGACAATTTCAGGCTGATATTCTGCGAGCTCTATGTGAATTTCGTTGGCCGGATATTTCTGCGCCTGTGGATTTCCCGGCCGCTCAGTCAGAATGGGAAGCTGAAAAAAAAACACCTCACCGCCTGAGGGGGCGCTGTCGGCAGCAAAGGAGAAATTGCGCCGTCTGCGGTCTGCGCGGGTGGGAGGGGGGATTGCGATTTAGACGCCGCGGTGTAGCCGCCAATCTGAGAATGTCAGTGTAGGTGCGTTGAAATTGCGTCGCATACCGTTTTGCTCCTCTATGTTGCTTTTTAGCCGTCTAGCATTGATGAGAAATTGATCAGCGTCGATACCGCTAGTAGGGATCAGGATCTGGTGCCAATATCAGCAGCCTTCCAAAGCAAAGGGATTGGTCACCTCTGACCACCACCAACATTTTTCTACTCATCGTCACTCACTGGCGTCAGCCGAACGCAATCCCTTTGCCGTCCTCTCTTTCCGCTCTTCGTCACTGCCCCTCTCGCTGCTGTCCGTGTCGGCCTGCCTCTCTACCTCTTGCATGCCCTCCTCCACGTCGGTATATCTACCTATCGATGCAACTGCATCGTCCCTGGTCATTGCCTGTCCCTTCTCCGGTGAGGTCTGCATGACCCGTCTGCAGCGATCCGCACACCGGTCTCTGTCGGCTTCCTTTACTCTGTCTCTCTTTGCCTCGCATTCTTTTTGACATGGGTGTCTAATATTCGCTCTGCTCCTCTGTCTGTGTTCTCCCACGCAGTCGGTCTCCCTGTCCTCCCTCGGTGTCGGCCTGATCAATTCAGTGCTTCTGCCTGACGACTGTCTGCATGGAAGCGTGTCTGTCTCGGAATCTAAGCCCTTCCCGCTGTCCATCAATAGATATGTGCTTAGTTATCATATCAATCTATCTACCCAACTATCTGTGCATGTCTGTATCTTTCTATCATCTATCTGTATATCATCTATCTATCTATCTATCTATCTATCTATCTACAGTCTATATCAATCTATCTATCAATCGATCGATCGATCGATCTATCCATCTATCGATCTATCGGTCTGCCTATTTATCTATCTATCCATCTGAATATTTTTCTCTCCGCATACACTCAGTGGACTTTATTAGGTACGCCTGTACACCTGCTCATTAATACAAATATCTAATCAGCCAATCATGTGACAGACTTTTGGCAAGGTACCCCATGCAAGGCTTATTGAGAAAGTAAGGAGGCATGGGATCCAAGGGAACACTGATTTCTGGATCCAGAACTGCCTTGCTCCCACAGGGCAAAGAGTGCTTGTAGCCGGGTCATATTCTACATGGAGTCCGGTGACCAGTGGTGTGCCTCAGGGATCTATTCTGGGACCCCTGCTCTTCGCGATCTTTTATAAATGACCTGGATGAGGAAGTGGAGGGGTGGGTTAGTAGGTTTGCTGATGACACAAAGGTTGGGGGTGTTGTGGATAGTGTGGAGGGCTGCCGGAGGTTACAGCGGGACATCGATAGGATGCCAAACTGGGCTCAGAAGTGGCAGATGGAGTTCAACCCAGATAAGAGTGAGGTATTTGATTTTGCCAGGTCAAATATGATGGCAGAATATAGTATTAATGGTAAGACGCTTGGCAGTGTGGAGGATCAGAGGGAACTTGGCGTCCGAGTCCATAGGACACTCAAAGCTGCTGCACAGGTTGACTCTAAGGTTAAGAAAGCATACAGTGCATTGACCTTCATCAATCGTAGGATTGAGTTTAGGAGCAGAGAGGTAATATTGCAGCTATATTGGACCCTGGTCGGACCCCACTTGGAGTACTGTGCTCAGTTCTTGTCGCCTCACTATAGGAAGGATATAGAAACCATAGAAAGGGTGCAGAGGATGTTGCCTGCATTGGGGAGCATGCCTTATGAGAATAGGTTGCGTTAACTCAGCCTTTTTCCCTTGGAGGGACGGAGGATGAGAGGTGACCTGATAGAGGTGTATAAGCTGATGAGAGGCATTGATCATGTGGATAGTCAGAGTTCCCCCCCCCCCCCACCCCCCGCCAGGGCTGAAATGTCTAGTACGAAAGGGTGCTTGGAAGTAGGTACAGAGGAGATGTCAGTGTTAAGTTTTTTAAGCAGAGTGCGTGGAATGGGCTGCCGGCGACTGTGGTAGAGGCGGATTCAACTGAGTTGTAGGTTTTCTATCTTTCTATGTAACGTGGGAAAAAGAGTAAAATAAACTTTGGCGTTTAATCGCTTGTTTGTGCTTGCAGACGGTATATCCATTTCATATCTGGACTTTCTATTTCTTTGTATAATGTGGTTTTGTGAAGCCTTCCCACCCCTATTAATCGCAGGTGAGTTGTTGACGGATTCCCCACCTCGTTTCTCCTTCCAGTCTTGTTAACTGTTAAGGTTCCGCCCTTCTCTCGCTGATGGGTTGGTTGTCATTACATGAGCGCATTCTCATTTCCCTCCTATTTCTTTCCCGGTTTTTCCCTCGCCTGCTGCCTGCACCACGATCGTACTCTCGCTTTCTTCTCCAACTTTCCGTCCATCTACCCATCTGCATGTCAGTCTCTCTTGGGAATCACGTACCTATCCGACCGTCCACCTGCCTGCCTTGAGTTCTGGTTACAAAGTCTGTCCCTAACATTGCGTTCCTGCCCTCAACCACACTGTTTGGTGTCGGACATTTCCTCTGCTATCTGTCTATCCTCCACATAACTCTCTCTCTCTCTACCTCTCTCCCTCTCTGTCTCTGTTTATCTCTTTCACCCTCTCTCTGCTCTCTCTCTCTCTCTCTCTCTCTCTCTCTCTCTCTCTCTCTCTCTCTCTCTCTCTCTCTCTCTCCCCCCCCCCCCCCCGCCCGCGACTTTGTCCCTCCCTCTCTCCGGAATGCCTATAGCTGCAATAGCGTCGCGCTAAACACTAGGTATTGTGCAGTGACACCACATAAGCGATAGGCATTGAAGTGAAAATGTGCGCCCAGACGATAAAAATATCAGTGCGATGACGCGACCTGCAGTTGAACTCTGCGATTCTTGATCGCATCCAAGACTGACATCACTGATTTCATTGGTTAGCCGTCGCGGTACGTGGTGACGCCAGACCTCGGCTGTCGACGGGCGACGCATTTCCCCTTCAAATGACGATAGGCACCCACAAACACAGTGAGGATTTTTGTTAGGCTCCTCCGTCTCTCTCAGGCGCCGTGCTCATCCCCGGCGCGGAAATACACGGTCGACGAATTCGCCTGGAGGCCGGAGAACTTCAGATAGAACTTGTTACGACTCGGTCTCTCCGCCGTGAGGCCGTCCACTGCGGCCACTGGCTGCAGGTAGTTGGGTATGCTCGAGGTGATAAGGAGCTGGGGTCCTTTTCCCCGGTATTGTCTGTACCAGTAGAGACAATTAGTACTGTCGCTGCTCATCCCCTCTTCTGTGCATTCCAGCACCACCTTCTCGCCGGGAGGAGAGGAGAATGCCGGAGTGTGGTGAATCCTCACTGAATTGGCATCTGGAAAAGAGACAGAAATCGGAAGAGGATGAATATTGCATTTTGCGGTGAATGTGGAGAAGCGGGGAAGGAAGGTGAACAGAAGGCATCGGAGAAGAGCGGTAGGGTGAATCAACTTGGAGACCCGGGACAATGGAGGAGAACGAGTCAATGAGGGCGGTTGAAGAGCAGGGACTTGGAACGGAGGGAGATAAAGAGGGAAGATGAATAGAGTTCAATAGTAATTGCGGACAAAGTTGGTCTAAGAATAACACTAGTCAGTATACACGGGTTAGATCACGCAGGGAAATGGGCGACGAAAGACAGAAAATAAACAAATATTTGCAAGTTTCGCTCACGCTGGATGGAAAGGATAAGTTGCAGGAACAGCAACATGTTTGTGGGGCGCTTCTTCTCTCAGTAATGGCAGAGGTGAGAATTGCAGCGATGAATTTTTTGGCCTTTCATTTCGCTCCTGACGTATCTCTGTGAGATAGGCAGTTAGGATAGGCCACGCCCACATCCACTCTGGCCAATCGGAATGCAGACCTGTATCAATCGCCCCGCCGAATCCCCGCACCTCCCCCACCACCCCCCGTCTCCAAGCTCGTTGCAGTCTCTTCTCTATCCTGGTAGTTTTCTGTACTTCTCCCTGCTTCTCTCGGTGATAGATTCTCATGCATGTAATAAGACCCCTTATCGGAGCCCCGTAGTAGCATCGTGAGAAGTTGCTGTTCCTTCGAACCCCCGTTCTACCTCTTACACTCTCCATCTGCCTCTCCGTCTCTCTCTCTCTCTCTCTCTCACCCCCGCCCCCTTTACCCCTTCTCTCCCTCTGTCTCTCTCTCTCCCCGATCTGAATTGTCTCTATCAATCAGTCCGGTGTTCATCTGACTGTCTACCTATCTGTCTGCGTGCCCAGCTATTTATTTTTAAACACACACTCGCAACATCCTGGAGGAAATCAACAGGTTAGGCAGCATGTATAGAAATGAATGAATGAGAGTCGACTTTTCCGGCCGGCATTAAGAGATGCGGCAGAGGGGGCGAATAAAACGAGGGAAACCAAGATTGAGCGTAGACGATTTGGGGAAAAAGATTAAAAGAGACTCAATGGCGGAACAGCGGAGAGGTAGAAGGTATTGTGGAAAGAGGGAATGATTAAGATTCGTAGACGTGTAGAGATGTGAGAGAAGTGAGAGAAGAAACGGAGAGATAATGAATCAGACTTCGGGGAAGAGTGAGAAGAGAGAGAGAACAAGAGAGAGGAGAGCAAGTCAGGAGGAGTGAGTACAGGTAGATAGAGGATTGAGATACAGGGGGTTAGAGGTGGACTGTAGGGGACAGAAGGAAGGAAGAGAGGAGAAATTGGGGCGCTAACGTAGCCTAACGCTGTACAGCACCAACGACGCGGGTTCTGTTCCCTCCGTTTTTTGTGCGGAGTTTGTGAGTTTTTCCCGTCACGGTGCATTTTTCCTTGTGGTGCTCCGGTTTCCTCCTAAATCCCTACGGTTTAGTGGATGGATTAGCCTTGTCGTATTCAGCAACCATATTCTCTATCAGTCAGTCCAGTCCATCTTACTTTCTACCAATCTTCCTGTGCGCGCAGATATATATTTTGAGACAACACACATAAAACGCTGGCGGTCAGAGTGCTTCTACAGAAATGAATGAACTGTCGATATTTCATGCCGGGATAAAAAGCTGGGCGGTGGGTGAAGCCATGTCTGTAGGAAAGACGAAGGGCTGGCGTGATTGCATTTTATAGTGGTTTATTCGGCTGCCTGTGACTCTGAAGTGACAGGGAAATGTTTATCTACGGCGAGAGGATGGAAGTAACAGCAGCAATTTCGTGGCACTCGGTGCCCCATTCCGACTCAGGACCATTAGCTCGACGCGTTGTCTCCCATACCAATTTCCCATTGGGTGCTGAACACCAAGCGCGGTGACGTCAGTTGTCAGGTGTTGACATGTGACGCATATCCTCTCTCTGCTGACGACAGCCAAACCCACACAGACTGTGAGGTTTTTGTTCGGCGTCTCCGTCTCTCTGAGTCGCCATGATCTCTCCAGGCGCAGAAATACACGGCCGACGAATTCGCCTGGAGGCCGGAGGAGTTCAGATAGAACTCGTTGAGACTCGGTCTCCCCGCCGTGAAGCCGTCCACTGGGCCCGGCGGCTGCACGGATTTGGCCATGCTCGAGGTGAAAAGGAGCTGGGGTCCGTTTCCCCGGTATTGTCTGTACCAGAAGAGATAATTAGTACTGTCTCTGCTCATCCCCTGGACTGTGCATTCCAACCCAACCTTCGCGCCGGGAGGAGCGGAGAATGCCGGAGTCTGGTGGATCGTCACTGAATTGGCATCTGGAAAAGAGACAGAAAGCGGAAGAGGATGAATATTGCATTTTGCGGTGAATTTGGGGAAGGGGGGAAGGAAGGTGAACAGGAGGCATCGGAGAAGAGCGGTAGGGTGAATCAACTTGGAGACCCGGGACAATGGAGGAGAACGAGTCAATGAGGGCGGTTGAAGAGCGGGGACTTGAAACGGTGGGAGATAAAGAGGGAAGATGAATAGATTTCAATAAGAATTGCGGGCAACCTTCGAGTAAGAATGACACCAGTCAGTATACACGGTTTAGATCACACAGGGAAATAGGCGACGAAAGAGAGAAAAATAAATAACTATTTGCAAAATTTCACTCACGCTGGATGGAGAGGATCAATTGCAGGAACAGCAACATGTTTCTGGGCGCTTCTTCTCTCAGTAAAGGCAGAGGTGAGAATTGCAACGATGAATTTTTTGCCTGTCATTTCGCTCCTTCCTTATCTCTGTGAGATAGGCAGTCAGTGTAGGCCACGCCCACATCCACTCTGGCCAATCGGAATGGAGACCTGTATCACGTGCACCGCCGAATCCCCGCAGCTCCCCCACCGCCCGACGCCCCCCCCCACCCCCCAAGCTCGTTGCAGTTTCTTCTCTTTCCTGGTAGTTTTCGGTGATGGATTCCCACGCCTGTAATAAGGCCCGTTATCGGAGCCCATCAGTAACATCGTCAGAAATTGCTGTGCCTTCGAACCCCCGGTCTACCTCTCCCGCTCTCCATCTGGCTCTCCGTCTCTCTCTCTCTCTCTCTCTCTCTCTCTCTCTCTCTCTCTCTCTCTCTCTCTCTCTCTCTCCCTCCCTCTCTCTCTCTCTCCTCCCCCGCCCCACAGGATTTCCTCGCCTTCCTAATCCATAGGCGCACTCCCACTTTCCTTCCTTCTAACAGAGCATTTTCTCTTTCCCTCTCACACTCTTTCTCCCCTACCCTCTCCTTCTCCCCCTCTCTCTCGACCGCCTCTCTTTCTCCCCTTCTCTCCCCCACCGACTCTCCCTCCCCTCTCTCTCTCCCCTCCTTACTCCCTGTTCCCCTCTCTCTCTCTCTGCCCCATTGACTCTCTCTCTCCTCTCTCTCTCTGCTCTCTCTCTGTCTCTCTCTCCACCCTTCTCTGTCTCCCCCTCCCCTCTCTCTCTTTCACCCTCCTCCCCTCTCTCTCTGTCTCTCTGTCTCTCTCTCTCTCTCTCTCTCTCTCTGTCTCTCTCTCTCCTTTCTCTCGCTCTCTCTCTCTCTCTCTTCCCCCCCCCCCACCCACATCTGAATTGTCTCTATCATTCAGCGACGCGGGTTCTGTTGCGGAGTTTGTGAGTTTTTCCCGTCACGGTACAGTTTTCCTCGCGGTGCTCCGGTTTCCACCCAAAATCCAACGACCTGCGGTTTAGTAGATGATTTCGCCTTGTCCTACTCAGCAACCAGTCTCTCTGCCAGTCAGTCCAGCCCATCTGACTTTCTACCCATCTGCCCATGTGCGCAGATATATATTTTCAGACAACACACATAAAACGCTGGAGGTCAGACAGCTTCCACAGAATTGAATGAACATTCCATATTTCGGGCCGGGATAAAAAGTTGGGCAGACGATTAAGCCAGGTGTGATGGAAAGACTCCTGGCTTAACCCTGGAGTGGTATCATTTGACGGGAGAGCAGAGTAGACCATAGTGGACAGGATAGGGGGAAGGCATGTCGGGAGCAGTGAAAGGAAGGTCTGAAGAGGTGAAAGGTCAGAGTGGAGGACAGAGCAGGTGGGCTGGAAGGAGTGATCGATATTCATGCCATCCGATTGGAGGCTACACAGCCGAAATACAACTTATTGTTCCTCCAACCTTAGATAGACTTAGGGCCTTGCTGGCCAATTTTGGTATAGTGTCGGGTTATAAAATAAATTGGAATAAATGTGAAATTTTACCTTACGCTAAAGGAGACTATGCCCAATATCAATATGGCACTCAGTTTAGATGGGTAAAATTCAACATGAAATATCTGGAGATTAAGTTTAATCGTAATTTGGATGATCTTTATAAACTTAATTATCTCCCTTGCTGCGGAATGTAGAGGAGGATCTGCGTAGGTGGATAAACCTTTCCAACACACTGATGGGCAGGGTAAGCTGTATAAAAATGAAGATAATGCCAAGAGCTCAGTATTTTTTTTCAGTCTTTACCAATCCTATTACCCAAAAATTTTTTCTAAGATTCTCAATGGACATATTGGTATACTTTTATGGTCGGGTAAAGTATCTGGAATCTCCATGGAAAAATTGACCTGGGACTATAAATTGTGAGGTTTAAAATTACCAGATTTAAAAAAAATATATTATTCAGCTGCACAAGCACGTTTTATTGCTTATTTTTTTGATGAGACAACTATTCCTTCTTAGGTTACAATTGGCTTACAAATGGTAGGAGAAGAGATGGCAGATGAATTTTTATAGAAATGGGACGCCAAATTAATCAAAAAGAAAACTAATAATTCTCTACTGAGACAGGTAATTTATATCTGGGAAACAAATTAAACAATTTATGGGTCTAAAAAAATGAATATCCTCAAGGCCGCCTCTATCTCAGAACAGATTAATACCCATGACTCTGAGAAATAATTTTCTAGTCACCTGGTATCAACACGGGATCAGGTGCATTGAAGATTGTTATAATCAGCAGAAGCAATTTATGTCTTTTTGAGGGACTGATAAATAGATATAATTAATCTAAAAACACATTCTTCTGCTATCTCCAATTACGATCTGTCTTGAGGGCCTGTTAGGGTCCATCACTGATCGTACCAAGGTACTCAGACATGGAGGCTCTAAGTCGAAAGAGGAATACGACTAAACTTATTTCTAATATGTATTCTTTATTCCAGGACCAATGCCCAAACTTTGGTATGCACAGATCGAGGGAGAGATGGGAGTTGGATTTGGGCATTGTAATTGATCATCAATGTTGGTCACATCCATGTGTGGACAGTGTTACCACTCTTATCAACTCTAGACACAGAAAAATACATTTTAATTTTTTACATCAATTGTATCTCACAGCTGAAAAAAAACATAAAAATAAAGCAGAAATTTCTGGCAAGGGTTTCAGGAGTGGCATAGATGTAGGCACCGTTTTGCATTCCACTTGTCTATGCACCAAACTGTGATGTTTTTGGATAGATCTGGGGGAGGTACCGGGATAGATTCTGGGGGTTGATTTCCCTCGAGACCCAGAATTGCTTCTCCTGAGGAACTTAGCAGTTTTAAAAGTTAACCTCCTCAGAAATAAATCCAAATTTATCAATGGCGTTGTCAGTTGCCAGGAAATGCATAGCGCTCACATGGCAATCCGATTCCCTTGGTACATATTGATCATTCGAATAAAGAAATGCAACGTTGTATGCCCCAGGAGAAGATTACTTATACCCTTTGGAATGGATATACTATGTTCATTGAGATCTGGCAACCATACTTGGATTACTTAAATGCCCAGATTGTTTAATTAATTTATTTTTAATTAATATATCCCTTATTATAAGGTAGTTTCATTAATTTGTATTTTAAACAGACTCTGAGAGTTGGACGCCTATTCTTTCTTTTATTCTCTTTCCTTGTTTCTTGTCTCCTTTTTGTTCCTCTGTCTTTTATGGGTTTCTTTCCTTCCTCCTTTTTTCTAATGAGGGGAAATGGTGTTGGGATAGGTGTTTTATTTTCTCTCGGACTTATTAATGTATTTGAATTATTTTTTTCAATTATTCTATTAATTGAGTTTATATTTCTTATTTTAAAAATAAATAAAATATTTCAAAAAAAAGAAGAGGTGCAAGGTCAGAGTGGAAAGAGCAGGTTGGGTGGAAGGAGAGATCGATATTCATGCCATCAGATTGGAGGCTACACGGCCGAAATACAACCTACTGTTCCTCCAACCTGAGGCTGCCTTGCACGGGAGGAGACCATGGGCCGACGAAACCGTCGACCATTCGGGCCGAACCCTTCTTCCGGACTAGAGAGGGAGGGAGAAGATGCCAGAATAAAAAGATGGGGGAGGGAGGAAGTAGAAAGAGGATAACAAGAGGGTAATAGGTGAAGCAGGGTGGACAAGAGGATAAAGAGCTGGAGAGGAAGATAGGAGAGGAGAGCGGATCATAGGAGGAAGGGGAGGAGGAGGAGGGAACCATGGGGGAGGTGATCAGCAGCTGAAAAGGCGAGACGGGGCATTTTTCCTAATGGCTGGTACGCGCTAGACGCAGAACAGATCTGCTCAGATGATAATACCGAGGGATTTACTATCTGCAGGTCCTCTCCACCACTGATCCCCTGATGAGTTCCAGCTCATGGAACTCCGGTTTCGGCAGCCCCGTAGTCAATAATCACCTTTTTTGATATTGATTAAATTGTGTGAGATGTTGTTCTGGTGGGACCATTCAGGCGGATGTCCATTCACCGTCCGAAACGCTGATTCGGTCCACCCTGCGATAAGGCCAGCGTCAGAGGTGTCTTGAGCGGACTTAAATACGGCATTGGAGTTGCCCTGGAGTCTCACTGTCATTAGTATAAAAAGCAAATAGAGAAGGCAGGTTTCCAGACCCACTGCCTTTTACTGCGGCTCCGCTGATGGTGATTCTGGAGTAAATGTTGCAAATCCGAACTGACTGGGGTCTACAAGTGAGTAATTCAATCATACAATTTCCCAAGCAGCTCTTGAGGCCAGGGGCATGTGGCTTGTTGCTTAATGTTGAGGTGATGATGGTATTGAATGGAGAGATGTAGCGAGAGAAGCCCATCCTGACGTATGACTCTGCCCTGTCCAGATGTTGCAGAGTTGAGGGAGGAGCCAATAAACTGACGTCAGCTGTAGACCTGTTGCAGGGGTAGACAAACTGGAGTGGAGATAAATCGTTCATGTCTTTCATCACCAACCTCTCAAAGCGCTTCATCCCGATGGACGTGCGGGCTGCTGGACGACCGTCATCGAGGCAGGTTATCAGTTCTTCTCGGGTGCCCGTAAAATTAAAGCCTACTCGGAGCAAATGGGTTTCGCAGACTGCCGACTAGAGTGCTTAAAGATCTCGGTGATCTCTCCAGTAAACAGGGTCAGGTACAAATTCTCCTCTCTGTCCGCAAGTCGGACTGGACAAGTTCCTATGTTCGATGGGCTTCGGTTGGTAATTCCATCTCTGTGTGACACTGAATGGGACGCTGTTTAAGGATTGGGGGAGAACAACGTGTGAATATTTTGTCACTAGTTATAGTGGTTTATTCGGCTGCCTGTGACTCTGAAGTGACAGGGAAATGTAAATCTACGGCGAGAGGATGGAAGTAACAGCTGCAATTTCGGTGACACCCGACTCCGGACATTACCTCGATGCTTTGTCTCAATACTAGTTTCCCATTGGCTACGTGGAGCCAAGCGCGGTGACGTCAGTTGTCAGGAGTCGACTTGTGACGTATACCCTCCGCTGCTGACGACAGCCAAACCCACTCACACTGTGAAGTTTTTGTTCGGCGTCTCCGTCTCTCTGAGTCGCCGTGATAACTCCAGGCGCAGAAATACACGGCCGACGAATTCGCCTGGAGGCCGGAGGAGTTCAGATAGAACTTGTTGCTACTCGGTCTGTCTGCCGTGAAGCCGTCCACTGGGCCCGGCGGCTGCACGTATTTGGTTATGCTGGAGGTGAAAAGGACCTGTGGTCCGTTTCCCCGGTATTGTCTGTACCAGAGGAGAGTATCATCACTCCCGCTGCTGCTACCCTCTACCGTGCATTCCAGCACCACGGCCTCGCCGGGAGGGGAGGAAATTGCCGGGGTCTGGCGGATCGTCACCGAGTTGGCATCTGGAAAAGAGACGGGAAGGGGAAGAGTGCGAATAAACGCGGTTCATAGAGTAATTGCGACGTTGGGATGGGGACGAAGCTGAACGGAAGGATAAGAAGAGATCGATGGAAGGACGTCACCGGGATGTCATCTGATAAAAGAGCGGAACGGGGTGAGTAAACATGGATACCGGGGGCAATTTGGAACGAAGCAATAAGGTAGATTCAAGGCTGGGGGACATTGAATTGTGGGCAAAGTTGGAATGGGAAGGAGAACAATTCATTTCGATGGGTTAGATCATGAGGCAAATGAGAAAAGACAGCGAGAATAATAGATAAATATTTGCCACATTTCACTCACAGTGGAAGGCGAGGATCAGTTGCAGCAACAGAAACATGTTCGTTGGGCGGTTCTTTTCTCAGTGATGGAAGAGATGTGTCCAGCATCAATAACGCTACTGCCTTCAATTTCACTCTGAATTTACGTGTCTCTCTGAAATAATGTTTCATGCGCATTTAGGATTTGTCACGCCTCCTTCCTCTCTGATCCAATCGGAGTGGTTTTGTGTGTCAATTTCACCGCCGATTCCCCGCCCCCAATCTCGCTGCTGTTACTTCTCTCCCCTGACATCCTTCCAAACTCCTCTCTCTATCTCTTAGAGACGAATTTGTCCTCACCTCCTTGAACACGAGGTCTCCGTCCTCTCATTCTCTTTCTCCCGTCATTTTTAATACCATTCTTGCTGGCCCGCTCCCTGCTCGACCTCGATGTCGCACTCGATCGCCTTTTACACTTGTAAATTGATGTACTACCTCTCCTGCTGGACATCCCTCCCGACATATGTGACCTATCGCTTTTGTCTGTGTGTTTGTCTGTCTCTTTGTTGGCCTGTGTGCCTCTCCGTCCATCCGTTAATCGATCTGTCTATCTGTCTGTCATAATAACTGTCAGTCTGATTGTCTGTTTGACTGACTGTCTATTTGTCCAATTTGCTGTGAGATGTCCCTAATAACCCGTCTCAAATCAGACTGAATGGCCACCGACGAAAACTCTCTTTCTCTGTTTCTCTCAGCATCCGTCCATCTGTTTTTCTCTGAGACTCTGATCTCGGTAACTGACTGACTGACCCATCTATCTGTCTGTCAGAATAACTGTCCGTCTGATTGTCTGTTTGACTGACTGTCTATCTGTCCACTTTGGTGTGACATGTCCCGAATTACCACTCTCCCCGACTGTTTATTCACCTCTTTCTCACTGCATCCCTCCATCTGTTCGTCTCTGAGACTCTCATCTCGGAATCTGACTGACCATGAAGAGTAGCGCTGCGCACAAAGAAAGGAGGTGCGACTGAATCCTGGGGCCGACCACAGCGCCCTGATCTCCGCGGACACCCCTGAGATCCGTCATTCATCAACTGACCTGCAGATGGCGCAGCGAAACCAGCTGTCGACCTGCGGGTCACAGCATCTTCGTTATAATTTGTGTGCTGGCGTAGGAATGATCTGTTGGTGAAAAGGAACGGTGTGAGGATCAGGGACAAAAATGAAGGGGGAGTGGAGGAAGATGAGAGCGTATGCGAGAACTACTGTTCCTCTGCTCCAGTGTACTCCCTGCCATAGAGTTGTAAATCGACATCCCTCCGAGCTATAATATTCCCCAGTATTCATATAATTTCTCCTACCATTATAATCTGGCGTAGATCTGCACCTCGATATACCCCCTCTCTCTAATTCTAACCTGTGTGCTCTTCTTGTTCACTGAGTCCCCCCTGCCCCTGGACATTTTCCAACCTTCATAGTGCGCGTCCTAACTTTACAACCCGAGGACCCTCTGTCACTTGACTCTCCCCGCCATTCATGGTGTGTCCGTAGTCCTTCTACACCGTGGGCCCTCTGTCTACCGACACAGCGCACCGTTCACGGTGTGTGTCTTACGCTTGTACCCCGAGTTCCCTCTGCTCCCTCAGCACGTCCCGTTATAATCTGTGTCCTTTTCTCGTACCCCCCAGTCCCACTGTCCATCGATGCACCCAACATTCAAGGCGTGCGCTCCATATATGCATACAGAGAGGTCTCTGTTCTTCAACCCTCACCGCCATTTTCCTTGTGTCTTTACACTCGTACACAGTGGGCTCGGGTACTCAGCGAGGAAATCTGCGTGTTTATCATTCTGCTCCGCCGCCTGTCTGTCTGCTCATCTGGGAAACTGACACAGACTCAGCGACACAGCCGTAGCTACAAACAAATACAGACAAACAACTATATGGAGATAAAGGTAGAGGGCCAACGGGCGGGGTGGGAGGGGATAGAGAGTGCAAATGTCAGCCGTTAGAGAAGCAGCAGGAAGGCGTGCCAGAGATAGACACGGGGGACACAAGAGATCAGCGTACAGCCACCTTATTGCTCGGGGAAGGGCAGTTGGTACGTGTCAGAAGGAACGGAAATGAACCAGAAATAGTCGAACATAATTGGTCGACGGATGAAGGGGCGTTATTATTCCTTCGTTATTATTTTCTTCTCTCCGTCCTCACTGCTGCACACGTGGCCCGGCTCGCTTCTGACCCCTTCCGTCGGTCCGTCCTCTCCCCTACCCTCTCACACACAGCCAGAATTCTCTCTGCCCATCTCTTTTTCTCTGTCTCTCTCTGTCTTCTCTGTCTTGTTAACTCGTATCGCGCGTCTTATTGTCACCTTCCTATTCTACCTCTCTCCTCTTTCTGCTCTTTCTCTACGTCTCCCTCTCCCCTCCGTTCTCTCTGTTTGTCGCCCTCTCCCTTCCCCTTCACCGGTGCACATCTGCTCTCCACTGTATCTCTCCAAGTTACATTTCTCCATTACTCTCCCTGTTTGCTGCCTTTACCGACTCTCTTCACACTCTGTTGCACTATCTCTCACGCTGACGCTGTCTCTGCCCCTCTAACCTCTTTCTCGCCCTCTCTTCATTATCCGTTCATTCTGCTTCTCTCGCCAGCTCTGCATTCTGCCTTTGGCCGTTTTCCAGACTCTCCCTCCTTGCTGACCATCTGCATCTACCCGTTGCCTTTCCAGAGTGTCGGCTCGGTGACTCGGGAGGCTCTCTATTTTTCTTTACATCCCACCCTCCCGCCGCTCCCCGCTGTCCGTCTGTCCCCGAGCCTCTCATCCCCCAAATACCAGATGTGGTGCGAGTTAAGCGAATGGTTTACCAGACGATGAACGTCGCAACGTTCATTATCCTAACCTCGGCCTCCAGCATGTTCAAAGAGACAGATGTAGAAAACTGCATTGTGTCGGAAATCTTCACTGGTTAGTCTGTGTTTCTGTCTGACATCCTGTGCAAACTTATATAATTCTGAACGGTTATAGTTGAAGAGCGTCTGTCTTCACTCGCAATTCATACCTACCCTCCGCAAATTAGATTATCCGCTGAGGGCCCCCTGACCTCTGGCACCATCCCGACTGTGGGGTATAAAACATTAGAAGGCCGGATATGAGTCACCGGCGGCAAGTGGAACGGCAGAGATCGGGACGCGGGACTGTGACGTCATCGGTAGCGCCACTGCCCTGGACCTGGTCTTTCCGTTTCTCACGCCGCACCGCTCGGTTTTATTGTGACCCTGAGAGATCAGACAGGTCGTGGCCTCGGATGCACGGAGAGAAGTCAAGAGCAGGTGAGGGAGGAAAGTGAGGACGGAGTTCAATAGAGGAAGATAGAAAGCAGAGAGAGGGTGAGAGAGAAAGGATGAGATAAAGATGGAAGACGGAAAAACGGAAAGCGGGTGTGCAGAGGAAAGAGATGGAGAGGAGATGCGTGTGGGTGCTCGAGGGTCGGCAGATAAAATGACAGAGGATGAGTGGAGCAGTGAGAGGGAGAGTCCGAGAGAGAGACAGAGAGAAAGGGAGAGAGAATTTTGCAGTGCAGGAAGCCACAAATTATATTTTTTTCCGAATCGGATCTTGACTCCCAAACTCGGTTCGTCATATATTCTTCAGGAAGAATGGAAGAAGTTGGGAAGGTGAAAGGAACTGGCGGTTTTCGGTCTCCGTAAAGTCTCAAAAAGCCGAGAGATTTTTCAAATAGATAGATAGACAGGCGGACAGACAGATAGACAGATAAGGAGATAGATTAGGAAAAAGGGAAACGAAAATCTGTGTATGGGGAGTTGGGGGGTGGGAGGGAGAGAGGGAGGGAAGGGAGAGAATGGGAAAAGGGAAAACGAGTGTGCGGTGGGCTAGAGGAGAGAGTGAGAGTGAGAGAGGGAGAGAGAGAGAGTGTGTGTGTGTGTTAGTGAGAGAGAGAGAGAGAGAGAGAGAGCGAGAGAGAGAGAGAGAGAGAGAGAGAGCGAGAGAGAGAGGGAGAGAGAGATGGCGCTTTCCATAACCAAAGTTTTTCTCCACAAATACCTGATGGGGTGAGGACTTGGACGGGGATGACGAAAGTTCTCCCGGATTTGCATATCGCTTCTGATTGGTTGATTGTGGTCACGTGCGCGTCCTGCCAGCACCATGCGCAAGCGCACATGTAAAAGGGACCGCTCAGTCAGTCCTCCTCAGGTCCCGCTTATGTTTCTGACCCCCAAAGAGCGATGTTACTGATACTGTCAGTCGTGCTCGGGTTTAAATGTAAATTAATATTTACAACCGCGTGTCACTTCTTCCCCTTTTTCGCTTATCGGGTTTTCTTGATAGCGATTATTTTTCAGATCACGAATCCCTGTGCATGAATTCGATTCATGTCTTCTCTCCGTCCTCAGTACGGCTAGCGTGGTCTCGATTGCTTCATTACTCGCTCCGTCATCCGTCCTCTGTCCTACACACTCTATCTAACTCTCTCTATTCTCTCCATCAAACACTCGTTTGTCTACCCTCCGGTCTCTTCCTCTCTTTTCTCTCATGTTAACTCCTCCAGCCCTATTTTTTGGCATCTTCCTATTCTACCTTTCTCTACTTTCTCAATAGCTCCTTCGATTCTCTCTGTCTGTCCCCCTCTCTTTTAATCTTCACCCGTGCACAACTGCTCTCTCCTGTATCTCTCCATGTTACATTTCTCCATTCCTCTCCCTGTTTGCGGTCTTTAGAGTCTCACTACCCGCTCTGCTACACTCTCTCTCACACTGACGCTCTCTCTGCCCCTCTAACTCTCTCCTCCCCCTCTCTTCCCTTCCCGATCACTCGCCCCCCTCTGCTTCTTTCGGCAGATCTGCATTCTCCCTTTTGCCGTTTTCCAGACTCTCCTTCCTTGCTGACAATCCGCATCTGCTCGTTTCCTTCCCAGGTGTCGGCTCGGTGACTGTTGACCAGAGTACGGCGGCCGTGTCGGGACGGCCCGGGGAAGAGATCGAGCTGAGATGCACCGTGGACAGCAGTGACGACTGGATGTACTGGTACAGACAGCACGTCGGCAGGGAGATCCAGATCCTCTTTTACTCCCCGAACAGCGAGCACGTCGACAGGTTGGGCTCGGTGGACGGGTTCACCCCGCAGAGAGTGAGCGGCAATCAGTTCCATCTGAAGTCCACCCTCCAGCGGGCGAACCAGTCGGCCGTCTACTTCTGCGCCTGGAGTCTTCACAGTGACGCAAAGACCGGGCGTCGCTCTACAAAAACACTCGGCGTTCAACCCAGTCAAATCTCCCAGCTGGGCTGCGGGTGCCTCGGCTGTCAATCGGGGGCGGTATTTCCGAGCGTTTTGCCGAGAGCAGTTAAATTAGTTTCTGTTTTCACATCTGCCAACACAAATTAAAAACAATCTGCCCTCCATATCTTTGATAGAGATTAAATTGGACTCTCTCTACATCAAGGTAGAATACGTTGAAACAATAACGGAATGCAGACCAAAGTCTTGTAGTTACGGAAGGGACGCGGTGCAGGCAGGTCAGGGTCACTCTGAGGTCAAGCGTCCATCTGATCGTTTTTAAAGAAAGGGGCTTCCCTTCCTCCACTATCAACTCTGTTCTTAAACGCATCTCCCCCATTTCACGTACATCTGCTCTCACTCCATCCTCCAGCCACCCCACTAGGAATAGGGTTCCCCTGGTCCTCACCTACCACCCCACCAGCCTCCGGGTCCAACATATTATTCTCCGTAACTTCCGCCACCTCCAACGGGATCCCACCACTAAGCACATCTTTCCCTCCCTCCCACCTACTTTCCGCAGGGATCGCTCCCTACACAACTCCCTTGTCCATTCGTCCCCCCCATCCCTCCCCACTGATCTCCCTCCTGGCACTTATCCGTGTAAGCGGAACAAGTGCTACACATGCCCTTACACTTCCTCCCTTACCACCATTCAGGGCCCCAAACAGTCCTTCCAGGTGAGGCATCACTTCACCTGTGAGTCGACTGGGGTGATATACTGCGTCCGGTGCTCCCGATGTGGCCTTTTATATATTGGTGAGACCCGACGCAGACTGGGAGACCGCTTTGCTGAAACATCTACGCTCTGTCCGCCAGAGAAAGCAGGATCTCCCAGTGGCCACACATTTTAATTCCACATCCCATTCCCATTCTGACATGTCTATCCACGGCCTCCTCTACTGTAAAGATGAAGCCACACTCAGGTTGGAGGAACAACACCTTATATTCCGTATGGGTAGCCTCCAACCTGATGGCATGAACATTGACTTCTCTAACTTCCGCTAGGCCCCACCTCCCCCGCGTACCCCATCTGTTACTCTTTTTAATGCACACATTCTTTCTCTCACTCTCCTTTTTCTCCCTCTGTCCCTCTGAATATACCTCTTGCCCATCCTCTGGGTCACCCCCCCCCCGTCTTTCTTTCCGGACCTCCTGTCCCATGATCCTCTCGTATCCCCTTCTGCCTATCACCTGTCCAGCTCTCGGCTCTATCCCTCCCCCTCCTGTCTCCTCCTATCATTTTGCATCTCCCCCTCCCCCTCCAGCTTTCAAATCCCTTACTCACTCTTCCTTCAGTTAGTCCTGACGAAGGGTCTCGGCCTGAAACGTCGACTGCGCTTCTTCCTATAGATGCTGCCTGGCCTGCTGCGCAAATTTGATGTATGTTGCTTGAATTTCCAGCATCTGCAGAATTCCTATTATCTGAATGGTGGCCGATTAGGAAAAGGGGAGGTGCAACGAGACCTGGGTGTCATTATACACCAGTCATTGAAAGTGGGCATGCAGGTACAGCAGGCGGTGAAAAAGGCGAATGGTATGCTGGCATTTATAGCGAGAGGATTCGAGTACAGGAGCAGGGAGGTACTACTGCAGTTGTACAAGGCCTTGGTGAGACCACACCTGGAGTATTGTGTGCAGTTTTGGTCCCCTAATCTGAGGAAAGACATCTTTGCCATAGAGGGAGTACAAAGAAGGTTCACCAGATTGATTCCTGGGATGGCAGGACTTTCATATGAAGAAAGACTGGATGAACTGGGCTTGTACTCGTTGGAATTTAGAAGATTGAGGGGGGATCTGATTGAAACGTATAAGATCCTAAAGGGATTGGACAGGCTAGATGCAGGAAGATTGTTCCCGATGTTGGGGAAGTCCAGAACGAGGGGTCACAGTTTGAGGATAGAGGGGAAGCCTTTTAGGACCGAGATTAGGAAAAACTTCTTCACACAGAGAGTGGTGAATCTGTGGAATTCTCTGCCACAGGAAACAGTTGAGGCCAGTTCATTGGCTATGTTTAAGAGGGAGTTAGATATGGCCCTTGTGGCTACGGGGGTCAGGGGGTATGGAGGGAAGGCTGGGGCGGGGTTCTGAGTTGGATGATCAGCCATTATCATAATAAATGGCGGTGCAGGCTCGAAGGGCCGAAAGGCCTACTCCTGCACCTATTTTCTATGTTTCTATGTTTCTATATATATGACATACCGCTTCTCACCCGCTGTTATCAGAGTATTAAACGATAAGATGGACTCTTATCCTAAACATCTGCCTGTCTATCTGTATCTATAACATTTTATTCTGCATTCTGTAACCGTCTGACCTTGTTCCACCTTGACACTGACATCAGATTTAATCTGAAGAAACTGGTTTTTCATTCTGGGTTGTTAGATGTGGAAATGAGAAAATAATTTTGCTGCCCTCGGCAATTCAGTTTCAGTCCCCGCCCCCTCCGATTGATTGACAGCCGAAGCACCCACTGCCCAGCTGGAAAATTTGACTGGGTTGAACGCTGAGTGTTTTTGTGAGGACTTCAGGCGCAGTAGTAGATGGCCAACTGGTTCACCCGCTGGAGGGCGGACTTCCGATGGAACTGATTGCCGCTCACTCCCTGCGCGGTGAACCCGTCCAAGGGGACCTTCGGGTCGACGTGAGCGCTATTCCGGGAGTAAAACAGGATCGATGCAGCCTCTGTGCTCCTTGACGCGAGTTTCCACCCTGCGTCCCGTCTGGTCCATATACGCAATCATGCACGATATCAATTGGTAGCACTCAATCTTTATTCTCTGTACTCGTTCAACCTTGTCTACACCTTTCCTGTTGCTGGGTGACCAGGACTGCAAACAATACTCCAAAGTAGGCCTCACCAATGTCTGATACATCTTCAACATAACATCCCATTTCCTGTCTTTCTCCGAAAAGTCAGGTGGTTGTACGCTGCTCTCTTCTGTCCCACCTCCCGCCCATGTCTATCTCTGGCAGGCATTCCTGCTGGTTCTCTATCGGTTCATCTTTGTGTAATTAGAAACATCTCACACGAAAATGGACAAACAGGCAGTCAGACGGACCGTTATTTTGACAGACAGATAGATAGATCGATAAACCGATAGACGGACAGGCGCACAGGCCGACAGAGACGTAGACAAACAGACAAAAAGGGTAGGTCACATATGCGGGGAGGAATATCCAGTCGGAGAGGTAGTATATCAATTTACAAAGGCACACAACGAGTTGTAGGACAGATATTTATATATGTGTATATGAGTATATTTATATCTATAGCTAAATGGATGGATAGCTAGATAGGTTAATTTATATAAATAGATACATACATATGAAGAATATATTAAAATCTATTACTGGGCACACGGGTAGCTTGGCAGACCGTCGGATGGGACGAACTGACTGACAGAGGGACGCGTTGCGGAGTTGGACATCGAGGTCGACCAGGGAGCAGGTCAGCAAGATGGGAATTAAAAAATCATGGGAGAGGACGGAGAGCCCCCGTTCAGGGAAGTGAGGACAAATCCGTCGGGTGGAAGGATGTCAGGGGAGAGAGGCATCTGCACCGAGATTGGGGGCGGGGATTCGGCGGTGGAATTGACACTCATCAACACTCCGATTGGACCAGAGAGGATGGGGGCGTGGCCAAACCTAATTGCGCATTTAACATTATTTCAGAGAGAATCGCAACTTCACTGTGAAAGCAAAGGCAGAAGATTCATCGCTGCTGTACCCACCTCTTCCATTACTGAGGGAAGAAACGCCCAACAAACATGTTGCTGTTGCTGCAACTGATCGTCGCCTTCCACTGTGAGTGAAAATCGCCCAATATTTATTTGTTACTCTCGCTTCCTTTTCCCATTTCCCTCACTATCTAACCTATCGAAATGGACTGGACCCGTCTCATTCCCACCCTGTCCATAATCCTCATGAACTCATTTATCTTCACTCTTTAACTCTCTCTTTTCACTGTCACCAGTCTTGAATCTACCTTATCGTTCTCAATTGCCGCCGGTATCCATGTTTATTCACCCCGTTCTGCTCTTCTCCAGATGAGGTTTCGGTGACGACATTCAATCTATCTCTTCTTTTCCTTCCATGCACCTTCGTCCCCACACCCTCGTCCTAATTACTCTATGAAACGCGTTTATCACCGTCTTCCCCTTCCCGTCTCTTTTCCAGATGCCAGCACGGTTACGATCCACCAGACTCCGGCATTCTCCGCTCCTCCCGGCGCGAAGGTGGAGCTGGAATGCACAGTCGAGGGGATGAGCAGCGGCAGTATTAATTACCTGTTCTGGTACAGACAATACCGGGGAAACGGACCCCAGGCCCTTTTCACCTCGAGCGTAGCTAAAAACGTGCAGCCGCCGGGCACAGTGGACGGCTTCACGGCAGACAGACCGAGTAGCAACAAGTTCTATCTGAACTCCTCCGGTCTCCAGGCGAATTCGTCGGCCGTGTATTTCTGCGCCTGGAGATATCACGGCGAGTCAGAGAGACGGAGACGCCGAACAAAAACCTCAGAGTGTGAGCCGGATTGGCTGACGTCAGCAGCGGGGGGTATACGTCACAAGTCGACACCTGACTATTGACGTCACTGCGCTTGGCGCCACGTAGCCAATGGGAAACTAGTATTGAGACAAAGCATCGAGGTAATGTCCGGAGTCGGAATGGGGCACCGAGTGCCACGAAATTGCAGCTGTTACTTCCATCCTCTCGCCGTAGATTTACATTTCCCTGTCACTTCAGAGTCACAGGCAGCCGAATAAACCACTATAACCAGTGAAAAGTATTCACATGTTGTCCTCCCCCAATCCTTATACAGCGTCCCATTCAGTGTCACACAGACATGGAATTAGCAACCGAAGCCCATCGAACATAGGAACTTGTCATGTCCGACTTGCGGACAGAGAGGAGAATTTGTACCTGAGCCTGTTTGCTGGAGAGATCACCGAGATCTTTAAGCACTCTAGTCGGCAGTCTGCGAAACCCATTTGCTCCGAGTAGGCTTTAATTTTACGGGCACCCGAGTAGAACCGATAACCTGCCTCGATGACTGTCGTCCAGCAGCCCGCACGTCCACAGGGATGAAGCGCTTTGAGAGGTTGGTGATGAAATACATGAACGATTTATCTCCACTCCAGTTTGTCTACCCTTGCAACAGGTCTACAGCTGACGTCATTTTATTGGCTCCTCCCTCAACTCTGCAACATCTGGACAGGGCAGAGTCATACGTCAGGATGGGCTTCTCTCGCTACATCTCTCCATTCAATACCATCATCACCTCAACATTAAGCAACAAGACACATGCCCCTGGCCTCAAGAGCTGCTTGGGAAATTGTATCATTGAATTACTCACTTGTAGACCCCAGTCAGTTCGGATTCGCAACATTTACTCCAGAATCACCATCAGCGGAGCCGCAGTGAAAGGCAGTGGGTCTGGAAACCTGCCTTCTCTCTTTGCCTTTTACACTAATGATAGTGAGACTCCACCGCAACTCCAACGCCGTATTTAAGTCGGTTGATGACACCACTGACGCTGGCCGTATTAGAAGGTGGACCGAATCAGCGTCTCGGACGGTGATTGGACATCCGTCTGAATGTTCCCAACACTACAACATCTCACTCAACGTAATTAAAAATCAGAGAGGTGATTATTGAATACAGGGGTGAGGAAACCGGAGTTCCAAGAGCCAGAGATCATCAGGGGATCAGTGGTGGAGAGGACCTGCAGATAGTAAATCCCTCGGTATTACCATCTGAGCAGATCTGTTCTGCGTCTAGCGCGTACCAGCCACTAGGAAAAATGCCCCGTCTCGCCTTTTCAGCTGCTGATCACCTCCCCCATGGTTCCCTCCTCCTCCTCCCCTTCCTCCTATGGTCCGCTCTCCCCTCCTATCTTCCTCTCCAGCTCTTTATCCTCTTGTCCACCCTGCTTCACCTATCACCCTCTTGCTATCCTCCTTCTACTTCCCCCCCTCCCCCATCTTTTTATTCTGGCATCTTCTCCCTCCCTCTCTAGTCCGGAAGAAGGGTTCGGCCCGAATGGTCGACGGTTTCGTCGGCCCATGGTCTCCTCCCGTGCCAGGCAGCCTCAGGTTGGAGGAACAGTAGGTTGTATTTCGGCCGTGTAGCCTCCAATCCGATGGCATGAATATCGATCTCTCCTTCCACCCAACCTGCTCTTTCCACTCTGACCTTGCACCTCTTCTTTTTTTTGAAATATTTTATTTATTTTTAAAAGAAGAAATATAAACTCATTTAATACAACAATTGAAAAAAATAATTCAAATACATTAATAAGTCCAGGAGAAAAAAAAACACCTATCCCAACACCATCTCCCCTCATTAGAAAAAAGGAGGGAGGAAAAAAACCCATAAAAGACAGAGGAACGAGAAGAGACAAGAAACAAGGAAAGAGAATAAAAGAAAGAGTAGGCGTCCAGCTCTCAGGGTTGTTTAAAATACAAATTAATGCAACTAGCTTATAATAAGGGATATATTAATTAAAAAATAAATTAATTAAACAATCTGGGCATAAGTAATCCAAATATGGTTGCGAGATCTCAATGAACATAGTGTATTCATTCCAAAGGGTATAAGTAATCTTCTCCTGGGGCATACCACTTTGTATTTCTCTATTCCAACGATCAATATGTACCAAGGGAATCGGATTGCCTTGTTACCGCTATGCATTTCCTAGCCACTGACAACGCCACTGATAAATTTGGATTTATTTCTGAGGAGGTTAACTTTTAAAACTGCTAAGTTCCCCAGGAGAAACAATTCTGGGTCTAGAGGGAAATCAATCCCCAGAATCTTTCCTGGTACCTCCCCCAGATCTATCCAAAAACATCACAGTTTTGTGCATAGACAAGTGGAATGCAAAACGGTGCCTACATCTATGCCACTCCTGAAACCCTTGCCAGAAATTTCTGGTTTATTTTTATGTATTTTTTTCAGGTGTGAGATACAAGTGATGTAAAAAATTAATACGTATCATTCTGTGCCTAGAGTTGATAAGAGTGGTAACACATGGATGTGACCAACATTGATGAACAATTACAATGTTTAAATCGGACTCCCATTTCTCCCTCGATCTGTATATACCAAACTTTGGGCATTGGACCTGGAATAAAGAATACATATTAGAAATAAGTTTAGTCGTATTCCCCTTTCGAATTAGAGCCTCCATGTCTGAGCACCTTGGTACGATCAGTGATGGACCCAAACAGTCCCTCAAAACAGATCGTAATTGGAGATAGCAGAAGAATGTGTTTTAGATTAATTATATCTATTTATCAGTCCCTCAAAAAGACATAAATTGCTTCTGCTGATTACAACAATCTTCAATGCACCTGATATCGTGTTGATACCAGGTGACTAGAAAATTATTACGCAGAGTCATGGGTATTAATCTGTTCTGAGATAGAGGCGGCCTTGAGGATATTCCTTTTTTAGACCCATAAAATGTTTAATTTGTTTCCCAGATATAAATTACCTGTCTGAGTGGAGAATTATTAGTTTTCTTTTTAATTAATTTGGCGCCCCATTTCTATAAAAATTCATCTGCCATCTCTTCTCCTACCATTTGTAAGCCGATTGTAACCCAAGAAGGAATAGTTGTCTCATCAAAAAAATAAGCAATAAAACGTGCTTGTGCAGCTGAATAATATTTTTTTTAAATCTGGTAATTTTAAACCTCCCAATTTATAGTCCCAGGTCAATTTTTCCATGGAGATTCTAGATATTTTACCCGACCATAAAAGTATACGAATATGTCCATTGAGAATCTTAAAAAATTTTTCGGGTAATGGGATTGGTAAAGACTGAAAAAAATACTGAGCTCTTGGCATTATCTTCATTTTTATACAGCTTACCCTGCCCATCAGTGTGTTGGAAAGGTTTATCCACCTACGCAGATCCTCCTCTACATTCCGCAGCAAGGGGAGATAATAAAGTTTATAAAGATCATCCAAATTACGATTAAACTTAATCCCCAGATACTTCATGTTGAATTTTACCCATCTAAACTGAGTGCCATATTGATATTGGGCATAGTCTCCTTTAGCGTAAGGTAAAATTTCACATTTATTCCAATTTATTTTATAACCCGACACTATACCAAAATTGGCCAGCAAGGCCCTAAGTCTCTCTAAGGTTGGAGGAACAATAAGTTGTATTTCGGCTGTGTAGCCTCCAATCTGATGGCATGAATATCGATCACTCCTTCCAGCCCACCTGCTCTGTCCTCCACTCTGACCTTTCACCTCTTCTGACCTTCCTTTCATTGCCCCCGAAATGGCTTCCCCCTACCCTGTCCACTACTGTCCACTCTGCTCTCCCGTCAAATGATACCAATCCAGGGTTAAGCCAGAAGTCTTTCCATCACACCTGGCTTAATCGTCTGCCCAACTTTTTATCCAGGCCCGAAATATCGACTGCTCATTCATTTCTGTAGAAGCTGTCTACCTCCAGCGTTTTATGTGTGTTGTCTGAAAATATATATCTGCGCACACGGGCAGATGGGTAGAAAGTCAGATGGACTGGACTGACTGATAGAGAGACTGGTTGCTGAGTAGGACAAAGCGAAACCATCTACTAAACCGCAGGTCATGGAATCTGGGAGGAAACCGGAGCACCGCGAGGAAAACTGCACCGTGACGGGAAAATCTCACCAACTCCTGACACAGAACCCGCGTCGCTGAATGATAGAGACAATTCAGATCGGGGGGAGAGAGAGAGAGCGAGAGAAAGGAGAGAGAGGAGAGAGAGAGAGAGAGAGAGAGAGAGGGAGGGAGAGGGAGAGAGAGAGAGAGAGAGAGAGAGAGAGGGAGGGACAGGGAGAGAGAGAGAGAGAGGGAGAGAGAGGAGAGAGAGAGAGAGGGAGGGAGGGAGAGGCAGATGGAGAGCGTGAGAGGTAGAACCGGAGTTCGAAGGCACAACAATTTCTGACGATGTTACTGATGCGCTCCGATAACGGGTCTTATTACATGCATGAGAATCCATCAGGAGAGAAGCAGGGAGAAGTACAGAAAACTACCAGGATGGAGAAGAGACTGCAACGAGCTTGGAGACCGGGGGGTGGTGGGGGAGGTGCGGGGATTCGGCGGGGCGATTGATACAGGTCTGCATTCCGATTGGCTCGAGTGGATGTGGGCGTGGCCTATCCTAACTCCCTCTCTCACAGAGATACGGAAGGAGCGAAATGAAAGGTTAAAACTGTATTGCTGCCGTTATCACCTCTTCCATTACTGAGAGAAGAAGCGCCCCACAAACATGTTGCTGTTCCTGCATCTGATCCTCTCCATCCAGCGTGAGTGAAACTTGCAAATAGTTATTTATTTTTCTCTCTTTCGTCCGCCATTTCCCTGCGTGATCTAACCCGTGTATACTGACTGGTGTCATTCTTACTCCAACTTTGTCCGCAATTCCTATTGAACTCTAATCATCTTCCGTCTTTATCTCCCTCCGTTCCAAGTCCCCGCTCTTCAAACGACCTCATTGACTCGTTCTCCTCCACTGCCCCGGGTCTCCAAGTTGATTGACCCTACCGCGCTTCTCCGATGCCTTCTGTTCACCTTCCTTCCCCGCTTCCCAAAATTCACCGCAAAATGCAATATTCATCCTCTTCCGATTTCTGTCTCTTTTCCAGATGCCACCTCAGTGACGATTCACCAGACTCCGGCATTCTCCGCTCCTCCCGGCGAGAAGGTGGTGCTGGAATGCACAGTCGAGGGGATGAGCAGCGACAGTACTAATTATCTCTTCTGGTACAGACAATACCGGGGAAACGAACCCCAGCTCCTTTTCACCTCGAGCATAACCAAATCCGTGCAGCCGCCGGGCCCAGTGGGCGGCTTCACGGCGGGGAGACCGAGTCTCAACGAGTTCTATCTGAACTCCTCCGGTCTCCAGGCGAATTCGTCGGCCGTGTATTTCTGCGCCTGGAGATATCACGGCGACTCAGAGAGACGGAGACGCCGAACAAAAACCTCACAGTCTGTGTGGGTTTGGCTGACGTCAGCAGAGAGAGGAGATGCGTCACATGTCAACACCTGACAACTGACGTCACCGCGCTTGGTGTTCAGCACCCAATGGGAAATTGGTATGGGAGACAACGCGTCGAGCTAATGGTCCTGAGTCGGAATGGGGCACCGAGTGCCACGAAATTGCTGCTGTTACTTCCATCCTCTCACCGTAGATTTACATTTCCCTATTCCTTTAGAGTCACAGGAAGCCGAATAAACCACTATAACTAGAGACAAAATACTTACACGTTGGCCTCCCCCAATCCTTAAAGAATCCCATTCAGTGTCACACAGAGATGGAATTAGCAACCGGAGCCCATCGAACATAGGAACTTGTCCAGTCCGACTTTCGGACAGAGAGGAGAATTTGTACCTTAGCCTGTTTACTGGAGAGATCACCGAGATCTTTAAGCACTCCAGTCGGCAGTCTGCGAAACCCATTTGGTCCGAGTAGGCTTTAATTTTACGGGCACCCGAGAAGAAGTGATAATCTGCCTCGATGACTGTCGTCCAGCAGCCCGCACGTCCATCGGGATGAAGCGCTTTGAGAGGTTGGTGACGAAATACATGAACGATTTATCTCCACTCCAGTTTGTCTACCCTTGCAACAGGTCTACAGCTGACGTCATTTTATTGGCTCCTCCCTCAACTCTGCAACATCTGGACAGGGCAGAGTCATACGTCAGGATGCGCTTCTCTCGCTACAGCTCTCCATTCAATACCATCATCACCTCAACATTAAGCAACAAGACACATGCCCCTGGCCTCAAGAGCTGCTTGGGAAATTGTATCATTGAATTACTCACTCGTAGACACCAGTCGGTTCCGATTCGCCACATTTACTCCAGAATCACCATCAGCAGAGCTGCAGTAATACGCAGCTGTCTGGAAGCCTGTCTTCACTCTTTGCTTTTTATATAATGACGTGAAACTCCAGCGCAATTCCAATGCCGTATTTAAATCGGCTGATGACACCACTGACGTTGGCCGTATCGCAGGTTGGACCGAATCACCTGGCTTCACCTATCACCTTCTTGCTATCCTCCGAACGCTCCACACAGCTATTGAATTTTGGCGTCTTTCCCCTTTCACTGAAGAAAGATGTCGGACGGAGAAGTCGACGGTGTACCCATTCCCATAGATGCTGCCTAACCTGATCAGTTCCCCCAGTGTGTTGTGCGTGTTGCTTAAAAGGAAATATCAGGGCTCACAGGCAGATAGGTAGTTGGTCAGAAAGACCGGACTGACTACCCAAGCGACCGATTGCTGAGTGCGAAAACCAGAAAGAACAGAGAGTAAGTCAGCGAGAAATGGGTTAAAACATCTGGTAGTAAGGGAGCGAGGGATCGTAGAGTATGGCGGATGTGCGTTCAGGGAAGTGAGGGCAATTCGATCGCTGGAAGATGGAAAGCTACTTTCAGAAAGCCAGCAGGGCAGGGAAGTAACTTTAACGAGCTTGGAGGGTGGGGGCGGCGGGGTGACGGAACTAGGAGATGTAAGACCCCACCCACACCACACGCTCACACATCCTCCTTTTCCCATCGGTCTGCAGACACAGGAGACTGAAAGCAGGTCCCGGCAGGCGCAAGGGCACCCTCTACCCCGCTGTTATCAAACTAATGAACCATCAGATGGACACTTGATCTCACAGTGACCCTGGGATGCCTGCACTTCGCTCCTTCCGTAACTACAATACTTCAGTCTGCATTCCGTTATTGTTTCAACGTATTCTACCATGATGTAGAGAGAGTCCAATTTAATCTCTATCAAAGATATGGAGGGCAGATTGTTTTTAATTTGTGTTGGCAGATGTGAAAACAGAAACTAATTTAACTGCTCTCGGCAAAACGCTCGGAAATACCGCCCCCTATTGACAGCCGAGGCACCTGCAGCCCAGCTGGGATATTTGACTGGGTTGAACGCCGAGTGTTTTTGTAGAGCGACGCCCGGTCTTTGCGTCACTGTGAAGACTCCAGGCGCAGAAGTAGACGGCCGACTGGTTCGCCCGCTGGAGGGTGGACTTCAGATGGAACTGATTGCCGCTCACTCTCTGCGGGGTGAACCCGTCCACCGAGCCCATCCTGTCGACGTGCTCGCTGTTCAGGGAGTAAAAGAGGATCTGGATCTCCCTGCCGGCGTGGTGTCTGTACCAGTACATCCAGTCGTCACTGCTGTCCACGGTGCATCTCAGCTCGATCTCTTCCCCGGGCCGTCCCGTCACGGCCGCCGGCCTCTGGTCAATGGTCACCGAGCCGACATCTGGGAAGGAAAGGGGCAGATGCGGACTGTCAGCAAGGAAGGAGAGTCTGGAAAACGGCAAAAGGGAGAATGCAGATCTGCCGAAAGAAGCAGAGGTGGGCGAGTGATAGGGAAGGAAAGAGAGGGGGAGGAGAGAGTTAGAGGGGCAGAGAGAGCGTCAGTGTGAGAGGGAGTGTAGCAGAGCGGGTAGTGAGACTCTAAAGACCGCAAACAGGGAAAGGAATGGAGAAATGTAACATGGAGAGATACAGGAGAGAGCAGATGTGCACGGCTGAGGGTTAAAAGAGAGGGGGACAGACAGAGAGTATCGAAGGAGCTATTGAGAAAGTAGAGAAAGGTAGAATAGGAAGATGCCAGAAAATAGGGCTGGAGGAGTTAACAAGACAGAAAAGAGAGGAAGAGACCGGACGGTAGACAAAAGAGTGTTTGATGGAGGGAATAGAGAGAGTTAGATAGAGTGTGTAGGACAGAGGACGGATGACGGAGCGAGTAATGAAGCAATCGAGACCACGCTAGCCGGACTGAGGACGGAGAGAAGACATGAATCGAATTCATGCACAGGGGATTCGTGATCTGAAAAATAATCGCTATCAAGAAAACCCGATAAGCGAAAAAGGGGAAGAAGTGACACGCGGTTGTAAATATTAATTTACATTCAAACACGAGCACGACTGACAGTAACAGTAACATCGCTCTTTGGGAATCAGAAACATATGCGGGACCGGGGAGGACTGACTGAGCGGTCCCTTTTACATGTGCGCTTGCGCATGGTGCTGGCTGGACGCGCACGTGACCACAATCAACCAATCAGAAGCGATATGCAAATCCGGGAGAACTTTCGTCATCCCCGTCCAAGTCCTCACCCCATCAGGTATTTGTGGAGAAAAACTTTGGTTATGGAAAGCGCCATCTCTCTCTCCCTCTCTCTCTCGCTCTCTCTCTCTCTCTCTCACTAACACACACACACTCTCTCTCTCTCTCCCTCTCTCACTCTCACTAACACACTCTCTCTCTCTCTCCCTCTCTCTCTCTCTCTCCCTCTCTCTCTCGCTCTCTCTCTCTCTCTCTCTCACTAACACACACACACTCTCTCTCTCCCTCTCTCTCTCGCTCTCTCTCTCTCTCTCACTAACACACTCTCTCTCTCCCTCTCTCTCTCTCTCTCCCTCTCTCTCTCGCTCTCTCTCTCTCTCTCTCTCACTAACACTCTCTCTCTCTCTCTCCCTCGCTCTCTCGCTCTCTCTCTCTCTCTCTCTCTCACTAACACACACACACACACTCTCTCTCTCCCTCTCTCACTCTCACTCTCTCCTCTAGCCCACCGCACACTCGTTTTCCCTTTCCCATTCTCTCCCTTCCCCCCTCTCTCCCTCCCACCCCCCAACTCCCCATACACAGATTTTCGTTTCCCTTTTTCCTAATCTATCTCCTTATCTGTCTATCTGTCTGTCTGCCTGTCTATCTATCTATTTGATAAATCTCTCGGCTTTTTGAGACTTTACAGAGACCGAAAACCACCAGTTCCTTTCACCTTCCCAACTTCTTCCATTCTTCCTGAAGAATATATGACGAACCGAGTTTGGGAGTCAAGATCCGATTCGGAAAAAAATATAATTTGTGGCTTCCTGCACTGCAAAATTCTCTCTCCCTTTCTCTCTGTCTCTCTCTCGGACTCTCCCTCTCACTGCTCCACTTATCCTCTGTCATTTTATCTGCCGACCCTCGAGCACCCACACGCATCTCCTCTCCATCTCTTTCCTCTGCACACCCGCTTTCCGTTTTTCCGTCTTCCATCTTTATCTCATCCTTTCGCTCTCACCCTCTCTCTGCTTTCTATCTTCCTCTATTGAACTCCGTCCTCACTTTCCTCCCTCACCTGCTCTTGACTTCTCTCCGTGCATCCGAGGCCACGACCTGTCTGATCTCTCAGGGTCACAATAAAACCGAGCGGTGCGGCGTGAGAAACGGAAAGACCAGGTCCAGGGCAGTGGCGCTACCGATGACGTCACAGTCCCGCGTCCCGATCTCTGCCGTTCCACTTGCCGCCGGTGACTCATATCCGGCCTTCTAATGTTTTATACCCCACAGTCGGGATGGTGCCAGAGGTCAGGGGGCCCTCAGCGGATAATCTAATTTGCGGAGGGTAGGTATGAATTGCGAGTGAAGACAGACGCTCTTCAACTATAACCGTTCAGAATTATATAAGTTTGCACAGGATGTCAGACAGAAACACAGACTAACCAGTGAAGATTTCCGACACAATGCAGTGTTCTACATCTGTCTCTTTGAACATGCTGGAGGCAGAGGTCAGGATAATGAACGTTGCGACGTTCATCGTCTGGTAAACCATTCGCTTAACTCGCACCACATCTGGTATTTGGGGGATGAGAGGCTCGGGGACAGACGGACAGCGGGGAGCGGCGGGAGGGTGGGATGTAAAGAAAAATAGAGAGCCTCCCGAGTCACCGAGCCGACACTCTGGAAAGGCAACGGGTAGATGCAGATGGTCAGCAAGGAGGGAGAGTCTGGAAAACGGCCAAAGGCAGAATGCAGAACTGGCGAGAGAAGCAGAATGAACGGATAATGAAGAGAGGGCGAGAAAGAGGTTTGAGGGGCAGAGACAGCGTCAGCGTGAGAGATAGTGCAACAGAGTGTGAAGAGAGTCGGTAAAGGCAGCAAACAGGGAGAGTAATGCAGAAATGTAACGTGGAGAGCAGATGTGCACCGGTGAGGGGGAAGGGAGAGGGCGACAAACAGAGAGAACGGAGGGGAGAGGGAGACGTAGACAAAGAGCAGAAAGAGGAGAAAGGTAGAATAGGAAGATGACAATAAGACGCGCGATACGAGTTAACAAGACAGAGAAGACAGAGGGAGAATTCTGGCTGTGTGTGAGAGGGTAGGGGAGAGGACGGACCGACGGAAGGGGTCAGAAGCGAGCCGGGCCACGTGTGCAGCAGTGAGGACGGAGAGAAGAAAATAATAACGAAGGAATAATAACGCCCCTTCATCCGTCGACCAATTATGTTCGACTATTTCTGGTTCCTTTCGGTTCCTTCTGATACTTACCAACTGTCCTTCCCCGAGCAAAAAGGTGGTTGTACGCTGATCTCTTGTGTCCCCCGTGTCTATCTCTGGCACGCCTTCCTGCTGCCTCTCTAACGGCTGACATTTGCACTCTCTATCCCCTCCCACCCCGCCCCTTGGCCCTCTACCTTTGTCTCAATATAGTTGTTTGTCTGTATTTGTTTGTAGCTCCGGCTATGTCGCTGAGTCTGTGTCAGTTTCCGAGATGAGCAGACAGACAGGCGGGCGGCGGAGCAGAATGATAAACACGCAGATTTCCTCGCTGAGTACCCGAGCCCACTGTGTACGAGTGTAAAGACACAAGGAAAATGGCGGTGAGGGTTGAAGAACAGAGACCTCTCTGTATGCATATGTGGAGCGCACGCCTTGAATGTTGGGTGCATCGATGGACAGTGGGACTGGGGGGTACGAGAAAAGGACACAGATTATAACGGGACGTGCTGAGGGAGCAGAGGGAACTCGGAGTACAAGCGTAAGACACACACCGTGAACGGTGCGCTGTGTCGGTAGACAGAGGGCCCACGGTGTAGAAGGACTACGGACACACCATGAATGGCGGGGAGAGTCAAGTGACAGAGGGCCCTCGGGATGTAAAGTTAGGACGGGCGCTATGAAGGTTGTAAAGTGTCCAGGGACAGGGGGGGCTCAATGAACAAGAAGAGTAGACATATTAGTATTGGAGAGAGGGGGTATATCGAGATGCAGATCTACGTCAGTTTATAAGGGTAGGAGAAATTATATGAACGCTGGGGACTGTTATCGCTCGGAGGGATGTAGATTTACAACCATATGGCAGGGAGTACACTGGAACAGAGGAATAGTAGTTCTCGCATACTCTCTCATCTTCCACCACCCCCCTTCATTTTTGTCCCTGTTTCTCACACCGTTCCTTTTCACCGGCAGATAATTTTTCCCCCAGCACACAAATTATAACGAAGTTGCTGTGACCCGCCAGTCGACAGCTGGTTTCGCTGCGCCATCTGCAGGTCAATTGATGTTATGACGGATCTCAGGGGTATCTGCGGAGTTCAGGGCGCCGTGGTCGGCCCCAGTATTGAGTCTCACCACCGCTACTCTTGAATGTCAGTCAGTTACTGAGTTCAGAGTCTCAGAGACAAACAGATGGACGGATGCAGAGAGAAACAGAGAAGAGTCGGGTAGTGTGTGTATGTCAAGCAAGCGGCGGGTATGAGGAACAGCAAGAAGAAACAAGGGAGAAAGAGAGTTTTCGTTGGTAACCA
Source organism: Mobula hypostoma (assembly GCF_963921235.1). Classification (NCBI taxonomy): domain Eukaryota; kingdom Metazoa; phylum Chordata; class Chondrichthyes; order Myliobatiformes; family Myliobatidae; genus Mobula; species Mobula hypostoma. The sequence goes on along the minus strand of NW_026948187.1, from coordinate 6,781,682 downwards.
TTCAGTCTGATTTGATACGGGTAATTAAGGACATCTCACACGAAATTGGACAGATACATTCTGACAGACAGATAGATAGATCGATTACCGTTTGGACCAACAGGCGCACAGGCCAGCATAGAGACAGACAAACAGACAAAAGGTGTAGGTCACATATGTTCGCAGGGATGTACTGCAGGAGAGGTAGTACATCAATTTACAAGGGTAAAAGGCAAATAACGAGTGGTAGGACAGATATACATGCATACATATATGTATGAGGTCCAGCAGGGAGCGGGTCAGCAAGAATGGAATTAAACATTACGGGAGAAAGAGAGTGAGAGTACGGAGAGCTCGGTTCAAGGAAGTGAGGACAAACCCGATTGTAAGAGACAGAGAGAGGAGTTTGGAAGGATATCAGTGGCGGGGAATCGGCGGTGGAATTAACACAGACAACCACTCCGATTGGATCAGAAAGGAAGGAGGCGTGGCCAATCCAAAATGCGCATGAAACATTATTTCACAGAGACTCGTAAGTTCAGAGTGAAATTGAAGGCAGTAGCGGTATTGCCGCTGGACACATCTCTTCCATCACTGAGAAAAGAACCGCCCAAAAAACATGTTTCTGTTGTTGCAACTGATCCTCGCCTTCCACTGTGAGTGAAATCTGCCAAATATTTATCTATTATTCTCGCTTTCTTTTCTCATTTGCCTCACGATCTAACCCATCGAAATGGATTGTTCTCCGTTTCATTCCAACTTTGTCCACAATTCAATGTCCCTCCAGCCTTGAATCTACCTTATTGCTTCATTCTCAATTGCCCCCGGTATCCATGTTTATTCACCCCGTTCCGATCTTTTATCAGATGACATCTCGGTGACGTCCTTCCATCGATCTCTTCTTATCCTTCCATTCAGCTTCGTCCCCACCGCGACGACGCAATTACTCCATCAACCGCGTTTATTCACACTCTTCCACTTCCCGTCTCTTTTCCAGATGCCAACGCGGTGACGATCCACCAGACCCCGGCAATTTCCTCCCGTCCCGGCGAGGCCGTGGTGATAGAGTGCACGATAGAGGGAGGCAGCAGCGGGAGTGATGATACTCTCCTCTGGTACAGACAATACCGGGGAAACGGACCGCTGGCGCTTTTCACCTCTACCATAACCGAATACGTGCAGCCGCCGGGCCCAGTGGACGGCTTCACGGCGGAGAGACCGAGTAACAACAAGTTCTATCTGAAGTCCTCCGGCCTCCAGGCGAATTCGTCGGCCGTGTATTTCTGCGCCTGGAGAGATCACGGCGACTCAGAGAGACGGAGACGCCGAACAAAAACCTCACAGTCTGTGTGGGTTTGGCTGTCGTCAGCAGCGAGAGGATATGCGTCACAAGTCAACACCTGACAACTGACGTCATCGCGCTTGGTGTGTGGCACCCAAAGGGAAATTGGTATGCGAGACAACGCATCGAGGTAATGGCCCTGAGTCGGAATGAGATACCGAGTGCCACGAAATTGCAGCTGTTCCTTCCATCCTCTCGCTGCAGGTTTACATTTCCCTGTCACTTCAGAGTCACAGGCAGCCGAATAAACCACTATAAAATGCCATCACGCCAGCCCTTCGTCTTTCCTACACACCTAGCTTCACCCTCAGCTGCGGCCTGTCATACGTCGCCTGTCAACACCTGACTACTGACGTCACCGCGCTTGGCGCCACGTAGCCAATGGGAAAATAGTATTGAGACAAAGCATTAGGTAATGTCCGGAGTCGGAATGGGGCACCGAGTGCCACGAAATTGCAGCTGTTACTTCCATCCTCTCGCCGTAGATTTAATTTCCCTGTCAATTCAGAGTCACAGACAGCCGAATAAACCAATATAACCAGGGAGAGGAATGGAGAAATGTAACATGGAGAGATACAGGAGAGAGCAGTTGTGCACGGGTGAAGATTAAAAGAGAGGGGGGCAGACAGAGAGAATCGAAGGAGATATTGAGAAAGTAGAGAAAGGTAGAATAGGAAGATGCCAAAAAATAGGGCTGGAGGAGTTAACAGGAGAGAAAAGAGAGGAAGAGACCGGAGGGTAGACAAAAGAGCGTTTGATGGAGAGGATAGAGAGAGTTAGATAGAGTGTGTAGGAGAGAGGACGGATGGACGGAGCGAGTAAAGATGCAATCGAGATCACGCAAGCCGGACTGAGGACGGAGAGAAGCCATGAATCGAATTCGTGATCTGAAAATAATAGCGATCAAGAAAACCCCGTAAAGCGAAAAAGGGGAAGAAGTGAAACGCGGTTGTAAAAATTAATTTACATTCAAACCCAAGCACGACTGACAGTAACAGTAACATCGCTTTTTCCGGTCAGAAACATTAGCGGGACCAGAGGAGGACCGACTGAGCGGTCCCTTTTACATGTGCGCTTGCGCATGTAGCTGGCTGGAAGCGCACCTGACCACAATCAACCAATCAGAAGCGATATGCAAATTCTTGAGCGTTTCGTCATCCCTATCCGATATTATTTGCGGAGAATAAATTTAGTTATGCAAATCGCCATCTCTCTCTCTCCCTCTCTCTCTCTCTCCCTCTCCCTCTCTCTCTCTCTCTCTCTCTCTCTCTCCCTCTCTCTCTCTCTCTCTCTCTCTCTCTCTCTCTCTCCTCCCCACTCCCCACACTCAGATTTTCGTTTTCCTTTTTCACAATCTATCTACTTATCTGTCTATCTGTCTGTCTGCCTGTCTATCTACTTGAAATCTCTCAGCTTTTTGAGACTTTCCGGAGACCGAAAACCACCAGTTCCTTTGACGTTCCTAACTTCCTGAACGATATACGACGAACCGAGTTTGGCAGTCAACATCTGATTCGGTGAAAAGTAATCTGTGGTTTTCTGCAATGCAGAATTCTCTCTTCCTTTCTCTCTGTCTCTGTCAAGTTCTCCCTCTCATTCATCCACTCATCCTCTGTCAGTTTATCTGCCGACCCTCGAGTACCCGCACGCAGCTCCTCTCTATCTGTTTCCTCTGCACACTCGGTTCAGGGTGTTCAGGGAGTAAAACAGGATCTGGATCTCCATTCCGGGCTGCTGTCTGTATTTGTACATCCTGTCGTCACTGCTGTCCACGGTGCATCTCAGCCGGGCTCTAGACAACGGTCACTGAGCCGACATCTGGGAGGGAAACGGGCTGATGTGGGTGGTCAGCGGGAGTCTGGAAAACGGAGGAAGACAGAATGGAAAGATGCCGGGAGAAGCACTGGGTTGCAAGCGAACGGAAAGGGAAGAGAGAGTAGGAAGAGAGAAAATTGGGAGGTAGGGTACAGATAAAGGTAAAGGTAGAATGGAGAGATGCAGACAAAAGCAACGAGGTGCCGGTGAAATGGAAGGTGAAGAGAGCGAGAAGGGAGAGAGAGTGAGAGAAGGAAGGCAGACAGAAAGGGCGGGGGGGCGGATGAGGACAGAATGTGAGACAGCAGTGACTGACGGTAGAGCCGGACAGAGGGAGGCAGAAGCGGGTGAAGCCTCCCGTGCGGTTGTGAGGACGTAGAGAAGGCCTGAATCCAAGACATCACAAAAGGGTCGCGAGGTGAAAGTAATATCGAGCAAGAAAGGAAAGAAATTTGAAAAAAAAAGTAGGAAATAAAACGCCGTTGGAAATAATCATTTACATCCAAACCAGAGCACCGCCGCCAGGAACAACAGTATCACGCTTTTGGTTTCCAGAATATGAGCGGGTCCGGGGCAGGACAGACTGAACAGTCATGCGGTCCATTTACCGGTAACCTTGAGGATAGTGTAGGGTGTTGGCGCTCATGGAGACAATCAGCCAATCGGGAACTATGTGCAAATCCGGGAGAGCTTTGTTCCTCCCGCTCTGAGTCCGCATCCTCTCAGCCATTGATTGTGGAAAATAACTCGCGGCCTGCGAATCCGTATCATTTCTCTTTTATCAGGCCGTCCCAAAAGCCAAACGGCGCGGTAGTTTTGCACCGTCGAAGCCAACCCTATTGCCTTACCAAGGCAATATTCCGCTACGTCCAATTTCTCCAGGTAACCCATACGGATACTTCCCCTGTGCTCCTTGACGCGATTTTCCACCGTGCGTCCCGTCTGGCAAGGATGCACGATATCAACTGGACTCGTTCAACCTTTTGTACACCTTTCCTGTAGGTGGGTGACCAAATCCGCACACAATACACCAAAGTAGGCCTCATCAATGTCTTATACAACTTCAACATAAAATCCCATGTCCTGTCTTTCTCCGAAAAGTAAGGTGGTTCTACGCCGCTCTATCTCTGGCAGGCATTCCTGCTGCATCTCTATCGGCTCACCTTTTGCACTCTCTATCAACCTGCACGCCTTGAATGTTGGGTGCCTCGATGGACAGTGGGACTGCGGGGTACGAGAAAAGGACACATATTATGCATGGCGGGAAGTGCTGAGGGAACAGAGCGAGCTCTGAGTACAAGCGTACGAAGCACACCGTGAAGGGTGAGGAGTGTCTAGGGACAGAGGGACCTCGGTGTACAAGGGTAGGACACACATCGTGACTAGTGATGAGTGTCGAGATATAGAAGGACCACGGACATACCATAAATGGTGGGGAGAGTCAAGTGACAGACGGTCCTCGGGTTGTAAAATTAGGACGCGCGCTATGAAGGCTGGGAAGAGTCCAGGGACAGGGGGGGACTCAGTGAACAAGGACGGCACACGTGTTAGTATTGGAGAGAGGGACGATATCGAGGTGCAGATCTACGTCAGTTTATAAGGGGAGGAGAAATTTTATGAATGCTGGGGAATATTAGAGCTTGGAGGGATGTCGATTTACAAGTGTATGTGGCAGGGAATACACCGGAACAGAGGAACAGTAGTTGTGCATACTCTCTCATTTTCCTCCACTGCCCCTTAATTTATGTTCGTGTTCCCCACACCGTTCCTTTTCATCAGCAGATCATTCCTCCCCCAGCACACAAAACATAACTAAGATGCTGTGACCGGCCAGTCGACAGCTGGTTTCGCAGCGCCATCTGCAGGTCAACTGATGAATGACGGGTCTCAGGAGTATCCGCGGACATCAGGGCGCTGTGGTCGGCCCCAGTATTCAGTCCCACTTCCTTTCTTCATGCGCACTGCTACTCTTCATGGTCAGTCAGATTCCGAGATGAGAGTCTCAGAGACGAACAGATGGACGGATGCAGTGAGAAAGAGGTGAATAAACAGTGTGGGAGAGTGTGTATGTCAAGGAAGCGGCGGGCATGAGGAACAGCAAGAAGAAACAGGGCAGAAAGAGAGTTTTCTTCGTTCACCATTCAGCCCGATCGGAGACGGGTAATTAGAGACATGTCACACCAAAGTGGACAGATAGACAGTCAGTCAAACAGACAATCAGACGGACAGATCAATTCTGACAGACAGATAGACAGATCGATTAACCGATGGACGGAGAGGCACACGGGCCAACATATAGAGAGACAAACAGACAAAACCGGTACGTCACATATGTGGGGAGGGATGTCCAGTAGGAGAGGTAGTACTTCATTTTACAAGTGCAATAGGCAAACAAGGAGTGGCAGGACAGATATATATATATAAACGTTTGTATATATATAATTATTGAGCGCACGGGTAGGTAGGTACACCGTCGGATGTGACGAACTGATTAGCTACGAGTCTCGGCGCTGAGTGCAACATCGAGGTCGAGCAGGGAGCGGGTCAGCACGAATGGAATTAAAAATTACCGGAGAAAGATAGTGAGAGAACGGAGAGCCCGCGTTCGAGGAAATGAGGACAAATCCGTCTCGAAGAAATAGAGAGAGCAGTTTAGAAAGATGTCAGGGGAGGGAAGCAACTGCAGCGAGATTGAGGGCGGGGATTCGGCGGTGGAATTGACACTCATCACCATTCCGATTGGACCAGAGAGGATGGGGGCGTGGCTAATCCTAATTGCGCATTAAACATTATTTCAGAAAGATGCGCAGCTTCAGATTGAAAGCAAAGGCAGAAGATTCAACGCTGCTGTACCCACCTCTTCCATTACTGAGGGAAGAAACGCCCAACAAACATGTTGTTGTTGCTGCAACTGATCGTCGCCTTCCACTGTGAGCGAAAATTGCCCAATATTTATTTTTTACTGTCGCTTTCGTTTTCCATTTCCCTCACGACCTGACCGATCGAAATGGACTGGACCCGTCCCATTCCCACTCTTTAACTCGCTCTTTGCAATGTCGCCAGTCTTGAATCGACCTTATCGTTCTCAATTGCCCGCGGAATCCATGTTTATTCACACCGTTCCGCTCTTTTCCAGATGACGTCTAGGTGACAACATTCAATCGATCTCTTCTTTTCCTGCCATTCACCTTCGCACTCCGCCCCCCGTCCCAATTACACCATGAACAGCGTTTAATCACCCTCTTCTCCTTCCCCTCTTTTTTCCAGATGCCAACGCGGTGACGATCCGCCAGACCCCGGCATTTTCCGGCCGACCCGGCGACGGCGTGTTGCTGGAATGCACGGTAGATGGTGGCAGCAGCAGCGGTGATTATCTCTTCTGGTACAGACAATACCGGGGAAACGAACCCCAGGCCCTTTTCACCTCGAGCATAACTAAATACGTGCAGCCGCCGGGCCCAGTGGACGGCTTCACGGCGGGGAGACCGAGTCTCAACAAGTTCTATCTGAACTCCTCCGGCCTCCAGAAGAATTCGTCGGCCGTGTATTTCTGCGCCTGGAGAGATCACGGCGACTCAGAGAGACGGAGACGCCGAACAAAAACCTCACAGTCTGTGTGGGTTTGGATGTCGTCAGCAGCGAGAGGATATGCGTCACATGTCAACACCTGACTGCTGACGTCACCGCGCTTGGTGTTCAGCACCCAATGGGAAATTGGTATGCGAGACAAAGCGTCGAGCTAATGGTCCTGAGTCGGAATGGGGCACCGAGTGCCACGAAATTGCTGCTGTTACTTCCATCCTCTCGCCGTAGATAAACATTTCCCTGTCACTTCAGAGTCACAGGCAGCCGAATAAACCACTATAAAATGCAATCACGCCAGCCCTTCGTCTTTCCTACAGACCTGGCTTCACCCACCGCCCAGCTTTTTATCCCGGCATGAAATATCGACAGTTCATTCATTTCTGTAGAAGCTGTCTGACCGCCAGCGTTTTATGTGTGTTGTCTCAAAATATATATCTGCGCGCACAGGAGGATTGGTAGAAAGTCTGATGGACTGGACTGACTGATAGAGAGACTGGTTGCTGAGTACGACAAGGCTAATCCATCCACTAAACCGTAGGTCTTCGGAATTTGGGAGGAAACCGGAGCACCGCATGGAAAACTGCACCGTGACGGGAAAAACTCACAAACTCTCAGCAAACAGCGGGGGGAATAGAACCCGCGTCGCTGGTGCTGTACAGCGTTAGGCTACGTTAGCGCCCCAATTTCTCCTTCTGTCCCCTACACTCCACCTCTAACCCCCTGTATCTTATTCCTCTCTCTACCTGTAGTCACTCCTCCTGATTTGCCCTCCTCTCTCTTGCTCTCTCTTTCTTTCTTCACACTTTTCCCCGAAGTCTTATTCATTCTCTCTCCGTTTCTTCTCTCACATCTCTACACGTCTACGCCCCTTAATCATTCCGTCTTTCCTCAGTACCTCCTACCTCTCCGCTGCGCAGGCCATTGCGTCTCTCTTAATCTTTTTTCCCTAACTCGTCTACGCTCAATCTCGGGTTCCATCCTTTTATCCGCCCTCTCTGCCGAATCTTTCAATGCCGTCCCGAAAAATAGACTCTCATTCATTTCTATAGATGCTGATGAATTCCTCCAGGAATTTGCGAGTCCGTTGCTTAAAAATAACTAGGTGGGCACGCAGACATATAGGTAGACAGTCAGATGAACACCGGACAGATTGATAGAGATAATTCATATCGGGGGGAGAAGGAGAGAGCGAGAGAACGGGAAAGGGGGGGAGAGGGGGAGGGAGCGAGGGAGAGAGAGAGAGGGAGGGAAGAAGAGAGAAAGAGGGGAGAGAATGGGGGAAAGAGAGAGAGAAAGAGAGAGAGAAAGAGAGAGAGAGAGAGAGAGAGAGAGAGAGAGAGAGAGACGGAGAGGCAGATGGAGAGCGTGAGAGGTAGAACGGGGGTTCGAAGGCACAACAATTTCTGACGATGTTACTGATGGGCTCCGATAATGAGACTTATTACATGCATGAGAATCCATCACGGAGAAAAGGAGAGAGAAATACAGAAAACTACCAGGATAGAGAAAAGATTGCAACAAGCTTGGGGGCGCGGGGTGGTGGGGGAGGTGCGGGGATTCGGCGGTGCGATTGATACGAGTCTGCATTCCGACTGGCCAGAGTGGATGTGGGCGTGGACTATCCTAACTGCCGATCTCACAGAGATAGGTAAGGAGTGAAATGAAAGGTAAAAAATTCAACGCTGCCATTCTCATCTCTTCCATTACTGAGAGAAGAAGCGCCCCACAAAGGTGTTACCGTTCCTACAACTGATCCTCTCCTTCCAGCGTGAGTGAAACTTGCAAATAGTTATTTATTTTTCTCTCTTTCGTCCGCCATTTCCCTGCGTGATCTAACCCGCGTATACTGACTGGTGTCTTTCTTACTCCAACTTTGTCCGCAATTCCTATTGAAATCTATTCATCTTCCCTCTTTATCTCCCTCCGTTCCAAGTCCCCCCTCGTCAATCGACCTCATTGACTTGTTCTCCTCCGCTGCCCCGGGTCTTCAAGTTGATTCACCCTACCGCTCTTCCCCGATGCCTACTGTTCACCTTCCTTCCCCCCCCCTTCCCAAAATTCACCGCAAAATGCAATATTCATCCTCTTCCGATTTCTGTCTCTTTTCCAGATGCCACCTCAGTGACGATTCACCAGACTCCGGCATTCTCCGCTCCTCCCGGGAGAAGGTGGAGCTGGAATGCACAGTCGAGGGGATGAGCAGCGGTAGTACTAATTATCTCTTCTGGTACAGACAATACCGGGGAAACGAACCCCAGCTCCTTTTCACCTCGAGCACTGTGGACGGCTTCACGGCGGAGAGACCGACTAGCAACAAGTTCAATCTGAAAGTCCTCCGGTCTCCAGACGAATTCGTCGGCCGTGTATTTCTGCGCCTGGAGAGATCACGGCGACTCAGAGAGACGGAGACGCCGAACAAAAACTTCACAGTGTGAGTGGGTTTGGCTGACGTCAGCAGCGGAGGGTATACGTCACAAGTCAACACCTGACAACTGACGTCACTGCGCTTGGCGCCACGTAGCCAATGGGAAATTGGTATGCGAGACAAAGCGTCGAGGTAATGGTCCTGAGTCGGAATGGGGCACCGAGTGCCACGAAATTGCAGCTGTTACTTCCATCCTCAGGCCGTAGATTTACATTTCCCTGTCACTTCAGAGTCACAGGCAGCCGAATAAACCACTATAACTAGAGGCATAGTATTCACACGTTGTCCCCCGCCAATCCTTAAACAGCGTCCCATTCAGTGTCACACAGAGATGGAATTAGCAACAGAAGCCCGTCGAACATGGGAACTTGTCCAATCCGACTGACGGACAGAGAGGGGAATTTGCAGCTGAGGCTTTTGACTGGAGTGTTCACCGATATTTTTAAGCCCTCGCGTCGGTCGTCCGGGGAACCCATTGGTTCGAGAAAGCTTTAAATATAAAGTCGCTCGAGAAGAACGTGCTTCCATTCTGAGAGATGGATTTGTGAAAAGGGAGGGAGAGAGAGAGAGAGAGACAGACAGACAGACAGAGAGAGAGAGACAGAGAGAGAGAGAGAGACAGAGAGAGAGACAGACAGACAGACAGAGAGAGAGAGACAGAGAGAGAGAGAGAGAGAGAGAGACAGAGAGAGAGAGAGAGACAGAGAGAGAGAGACAGAGAGAGAGAGAGACACAGAGAGAGAGAGAGACATAGAGAGAGAGAGACAGAGAGAGAGAGCGACACAGAGAGAGAGAGAGACAGAGAGAGAGACAGAGAGAGAGGGAGAGAGACAGACAGACAGACAGAGGGAGAGAGAGAGAGACAGACAGACGGAGACAGACAGACAGAGGGAGAGAGAGAGAGAGAGACAGAGAGAGAGAGACAGACAGACAGACAGAGACAGACAGACAGAGACAGAGAGAGAGAGAGAGATAGAGAGAGAGACAGAGAGAGATAGAGTGAGAGAGAGAGAGAGAGAGAGAGAGAGAACAGAACGTTGAAAAACAATTGCACGCAGTGTATCGGGGGAGAGGTGGCGGAGCGCCCGTGGAGAGAGGTTGAGGATTGGTAAAAAGACCCCGATTGACACTTTGAATAGAATTGGAGGCGGGAGGAAGGTTGTTGGGAAATAAACATTGTGAAGAATCGGCATCTGGGAAGATGATGGAAAATCTGGAATACTGGTGTGAAGAAATCAATCTCTCAACCAACGTCAGCAGCGTCATTCAGCTGTTTATTGACTCAAGCGAAAACCTCACGGGCAACAACAAGAGTAAAGAGGCCGTTCGTCATTCGAGACATTTTTTGATTGTCAACCCGCCTGGTAACCCCTTCCTCCACTTGGACTGATAAGTGGGTCACATCCTCCCGTGATGAAGATAACGACAACTCCAGGCTGTGAGGTTTTTGTTCTGCTCCTCCGTCTTTCCGATTCGCTGTGATCACACCCGGCGCAGAAATACACGGCCGGCGAATTGGCCTCCAGCCCTGAGGACTTCAGTTTGAAGACGCAGTTACTCGGCCTCACTGCCGTAAAACCGTCCACCGGATCCTTTGGTAGCACGTAACTGGCTAGCGTAGAGTAAACTAGGTTCTCAAGTCCACCGCCCGGGTATTGTCTATACCAGTAGAAGTAGTTACTGCTGCTGCCGCTGTCCTCGATAGAATAGTCCAGCACCGCCCCCTGGTGGCGAGATCCGGAGAAAGCCGGCGTCTGCCGGATCGTAACCGATCTCGCATCTGTCCGCAGATGGGAATCGGAGTGCGGTGAGTTGATATCGAGTCCTGGGAATTCATACCCAGAGAAATGGGTATTTCAGAGGGTAGATATTGTGAGGATGTGCAGACCGGGATGGAATTGATTGAAACGTTCGGTAGAGGAGCGCCGACTATAAGTACGTACTCCGGGAGTAATGAGGACGTGGAGAAGAAGATATCTATAGAAGGGAAGAGAGTGGTGGGTGGATGCGGGGAAAGCCAAGAAGGGGTCGGAATGGAAACGAAGGCGGGGGCTTCAGAGTGAAGATAGTATGCGGACGTGGAATTCTAGTCGGCGGAGTGAGATCGAGACTATCGCAGGAACCGCGGGGCGGGGGGGGGGGTCGTTTATGAGGATCTAGGGGAAAGAAAAGAGAAACTGCAAGAATAGGAAATACTCACAGTGGAGGGAGAGGATCAGCTGCAGCAATAGTCTCAGCTTTGAAAGCGGCGTATTCACGTCCAGCTGTCTCCGTATATCTGCAACACATATGGCTATGGCCAATTGGCCACGCCCATCCTTCCATTGACCAATTATGTTCGATTATTTCTCTGTCATTTCCGCTCTTTCGAATATTTCCCCACTGTCTTTCTCCAAACAATAAGCTGGTTGTACCTTCCTCTCCTGTGTCCCCCTATGTCTGTCTCTGGTTCACGTTCTTGCTGTTTCCCTAACCGCTCTCCTTTGCACTCTCCATTCTGCCCCTTGGCCCTCTTTCTACACAGAAACATAAAAACATAGAAAATAGGTGCAGGAGTAGGCCATTCGCCCCTTCGAGCCTGCACCGCCATTCAGTATGATCATGGCTGATCATCCAACTCAGAACCCTGCACCAGCCTTCCCTCCATACCCCCTGATCCCTTTAGCCACCAGGGCCATATCTAACTCCCTCTTAAATATAGACAATGAACAGGCCTCAACTGTTTCCTGTGGCAGAGAATTCCACAGATTCACCATTCTCTGTGTGAAGAAGTTTTTCCTAATCTCGGTCCTAAAAGGCTTCCCCTTTATCCTCAAACTGTGACCCCTCGTTCTGGACTTCACCAACATCGGGAACAATCTTCCTGCATCTAGCCTGTACAATAGCTTTAGGATTTTATACGTTTCAATCAGATCGCCCCTCAATCTTCTAAATTCCAACAGGTATAAGCCTAGTTCATCCAGTCTTTCATCATATGAAAGTCCTGCCATCCCAGGAATCAATCTGGTGAACCTTCTTTGTACTCCCTCTATGGCAAGGAAATATCTCTATATAGTTGTTTGTCTGTATTTGTCAGTAACTCTGGCTTAGTAGCTGTGTCTAAATCTATCTATCAATTTATTTATCTATGTATGTATGTATGTATGCATGTACCTATCTATCTATCAATATAGCTACCTATCTATCTATCTACCTATCTACCTATCTGACGGTGCATGGATTAATTGAACCGTCTCTCTGTCTCTGTCAATCTTTGGCTCCTTCCTGCTGATTCGCTAGCCGCTCTCCCCCGCGTTATCCCTCTCTCTCTCTCTCTCTCTCTTTCTCTCCCTTTCTCCCTGTCAGTCTCTCTCTTCCTCGCTCTCAGTTCCTCACTTACTGTCTCTCAGCCTCAGAGCCCTGCACCCCGGTTCCTCTCGGGTACTGAGCCCTCATCGGTTACTCACCGCAGGACTGGCTAACACCAGGCGTCAGGTAGTGATCCGCGGTGACCCGCCGCGCAGCATTAACTTTGCGAAGAGAGGGAAGTGATTTGCGGGACAAGAGAGCGGCGTTTCAATTGTAGAGGAACCGCAGTGAATATCCTGATCGGTTTTCCGACGCTCGGGCCGGAGGACGAGAGGGAGCACGTAGTTTACGTTTCTCTTGTCAACATAACCTTCCACACATTGAACAGAAGAAAAAAAGCCTTGGGAACCGAATGCAGGATGTGATCGGAATAAATACATCAGAGAAAAGACACGGAAATGGAGAGATAACTAGGGCGGCAGATGGCGTAGCAGAATGATAAGAGAACAGTGAACAGGAATAGGACACGGGTAACTATTGGGGAAAGGCCAATGTCGAGGTGCGGATGTACGTCAGTTTATAAGGGTAGGAGAAAACACATGAATGATGGGGAATATTACCGATCGGTGGGATGTCTATTTACAAGACTAAGTAGCAGGCAGTACATTGGAATAGTGGAACAGTAGTTACCTCAGACGCTGTCATCTTCCATCACTCCCCCTTCATTTCTGTCCTTGTTCCTCACGCCGTTCCCTTTCACCTGTAGATAATCTGCCCCCGCCCCGCCCCAACACCAACAGAAAAATTATAACCACGATGCTGTGAGTCGCCACTCGACACCTGGTATCGCTGCGCCATCTGCTGGCGAACTAATGAATGACGGATCTCGTGGGGATCTGCGGCGGTCAAGGCGCTGTGATTGGCCGCCGTATGCAGACCTACCTCGTTTCTTCATGGGCACCGCTACTTTTCATTGTCAGTCAGTTACCGAGATGGGAGACTGAGAGACAAACAGGTGGACGGATGCAGAGATAAAGAGGTGACTAGACAGTCGGGGAGTGTGTGTGTGTGTGTGTGTGTGTGTGTGTGTGTGTGTGTCTTTGTGAGAGGGAACCGGCGGGCACTAAGAGAGCGTAACAGTAGCGAGACGAAACTAGGAAGAAGGAGGTGGCCATTGGACCTGATGCGATGATGCGAGACGGGTAATTACAGACATCTCACACGAAATGGGACAGTTAGACGAACAATCAAACAGACAATCAGACAGACAATTATTCTGACAGACAGATAGATAGATAGATGGAGTGTCGGACAGGCAGACAGGTTCGACAGAGAAAAACAGAGAAAATGTTAGGACACATATATGGGGGGGGGGTGCGGAGGGTGAGGATGCCCGGTAGAAGACCTACGTTGATTTACAAGGGTAAGAGACATACAACGAATGGTAGGACGGGCAGACAAACAGATAGACACCGCTGTGTATAGGTAGGTATAGGTCAATTTATTATAGATACCTACATAGATACGCAGTAGATAATAAAATCAATTATTTTGCACATGGGTAGATTCGCAGACCGTCGGACAGGATGAACTGATTGACAAAGGGACGCGGCGTTGAATGCCACATCGAGGTCGGGCAGGGAGCAGGTCAGCAAGAATGGAATTGAAAGTTCTGGGAGAAACAGAGTCAGAGGTTTGAGAGCACAGGTGAGGACAAATCCGTCCTAAGAGATTGAGACAGGAGTTGGGAAAGATGTCAGGGGAGTTTGAGGGAACGGAGGCGAGATTGGGGGCGGGTCTTCCGCGGTGGAAGTGACACGGGCCACCATTCCGATTGGATCAGAGAGGAAGGAGCGTGGCCAATCCTAATTGCGTGTTAAACATGATTTCAGAGAGATGCGTAATTTCAGAGTGAAATCAAAGACAGTAGACTCATCGCTGCTGCACCCACCTCTTCCATCACAGGGACAAGGAACGCCCAGCAAGCATGTTGTTGTTGCTGCAACTAATCCTTACTTTCCACTGTGAGCGAAAATTGCCTAATCTTTGTTTTTTATTCTCGCTTTCGTTTCCCATTTCCCTCGCAATCTAACCCATCGAAATGGACTGGTCTCCGTCACAATCCAATTTTCTCCCCAGTACTCTTAAACTCATTCAACGTCCCTCATTAATTTCCCTCCTTTCAATGTCCCCGGTCTCTTGAATCTACCTTATTGTTTCGCTCTCAATTGCCCCCGCTAGACATGTTTATTCACCCCGTTCCGCTCTACTCCAGATGATATCTCGGTGACGGCATTGAACCTATCTCTTCTTTTCCTTCCATACACCTTCGTCCCAACCCCGTCGTCCCAATTACTCTATGAACCGTGTTTATTCACACTCTTCCCCTTCCCGTCTCTTTTCCAGATGCCAGCACGGTTATAATACACCAGACTCCGGCAGTTTCCGGCCGTCCCGGCGAGAACGTGTTCCTGGAGTGCACGGTAGAGGGCGGCAGCAGCGGCAGCGGTGATTATCTCTTCTGGTACAGACAGTACCCTGGAAACAGACCCCAGGCCCTTTTCACCTCGAGCTTAGCCAAATACGTGCAGCCGCCGGGCCCAGTGGACGGCTTCACGGCAGACAGACCGAGTAGCAACAAGTTCTATCTGAAGTCCTCCGGCCTCCAGGCGAATTCGTCGGCCGTGTATTTCTGCGCCTGGAGAGATCATGGCGACTCAGAGAGACGGAGAAGCCGAACAAAAACTTCACAGTGTGAGTGGGTTGGGCTGACGTCAGCAGCGGAGGGTATACGTCACAAGTCGACACCTGACAACTGATGTCACCGCGCTTGGCGCCACGTAGCCAAAGGGAAATTGGTATGCGAGACAAAGCGTCGAGGTAATGGTCCTGAGTCGGAATGGGGCACCGAGTGCCACGAAATTGCAACTGTTACTTCCACCCTCTCGCCGTAGATTTACATTTCCCTGTCACTTCAGAGTCACAGGCAGCCGAATAAACCACTATAACCAGAGACAAAATATTCACACGTTGTCCTCCACGAATCCTTAAACGCCGTCCCATTCAGAATTACATACAGATGGAAAAAGCGATGGAATTAACAACAGAAGCCCATCAAACATAGGAACTTGCCCAGTCCTACTGGCGGAAAGAGAGGAGAATTTGTAGCTGAGCCTTTTGACTGGAGTGTTCACCGATACCTTTAAGTCCTCGCGTCGGCAGTCTGCGGAATCCATTTGTTCCCAGTGGGCTTTTATTACAGCGGCGTCCGAGAAGAACGTGGTAACTTGCCTCCATGACGGTCGTCCAGCAGCCGGCACATCGATAAGGATGAAGCGCTTTGAGAAGTTCGTGATGAAATTCATGAACGATTTGGCTCCACTCCAACTCGTCAACCCTTACACCAGGTCTACAGCTGACGTCATTTTATTGGCTCCTCCCTCAACTCTGGAACATCTGGGCAGGGCAGAGTCATACGTCAGGATGCGCTTCTCTCGCTCCAGCTCTGCATTCAATACCATCATCACCTCAAAAATAAGCAACAAGCCACATACCCCTGGCCTCAATTAGTGCTTGCGCAATTGAATGATTGAATTACTCACTTGCAGACCGCAGTCAGTAGCAACATCTCCCCCAGAATGGCCATCAGCAGAGCCGCAGTGGGTCTGGAAACCTGCCTTCTCTCTTTGCTTTTTACACTAATGACAGTGAGACTCCAGCGCAATTCCAACGCCGTATTGAAATCGGCTAATGACAGCACTGACGTTGGCCGTATCGCAGGGTGCACCGTATCAGCGTCTAGGACGGCGACTGGACATCCATCTGAATGGTCCCACCACAACAACATCTCACTCAATGTGATCAAAATCAAAGGGGTGATTATTGATTATTGGCCTGAGGAGACCGGAGTTCCATGAGCTAGAGGTCCTCAGGGGATCATTGTGGAGAGGGCTTGCAAACAGTAAATCCCCCAGTATTATCATTTGAACAGATCTGCGTCTAGCCCGTAGCTGCCATTAGAAAAAAAACCCTGTCTGGCCTTTTCAGCTGCTGATCATCTCCTCCATGGTTCCGTCCTCCTCCCCTTTCTCGACTGATCCACTCTCCGCCGCTATATTCCTCTCCAGCCCTTTTTCGATCTTGCTCACCTGAGAGATAGAGATCGCACGCGTGCAGAGCCCGTCTTTCGAAAGCAGCGCCCACGAAGGGCCGTAGTTCGTGCTGACGTTGTCGATATCAGGGATCTGACAGAACCCCAGCCAACCTTGAACAAAAGACACGAGATGAGAATTAAACTACTGCGTGGGGAAACTGCGGTATTCTCGAGGTCCGCAAATTGTCTGGCGCCACCTTTCTCTCCTCCCACACCAAATGCATCATCCTTGCTGAGTTCAAGACCTTGATTAATAAAGTTCTCGTGTCTTCCGCCTTCCTCAACACCCTATATATCACTTTCAGGACGGTGCGGACCGAGACGCTGCCATTCACTGCGTTCTGTCCCTTGACATTTGATCTCCCAGTATGCAACACGTCTCTCCTAACCCGGATGAACATCTTTCCCGCCTTGGCAAACGTATAAGCTCCTTTTTTAACCGGCCTTCTTAAGCAAGGAAACGAAAATGGGGGAGCCGTTGTAGGGTGGTGGGGAGAGAGTAGAATTGGATGGGAGGGAGCAGGGAGGGGAAAAGGCGAAACGGTAAATTAGCTCGCAGAGTAGACACTAACCCGGGCTTGGGAGGGGGGATAGGACCAGGGAATGTCCAGAGAGGCAGAGAGGGAGGGTGGTAGTGAGGGAGAGCGAGAGAGAGAGCCAGAGAGAGAGAGAGAGCGAGGTAGAGAGAGAGCGAGAGAAAGAGAGAGAGAGAAAACGAGAAGGTGCAGCAAAAGTTGATTTGGATTAGAGAGGTCAAAGGCATGAGGGGAGAGAAAAGGTTTAAAAACGACCGCTTACAGTGAATTAATCTTATCGACATAAAACACATCTTTCAGGGGGAAATGACGATTCGGACTGAGAATTCATATCATTTCTCTTTTACCTGGCGGTCCCAACACGCCAGCCAGAGTACCAGAGTATTGCACACAGAGAGAGACAGAAAGAGAGAGAGAGAGAGAGAGAGAGAGAGAGAGAGAGAGAGAGAGAGAGAGAGAGAGAGAGAGAGAGAGAGAGAGACGGGTACTGTGTAAGCGACAAACAGATTCGTTCAGAAGGTGATAGAGTTTGAAGGAGAGAAGCAGAACGAGACGGAGATAGGAACAGGAAAAGGGGAAATGGAGGCTGGAGAGAAGAGGGAAAATGGCGACAGAGCGAGACTGAGAATGGGGAAGAGAGGAGAGAAACTGTGAGTGGAACTGTGCCGGCAACAGTGGTGGAGGCGGATACGATAGGGTCCTTCAAGAGACTTCTGGACAGGTGCACGGTGCTTCGAAAAATAGAGGGCTATGGCTATGCCTATTAATTTCTAAGGTGGGGGGCATGTACGGCACACCGTTGTGGGCCGAAGGGCCTGTATTGTGCTGTAGGGTTTCTATGTTTCTATGTTTTCTATGGAATCGACAGGGAGAAGGAGAGGGGGAGAGAGAAAAGAAGACGCCGACAATCAGGGAGGCAGGCAAACAGAATGAGACAGAAACAAGCGTAAGTGAACAGATGCAGACGATCTGCGACATTAACGGAGTAATTAACAGGTAACTCCCTGAATAAGCCAGGTTCCGCCAACAGATGGAGATGGATACGAATATACGTGTAATAGCAACACATTTAGAAAGAGGGCGCAGTCACCGGCGGAAAGAGAGAAGGGGAGAAGTGTGCAGAATATAAATCCGAATGAAGTCATCCGTGTCTCGACGGCCGGGGTTAAGTAATCGCTAGAAAAGATGCTCTCATTGCTACCGCTGCTAGCTTCATTCTACTGTAAGTCATCTTTAAAAAGATTTATCTTCCGTTTCACTCTCACCTTCTGCTCTCTGTGCTTACGATCGCCCCTTCTCCGCCGCTTTCCCCCTCTGCCTCCCGGGATCTCTCTAAATCGCCGCACCTCTCCATCTGCACACGATCGGCGGTCCATCTTTCTTCCTCGGCCCCATCGCCGCTCTCTGCCGCTTGTTTCCTATCTCATTCACTCTGACCCTCTTGTCCAGAAAGCGGCAGCCCTGCTAATGCCGGTGAACCGCTTCGGTACCCGCTCCAAAACAGGGAAACCCTTCCCTGCGAAGTGGCGACCAGAACGATACACGACGCTTCAGATGTTTGCCGGAGCGTAGGGGAGACTCGTTCACCCGTATCAATAGCAGAGTGGCCGAACTGTGAAACATTTAAAGAGCCCGGACAACGGCTTCGATAAGCCGGCTAAACCAGGTGAGGGTAGCCGTCGGGTCTCAAACCCTCGGTGAGATAGGGAGTTGTCTATCCCAGCATGTGAAGACAGACTCTGGTGGATTGAGCGGACGAGACCAGTGGAAGGTCCAACGGTCAAGAAGGCGGTCTCTGCAAGCGGCGTGGAACATGTAGAGCAGGACAAGACACAGAAGACGTCCTGGTCATCCACTGCGTCTAGTCCCATCTCCAGCCGTCTAGACTCTGTCTTGCCACTGGATCCAGATGGGAATTGGGAAGAGAGAGTGAGGCTGACGCTGCGCAACTCTCCCTCACTTAAATCCAAATCACGCGCTAGTCTCGACACCATCATTATGGTGTCGAGGGCCTCATCGACGTTAAGGATGGACGAACAACAACGTGGGGAAAAAATGAGGTACGAAGGTAAACTGGACAAGAATATAAAGGAGGAGAGTAACAGCTTCTTTAGGTATGTGAAAAGGAAAAAAAAATAGTTAAGACCAAAATTTGGCCCTTGAAGAGAGAAGCGGGTGAATTTATTATGGGGAACAAGGAAATGGCAGACGAGTTGAACAGGTACTTTGGATCTGTCATCACTAGGGAAGACACAATCCCCCAGATATAATAGTGCCCAAAAGACCTAGGGTAATGGATGAATTGAAGGAAGTTTATATTAGGCAGGAAATGGTGTTGGAAAGGCTGTTGGGTCTGAAGGCTGATAAGTCCCCGGGACCTGATGCTCTGCACCCAGGGTACTTAGGAGGTGGTTTTAGAAATCGTGGATGCTTTGGTAATTATTTTCCAATGTTCTATAGATTCAGGATCAGTTCCTGTGGATTGGAGGGTGGTTAATGTTGTCTCTCTCTTCAAGAAGGGAGGAAGAGAGAAAACAGGGAAGTATAGACCGGTTAGCCTGACGTCGGTGGAGGGAAAGATGCTGGAGTCAGTTATAAAAGATGAAATTACGACACATCTGGATAGTAGTAACAGGATTAGTCTGAGTCAGCATGGATTTACAAAGGGAAATCGTGCTTGACTAATCTTCTGGAATTTTTTGAGGATGTAACTATGAAAATAGACAAGAGAGAGCCAGTGGATGTAGTGTACCTGGACTTTCAGAAAGCCTTTGATAAAGTCCCACATAGGATATTAGTGGGCAAAATTAGAGCACATAGTATTGGGGGCAGAGTACTCACATGGATTGAAAATTGGTTGGCTGACAGAAAACAAAGAGTAGCGATTAACGGGTCCCTTTCGGAATGGCAGGCGGTGACCAGTGGGGTACCGCAGGGTTCAGTGCTGGGACCGCAGCTGTTTACAGTATATATTAATGATTTACATGAGGGAATTAAAAGTAATATTAGCAAATTTGACGATGACATAAAGCTGTGAGACGGTGTGAAATGTGAGGAGGATGTTATGAGAATGCAGGGTGACTTGGACAGGTTGGATGAGTGGGCAGATGCATGGCAGATGAAGTTTAATGTGGATAAATGTTAGGTTATCCACTTTGGTGGTAAGAACGGGAAGGCAGATTATAATCTAAATGGAGTCAAGTTAGGAAAAGAGGAAGCACAACAAGATCAAGGTGCTCTTGTACATCAGTCACTGAAAGTAAGCATGCAGGTACAGCAGGCAGTGAAAAAAGCTAATGGCATGCTGGCCTTCATAACAAGGGGAATTGAGTATAAGAGCAAAGAGGTCCTTCTGCAGCTGTACAGGGCCCTGGTGAGACCACACCTGGAGTACTGTGTGCAGTTTTGGTCTCCAAATTTGAGGAAGGATATTCTTCCTACTGAGGGAGTGCAGCGTAGGTTCACAAGGTTAATTCCCGGGATGGTGGGACTGTCATATGTCGAAAGATTGGAGCGACTGGGCTTGTATACTCTGGAATTTAGAAGGCTGAGACGGGATCTGATTGAAACATATAAGATTATTAAAGGATTGGACACGCAACAGGCAGGAGGCATGTTCCCGCTGATGGGTGAGTCCAGAACCGGAGGCCACAGTTTAAGAATTAGGGGTAGGCCATTTAGACCGGAGTTGCCGAAAAACTTTTTCACCCAGAGAGTGGTGGATATATGGAATGTTCTGCCCCAGAAGGCTGTGGAGGCCAAGTTTCTGGATGCTTTCAAAAAAGAGATGGATAGAGCTCTTAAAGATAGTGGAATCAAAGGTTATGGGGATAAGGCAGGAGCTGGATACTGATAGTGAATGATCAGCCATGATCACAGTGAAAGGCGGTGCTGGCTCGAAGGGCCGAACGGCCTACTCCTGCCCCTATTGTCTATTTCAACTGTCTACAAACGTCTGGCTCCTGACCCAGCGCGGATGTCTTCACTCAGGGAAGGGGGCAACGAGTCCTAAGGATGTACGACCTCATCAATGTCTTGTGAAAATGCAATGCAATCCTCCAACATCTGCAGTCAGTGCTCTGACTGTTGAAGGCCATCGAGTCAAACGGCTTCTTCACCGTCCTGTCGACGTGCGGGGTCCTCATTCAGGGAACCATACACCTGAACGGCGCTGGAAGCCGATGCAAACGGTCTTCCTAAAAGTCTCTGAAAGAGGTACATGGAGCTTCGAAAAATAGAGGGCCTTGCTCCAGGGAAATTCTAGGCAGTTTCAAGAGTGGGTTACATGGTTGGCACAACATTGTGGGCCGAAGCGCCTCTAATGTGCTGCGGATCTCTATGTTCTGTTTTATGTTCTAGTCATACCTGCTTTTCCTGGGCACTGGGTGCGCTGACTGCCAACACCAATGCACCTTAAGATTGCGTCCTCGACGCTCATGAATGCTGGGTATGCACCTTCAAAGGTCACCCAGGTTACGGTCTCTTCTCCTTACTACAATATAGCGCTGGCATTAATCTACTTTGTCGCCCTCTCAACGTCTGTTACCGCGCTCCAGCAACCCAAGATCCCGGCTGACTACGTGCATACTCTGCCCATTTAGATCATCTCCACAGAGCCCAGCATCTCTCTTAAACTCTTCGATTCCTCCGCAACCGTACCAGAAAATGGCATAAAAGCTCCGCAGGTGGGGCGGCGTCTGCGGGAAGAGGCCCGGTCAATCCTCCCGGACTACGTTATTACAGCCGAAGCCCGAGATGATTTGGCTACGGCAAAAGACAACGTTTCCTCTCTGCGACATTTCACACGGGAGAAATCCCCAACACCGCCCCTTTGTTTGTCAGGCACAGGCTGTCTTCATGCTAGAGACCCGCCGCTCCGTTTGAGTGACAGCCGCGTTCCACACGCCCCTCAGTGCGGAGCGACCCTGCCCTCTTACTGACGGTCGCGCCGCTGTGTTTGCATTGCAGGTTTATGTTCGGTTTCACCATCTGTTCGTGTGGCTGTGTAAACTCCAGGCGCAGAAATAGTGAGCCGAGTGATTCGTAGTCAGGCTGCTGGCAGTCACGTTGAACTGGTTGTCCAGCCTGTGGGCCCTCAGACCGTCCGGCGTTTCTTTCGGTTCGACATGCATGTAGTTCCTCGAGTAAACCAGGAGTTCGGGCCCGCTCCCCGGGTATGCCTGTACCAGTACATGTAGTGAGCGTTGCTCCCCCCTTCCGCCGTGCACTCGAAATCCATCCCGCCGCCGGGCAGCGCGGAGAAGGCGGCTGGGGTCTGGCGGACGGTCACCGAGCTCCCGCCTGCGGGAAGAGAGCGGACAGTGGAGGAGCCCCGCCGTGGCCGGTCACAAAGCACGATTGGGAAAGGAGGAGAGTTGGCCGCGGAGCTTCTAACCCCATCCCGTAAAAACCCCGCGCCACGGAAGCGTCAAGTCGCTCATCCCAGGGAGAGAGGGAGGGACTTGGATGGGTTACATCTGGGAGAAGTTGCAAGGCTATCCCAGGACCAAGGATTCGGTGGCCTTCACCCCGCTATGGATGATGCCTCGAGTTAAATTAAGTAAGGCTTCAGACTGTGTGTGCCTGAGAGTGTGTAGGGGGGAAAAGAGATGTCGGTGATCGAGGGAGGTGGGGGAGAGGAGAGCAGAGACCTGGAGACAGAGGCTCGGAAGCAACGTGTCGACCAAGCGTTCATACCGACGTCGCTCTGAGATGGGTTTTGACAAGAGCAATGGCCGGCCGAGTCGGTTTCCGATTTGTCTGGGGATGAGTGGTTAGCGAGTTGTCCGGGCTGGTCTCAACGCAGGTCCGAGGCAGGGATGGGTTTCGGTGCAGGCACAGCGAAAGAAAAATAAAATCGCCAGGAGAGAAGAATATCGGAAAACGGTGGAAGCACGGAGAGTTTGGAAATATGACACTAAATAAAACCCACTTTCATCCAAACCAGTTCATGATGCCCAGTATCAGAAACATCGTTCCGCAGGCCATCGCCACAGAATCGAGATGGACGGGACATGGAGTGCCCGAGGGAAGAGAAGTCACTCCTGCTCTTTACGATGATTGTGGGAGGTCTCGGATGTTAGCCGCGCCTCCTCTCCCGACTCAGCCAATCCGGATCAGCGTGGTCATCAGCATAGTAGCTCAGTCCGGCGCACCGTAAACTTCTGGTTCTCAAGTAGAATTTCTTGTCCTTTAATTTGAGGTTATTTCTTAGCACACCTTCGATGTTTGACGAGGAATTACCTCTTAATACCCCTTACTCTCTCTCTATCTCGCTCCCCAACACCCTGCCTCTCTCCCTGTCACTGTCTCTCTTCCTCCCTCTCTCTCTCCCCCACCCCTCTTCTCCTCCTCCTCTTTCTCTTTCTCCCTCTCTTTCCGTCTCTCTTTCTCTGCCCTCTCTCTCTCTCTCTCTCTCTCTTTCTCTGTCACGCCCCCCCTTCTCATGGTCAATTTCTCACATGTTAGACAAAGGAATTCCCTTTCAAAACCCTTGACTCTCTTTCTTTGTTTCTCCCCAACACTCTTTCTGTCTCTCTCTCTCTCTGCCCCTCTATTCCTCTCTTTCTCTCGCTCTCTTTTATTCTCTATCCATCTCATTTGTTGTATCATGTGACATCATCCTGTTATTTCCTCCTTCCACCTTCTTTGACGCTGTGATCTACTACCGAGGGATTATTCCCCCCGTCGTTCAACCAGAAGACATCTTGCGTCTCACGGACAGTGCTTTGGGTGATTGGCTTCAGAATGATCACATCCCTCCTTGCCGCCTTTACCCTCACCACAGTAATCCCATTCCTTGACGTTGTAGTTTGTGCCCTGAAGAAATGATCTCTCTCTCTCTGTCTGTCTCCTCCTCCCGCTCTCTCTCTGTCCCTCCTCGCTCTTTCTCATTGACATATTGTGGAACAGTGTAATTCATTGCCACGGCCAGCTGTGAGGCCAAGTCATTCGCTATATTTGTAAAGGTTGATAGGTCCTTGATTAGTGATGCCATCCAATATTACGGGGAGTAGACAAGAGAATTCTCCTGAAACGTTTGGTAAATCAGCCATTATGGAATGGCGGAACAGGCTTTACGAAACGTGTCGCCTGCAGTTTTATAAAACTATATGGCGTATACTCGCTTTATGCCTGCGTGCGTGCGCGTCTGTGCGTCTGTGCGTCTGTGCGTCTGCGTCTGCGTCTGCGTGTCCGTGATGAAGTCTTTTTCACGGCTTTGTACAAGGCGCGGAGCGAGAGAGATGGAGAGAGACTGTATGGCGCGCCACTCCTCACGCAGACATTTTTTCGCAGTATTTTCCCTTCGTTTTACGAGGTCGAGCTGCGATCTCGACTGTCAACCCGGCACGGGTGGAAAGCGTGCTCGGGGGCGGACCAGGCTAGTTTCGAACCCGGGAACCTCCGCTCCCGGGTCCGGCGCCACCAGCCGGCCCCAGAAGACTGTTTTTATCTGTTCCTTTCATTGAGTTAATATTACTTTATGTGCTGGATGTGATACGTGTTCAGCGCTTCGCCTCTCGTTCCCTAACGAGCGTGGTTTCATCTGGCTGTGTCGACAGGTCAACGACAATAACCCTGAATTTGAACTGAAGCCGTTGTCAGATGGGCGTGCGAAACTACAGTGATTGGTAGAGGCCGAAGGTATCATTTTTGTTGAGCATTGATAGGCCGAATGGCCTGTTCCACGCCGCTCTGTATTTTCTACGTGATATGCTCTATTACACAAACCGCATCCCAACGACATTTGGTTGTTCCAGTAAGATGGCGGCGCGCTCGGTTGCAGACGCCTCTGCGGGTTCAGCAAATGGGGAAAATGTGCGTCTTTCCAAATTGTCAATAAAAAAAAACCAATGCAAGTCCGTTTATTTTTTTATCAGTGCGACAGACGGGGGTGGCGTGGGGTGGGGTAGAATTTCCGTGACACCAGTTTTTGCGCGGGCCTGACCCTCTTGCTGAGTTCCTTATTACAGACCGCAATGGTGCGGTGCGCCTGGGAGCCACGTGCCGGATTCGGTACCGGCCCCCGCAGGCCAGCTCCCGTCGGCGTCGCTCTCCAGTTTGCTCTCCCGGGAAGTCAAGCCGCATTGCCTTCGCTTGCGGAACCATCGCGAGATGAGAAACTGTTGCATCATTGCTCCTGCAGAAACGTCGCTCCAGGACAATCTCCTATGAACCATCAATCTTCAGCCCATGCTACCCAAGGAGCTGCGCCAATATCGTTTGGATAGCTCTGTGCGCTATCGTAACTTTGATGTGGAGCGCATGACTCCTATGATGGGAGAGTCCAAGACCAGAGGCTGCAACCCCCGATTAGCGGGGCGTCGTATTAGAACGGAGATAAGGAGGAATTTATTCAGCCAGAGGGCGGTGAATCTGTGGAATACGTTGCCACAGAGAATGAAGGGATACGGGGAGAAGTCAGGCGATTGGGACAGTGAGGAAAATTGGCTCAGCCGTGAAGAACAACCTCGATGGGGCAAATGACCTAATTGTGCACCTTTACCTTATGGTCTTATGGTCTTAGATGTGCTGTGTCCTGTGTGCAATATCTGTAGAGCGCTTTCCAACCTGGTCCTGGAAGAACGCCTTTTCGTCTGACAAGGTGCCGCATATGAGTCTGTTTAACAAGATAGGAACTTACAGTACGACAGTAAGGGCTCTAGACTGGATAGACGATGCGCTAGCTGACAGGCGGCCAAGAGATTGGCCGCCGGTGAGCAGTGGTGTTCCGCAGGGATCGGTGTTGGGGCGTCTTCGCTTCATGTCATTTTGGAACAGCCTCAGAAGAGAGGGTTGCCCGTTCGGAATAAAGATGAAAGGGGATATCCTCAGAAATAGGGTGGGCGAATCTGCTGAACACATTGCCGTAGACGGCTGAGGAGGTCCTTGTAGGTTCTCAGAGCGTCGGAGATTACAGGGAAGGGCTAGCAGAATGGGTCTGTGAAGGGGAATGGAATAGCGGAGTAGACGTGGTGGGCTGAATAACCTAACAGGTCTTATCTTCATATATTGGCACCCGATGCAGAGGAACATAAGGCAGTGTAGGACAGTGACGGGCCCTTACGCCGGATTCCAATTAAAATTTAGATTAGATTAGATTATGAGGACACTCAGTCCTCGTTTATTGTCATTTAGAAATGCATGCATGCATTAAGAAAAGATACAATGTTCCTCCAGAGTGATCTCACAAAAAAAGGACAAACCAAAGACTGACACTGACAAGACCACATAATTATAACATATAGTTACAGCAGTGCAAAGCAATACCATAACTTGATAAAGTGGAGACAATGGGAACGGTAAAAAAAAAAGTCTCAAAGTTCCGATCGACTCCCGATAGTCCCCGACAGCAGGCGGCAGAAGGGAGAAGCTCACTCTGCCATAAACCTCCAGGCACCGAAAACTGTCAATGCATTGGAAGCACCCGACCACAGCCGACTCAGAGCCCGTCCGATAACTACGAGCCTCCGAACAGTCCTTCGACATCGAGCACCGAGCACCACCTCAGCCGTGCGCTTCGATCCCGTCCCGGCCGCCGAGCAACAAGCAAAGCCAAGGATTCGGGGCCTTCCCCTCCGCAGATTCTGGATCACGCAAAAACAGCGACAGCGATAAAGGCATTTCAGAAGTTTGTCCAGATGTTCCTCCTTTCTCTCACGGGATTGTGCACGGCACCCTACTTGACAGATTACAGATATCATTCAGCTGTGTCTCGCCGCCATCTTCAAATGGCAATCTAGTTGGCAGCGTCACTATCCCCCCGTGACCAAACAAGGACTACAACCCTCCAGCTTCCTCATATTCGTGTGTCTATCTAAACGTCTCTTAACAGTCCCCGATCTGCATGCCTCTACCGCGACTCTAGGTGGCGCATCCCAGGCGCCTACCACCCTGTGTAAAACTATTGCTTCTCAGATCTCCTTTGAAATTGTCGTATTGTTGCAAGAAATATGGGCATGAAAAGGGCCGAAATGCTGCCGAAGACGCCGATGCAGCGTGGAAGGCGGCAAGTAGGGATCATGAGCGGAAACGCCTTCGAAGAGCGTTTGCTTGGGTATGACTATGCAGACATAGCTTTGTACTCACGCTTGTGATTGACAGCGCGGCCGCTTCCGCTTTGAGGGGCAGACTCGCCCCTCCCTCCTTGACGGAAGAAACGCGCTCCGCCTTTGTGAAACCTGAGAGTTTCTGTTCAGCTCCCCCATCTCGCTGGGCCTCTGTGCGGACTCCAAGCGCAGTAATACACGGCCGAGTGATTCGCCCACAGGCCGGAGAACACCAGTTTGAAGCTGCTTTCAGTCGGTCATTCCGCGGTGAAGGCTTCTACCTGCCCATCTGGGTTGACGTGAACGGTGGTTTCGGAGGAGAAGAGGTACTGCAGCCCCTTCCCCTGGTGCTGTCTGTACCAGAACATGGTGGCTGTGCTACCCTGCACCGCGCACGACAGGTCCACCCTCTTCCCGGGATAGCCGGAGATCGCGACGGGCGTCTGCGCGATGGTGACAGAGTTGACACCTATGAAATTGAGGGAGAGAGGAAGAGAGTGAATTTAACCAAAAATCGGGGCACTGGGGCAAAAAGTCACTGAAGGAGTAATCTCGGTGAGCCGTAGCCATGCTGTGCTGGCGCGGGAAGGGTGGCGATACCTGCTGGCCGCTCTTCCGCACATTATCTGACCGTGTTGGTCGTTTGACGCATCACGTCGCCTTTCACCGTATGTTTCGATGTACACGCGATAAATAAATCTAATTTTTTATATTTAATCTTTAATCTTTAATTTTCATCTGGGGAAAAAGACGACGAGTTCGCTCAGTTGTTGCCCACGTCATGATCTTGAACACCTCTATGACGTCATCCCTCAGTGTCCTACGCAATAAAGGCCCGGCTTGCACAACTTCTCCCGGCAACGCAGGTCTTTAGATCCTAACGTTGTACACATCCATAGGCCGATGCTCCTAATGCCGCCTCACCAATTCTTATCCAACTGTAAGACAACGTGTCACCGCGTTCAGCAAAGTTAGATCCCTCTCTTCTGCAGTGCTCCCCACTGTCCCAAGGCGAAACCCCTCCCTTGGGTTTGCTTCCTGAAATGCAACAGTTCGCACTTTTCGGGATAAGTGAACTGGAGCGAAGGAGCAGGAGGGGGAAGGTGAAAACCAAGAATAATATATGGGAGGGGAGATGCAGAACGGAGGGAAAGCCGATTGGACGGGCAGAGGAAACGGATGCAAGTTTGGCCGTGTTGCAATCAAGTGAGGGAGATTAAAATCAAACAAGGGAAGGGGAAAAAAGATAATGCTTCAAAGATATCACTCACTTTGGAGCGAACCGTCAACAGCAGTAACAGCAGCATCCTTCTGTCGAATCTGTTCCGAATGCACCACCTCATTTTCTACTCCCTCCTCCCTCTTTCCGCTTCGGTTTGTCCAACCAGACGCTGGTCTATCTCCCTCTTCTAACTGGCGTTGAAAGAAGGTCTGCGATATGTTAGCAGTGAGTCAAGGAGCAGTTCGGTATGTTGTAGTTTCACAAAACCTCTGGGTAGATTATCTGTGCTGGAGTAGAATTGGTTTATTACTGTTATTTACACGTGTACTGAGAGACAGTTGCAACACCCTGGGAAAGGTTTCACTGCCAATGTTCGGGTGATGGTGAGAGATAACGGGAGCTTCTGAATGTGAGCTGTCCCATGATGGGAGGGTGTTTCCGTGCCGTGTGCCGGACACCGGGGTGATCCGGGTTATCTGTTCGGCGAGAGATGAGGAGAGAAGACGGCGGAGTGATCCAACAAAGGCCGGGAAGATCGAAGGAGAATCAGCGAAGGGGAAACCCTGAGCTCCAACTTGTGCAATTAGACCGTATCATTGAAATGAGCCCTTTCTGAACCCGGCGAGTGCGTGAGGGGACGGTGTGGTGGGAGCGACACCTAGTGTCTCAACGCGGGCAGGGCGTCCAGGGACGGTGTGCCGGGAGCGACACCTAGTGTCTCAACGCGGGCAGTGCGTGAGGGGACGGTATGCCGGGAGCGGCACCTAGTGTCTCAACGCGGGCAGGGCGTCCAGGGACGGTGTGCCGGGAGCGACACCTAGTGTCTCAACGCGGGCATTGCGTCCAGGGACGGTGTGCCGGGAGCGACACCTAGTGTTTGAACAACACACATAAAAGTTGCTGGTGAACGCAGCAGGCCAGGCAGCATCTCTCGGAAGAGGTACAGTCGACGGGACCTTCGTTTTGCTTTTCCTTCTCCGAAAACGTGTAAGCTAAACCGTTTAATTGATAACGTAGACAGGGTGGAAATGCCTTAAAGTTCAAAGGAGATGTGAGGGGAATGCATTTTTTTTTTACATATGTAGCTCCCTGGTAGCCTCAGGTTGCCTCAGATCGCTTTCGTCTAGGTGGAACAGCTTTCGGCGTCGCCAAACTTGGTATATCAAGTTTACGTGGGTGGTCCCCCACCCCGCCGAATAACAGACAATACACCATATGCGATTAAATGTTCACACTTTATAGATCTTACTGGAACTATGTAACTAATAGAGAGAAAATATAAAAGGAAAGTATAAGGCGCCAAGCATATCAAAGTGCAACCACTTCGTGCACAACTGTTGGAGGTCAGTTAACGGAGTCACTTTCCCACCTTTCCATCCCTTCCGACCACCTCCACCCGCCGCCTGTGACCAACTACAGTGCTCGACCAGACGCTCCACACGAGTCTCTCTTCGTCTCCTTTCCCCGCCGAAGACCCTGGGCCTCGTACTCCAGCTCGGGGTCCGTCCTGCCGCCCATCTTACAGCATCGCATCTCCTCTCTCCGTCCCCATCGCGCCTTCTGCCCCAAAGCCCGCGAAAACAATAGCTTACAGACACACAAGAAAGTATAACATCTACCCCAATTGGTTTTTTCTTTCTCTTATTAATAATATACCCCGAAACAAGCAGAGAGAAAGAGAGAGAGAGAGAGAGAGAGAGAGAGAGAGAGAGAGAGAGAGAGAGAGAGAGAGAGAGAAAATTCCTTACATCGCAGTTATTATTACAGAAAAAGCCTTTTTATTCTGACATACAAAAGAGGCCATTTTCATTCGCCTCAGCAGTAACACAAAAGAAGAAACCACTTCCGCACAGAGAGCGGAGGGTGCTTGTAATGTGCTGTCAAGAGCGGTGGAAGGAGACAAGCGTTTGAGAGACTCTTATGGATGAGCGGTTAATGGAGAGGTTTTGGAGGCAAGGAGACTGTTTTAATCTGTAATCCCTTTAATTAGCTTAATCTGTTTGTACTATTGCAGGGAGAACCCATCAGTCACTCGCTACCCAACTCGAATACTACCGCATTGAAAGGAAACGACGTAATGATGAGGCTTTATGGAGCCTCACTTGTGCACTGAAATTGAGAATAATGACCCCAATTACCAATAAATCAATTTAATTTACTTTCTTGTTTCATAACCGGATATACAGCATAGAACAGGGACCACTATGCATCACCGGAACAGGCCGTTTGGATCATGATGTTCTTCCTAATCAGTTCAACAAATAATTTAAATTACATGTGAAGTAGACCCAGCTGTGTATTCTATGCACCTGTATTTTCGTGTCCCTACAGTCTACAACTCCCCGCTGGGGCCGTGCGTTCACTGTGTATGCACTAAGCTGGTGGGCCTTCCTGAAATGTGATTGGTGGAGGAACTGAGTTACCCATCCCCCAACACGGCGATGAGCAACCGCGGAGGGAATGGGACCATAACACCACAAAGCATAAGACAAAAATGCAGAATTAGACAACCAGCCTGTCGAGTTTGCTCCGCCATTCCATTGTGACTTATCCGAGACGCCACTCAACCTCATTCACCCGCTTTCTCGCCACATCCTTTGTGGTCCGGACCAAGCAGGTGTCAGACTCGCTTCACCTAGTGGCATGATCTCGTGGGTGGCTCCCCCTCCCGGACCAAACTTTAGCATTCTTGTTTGGGTGGATGCTGCGTGTTGTGTCTCCTGTGTAACATCAGTACCCCGAAATAATATTCACGACACAAAGTGCGGTTACACCATTAAGAGCTTATATTTAAGTATTGGGTAGGTAGAGAAAACGAAACGGAAAACAAATAAAAGGCGCCAGTAATCTCATGATCATGTCCAGTTCACAATCGTTGAAGCTCATTGTTTTCCTGTCACTGATCCTCCTTCGCTCTTCGTCGACCCCTGGGCTCCCGCCCCGAGCCCAAGCCCAGCGGGTCCGGCAACCGTCTCCTCAGCCCACCTCTTCTCTCTTCATCCTCCTCGCGCCTTCTCCCCCGAAGCCCCGGGCAAACTGACAGCTTTCACACAGACAGGAAGTATAACATCTATCCCCGTTGGTTATCAAATGAATGATAGTCCCGTTATCACTAATTATAACCCAAACATGCTGCTATAGAGAACCACTGGCTCAGCAGTTAACAGTACAGAGAAGCCATTGTATTCACCTTAGCAGTAACATAAAAGGAAAAAAACCCTTATACAGGAAACTAATAATTTTCGCTTTAAATGTGCCTACGGTTTGGTCTCCACCGCAGTCTGAGGCAGAGGATTCCACAGATCCATAACTCTCTGGCTAAAAAGGAAATCCTCCTTAACTCTTTTCTAAAAGATGCCCCTCAGCTTTGCGGCCGTGCCCTCCAGTTCTGGATACCCCCACCACGGGAAACATCTTCTCCACATCCACCTTATCTAGTCCTTTCAACAATCGATAGGTTTCAATGAGATCACCACGAATTCTTCAACATTCCAGTGAGTACAGACCCAAAGCTGCCCAACGCCACTCAAATGTTAATCCCTTCGTTCCCGAAATCATCTCCCTTGAATTCCCTGTAGACCCTCTCTAATGACAACGCTTCCATAACATACAGGCGGACTGAGTTTGCTCCGCTGTTTCATCAAAACTGATCCATTTTTTCCGCTCAGCACCAAACACCTACCTTCACCCCGTATCCCGTCATGCCCTGACTAATCTGGTTTTAGACTCCCGTACCATAAGCAACATCTTATCCACATCGCATCTATTGAGGTGCTTCAATACAGGTTTCAACTGTGTCACCACTCATTCTGCTGAATTCAGGTGAATACAGGCCGAAAACCATCAAACTCTATTTCTCCCCTCCACCCCTCCCCGTCACCGCCACCCTCCCACCCCAACACCGCTCCCCATCTTCGTCACCCCTCTCTGCCCTACACTGCTCTCCGTCTCCGTCACCCCTCCCTCCCCTACCCTCCTCCACGTCCTTATCAATCTCTCCCTCCCCTACATCCCTCCCCATCTCCGTCACCTTCTCCCTCCCCTGCACCCTTCCCCGTCTCAGTCACCCCCCTCCCTCCCCAACACCCCTCCCGGTCTCTTCATATGACAAACTTTTCGAGCGCGGACTCATTTTTGTTAACGTCCTTTGAACCCTCTCCAACGTCAGCACATCCTTTTCCTAGATAAGGGTCCTAAACTGCGCACAATACCACAAGTGGGACCTCGCCAGTGCTTTACACAGCCTCGACGTTCAATCCTTGCTACTGCAATTTGGGCCTTTCGAAATCAATGCTATCATTGCATTCCATAGAACCATAAAACACTACAGCACAGAAAACGGGCTATTCGGCCCCTCTAGTCTGTGCCGAAACATTATTCCGCACCACAGACCGACACTGCAAATTAACCATCAGGGAATCTTGCACGAGGACTCCAAGGTTCCTTTGCGCGGCAGATTTTTGAATTTTACATCCGTTTAAAAATAATCTACACTTACGTTTTGCTGTTTGCCACCTCTTTGCCCATCCTCCTGTTCTGAAGCATCTGTGCTTCCTTAAAAATACCTGACCTCCGGTTATCTTCGTATCGTCCGGAAAAGAGACCACACAGCCATCAATCCCATCAACCAAATCATTCGAGAGAGAGAGATAGATAGTTTCTTCAGGGCACAAACTGCATTGTCAAATAATGGGATTGTGGTTGTGAGGTTAAAAGCGGCAAGGAAATATAGCAGTCATAGTCATAGTCATACATTATTGATTCCAGAGGGAAATTGATATTCGTTACAGTTGCACCATAAATAATAAATAGTAATAGAACCATAAATAGTTAAATACTAATATTAAATTATGCCAGTAAATTATGAAATAAGTCCAGGACCAAACTATTGGCACAGGGTGTCTGACCCTCCAAGGGAGGAGTTGTAAAGTTTGATGGCCACAGGCAGGAATGACTTCCTATGACGCTCTGTGTTGCATCTCGGTGGAATGAGTCTCTGGCTGAATGTACTCCTGTGCCCAACCAGTACATTATGTAGGGATGGGAGACATTGACCAAGATGGCATGCAACTTGGACAGCATCCTCTTTTCAGACACCACCGTCAGAGAGTCCAGTTCCATCCCCACAACATCACTGGCCTTACGGATGAGTTTGTTGATTCTGTTGGTGTCTGCTAACCTCAGACATCTCTCTCTGTCTCGCACATGCCTCATAGGTAGATAGGGTAGTTGAGAAACCCAAAACGAGTACCATTACCCTAGGTCTTTTGGGCACTATTACATCTGGGGGATTGTGTCTTCCCTAGTGATGACAGATCCAAAGTACCTGTTCAACTCGTCTGCCATTTCCTTGTTCCCCATAATAAATTCACCCGCTTCTCTCTTCAAGGGCCAAATTTTGGTCTTAACTATTTTTTTTTTCCTTTTCACATACCTAAAGAAGCTGTTACTCTCCTCCTTTATATTCTTATCCAGCTTACCTTCGTACCTCATTTTTTCCCCACGTTGTTGTTCGTCCATCCTTAACGTCGATGAGGCCCTCGACACCATGATGATGGTGTCGAGACTAGCGCGTGATTTGGATTTAAGTGAGGGAGAGTTGCGCAGCGTCAGCCTCACTCTCTCTTCCCAATTCCCATCTGGATCCAGTGGCAAGACAGAGTCTAGACGGCTGGAGATGGGACTAGACGCAGTGGATGACCAGGACGTCTTCTGTGTCTTGTCCTGATCTACACGTTCCACGACGCTTGCAGAGACCGCCTTCTTGACCGTTGGAACTTCCATTGGTCTCGTCCGCTCAATCCACCAGAGTCTGTCTTCACATGTTGGGATAGACAACTCCCTATCTCACCGAGGGTTTGAGACCCGTCGGCTACCCTCACCTGGTTTAGCCGGCTTGTCGAAGCCGTTCTCCTGGCTCTTTAAATGTTTCCCAATCCTCTGGCTTCCCACTCGTCTTTGCTATGTTATACTTCTTCTCTTTTATTTTTACACTGTCCATTACTTCCCTTGTCAGCCACGGCCTCCCCTGACTCCCCTTAGGATCCTTCTTCCTCTTTGGAACGAACTGATCCTGCACCTTCCGCATTATTCCCAGAAACACTTGCCATTGCTGGTCCACTGTCATCCCTGCTAGGGTATTGTTCCATTGAACATTGGCCAGCTCCTCCCTCATAGCACCATAGTTCCCTTTGTTCAACTGTAATACTGACACTTCCGAGTTTCCCTTCTCCCTCTCAAATTGTAGATTAAAATTTACCATATTATGGTCACTACCTCCTAATGGCTCCTTTACCTCGAGGTCCCTGATCAAATCCGCTTCATTGCACAACACTAAATCTAGAATTGCGTTCTCTCTGGTAGGCTCCAGTACAAGCTGTTCTAAGAATCCAACTCAGAGGGACTCCACAAACTCCCTTTCTTGGGGCCCAGTACCAACCTGATTCCTCCAGTCTACCTGCATGTTGAAATCCCCCATAACACCTGTAGCATTACCTTTGCGACAAACGAATTTTAACTCTTGATTCAACTCATATCCTACATCCAGACTACTGTTTGGGGGCCTGTAGATAACTCCCATTAGGGTCTTTCTACCCTTAGAGTTTCTCAGTTCCATTCCTACTGACTCTACGTCTCCTGATTCTATGTCCCCCCACGCAAGGGACTGAAGATCATTCCTCACCAACAGAGCCATCCCACCCCCTCTGCCCATCAGTCTGTCCTTTCGATAGGACGTATACCCTTGAATAATCATTTCCCAGGCCCTGTTGTAGGGACCTAATTGTTCTGCAGTGATCTACAGAGAGAGAGAGAGAGAGAGAGAGGGAGAGAGAGAGAGAGAGAGAGAGAGCTAAAGATTTGGCAGATAACATAAAATTCAACGGAGTACTGTACATTACAGTGTTTCGGACCGAATTACATTGACTGTCACATTGATTCCGATTGGTTGAAGAGGCTGTCAGTCAAATGAAGAGGCGGGCCTTCCGGTCAGAGCGAGGATAGACATAGCGCCCCCCTGTGGTTAGCCTGGCTAACAGCGTTTAATGTGCTTTTGCACCGGAGGATCACAGGCGAATGGGAATGATCACGATTATGTAATTATGTGAGCCGTTGATGGAGTCGGCAATGCGAGAGATAGAAATAAAGAGGGAAAGACAGCGAGAGACAGAGAGACAGAGGCACCAAAGGACAGAGAGAAGAGGAGTGTGAGACAGAGCAGGAGAGAAAGAAAGACAGAGAAAGAGAGAACGAGAGCGAGACGCAGAGGAAGAGAGAAAACGAGAGAGAGGGAAAGACACAGACAGAGACAGAGAGCGCCAGATAGAGAGGAGAGAGAGAGAGAGAGAGAGAGAGATAGATAGAGAGAGAGAGAGAGAGAGAGAGAGAGAGAGAGAGAGAGAGAGAGAGAGAGAGAGAGAGAGAGAGAGAGAGAGAGAGAGAGAGAGAGAGAGAGAGAGAGACTAACAGGAAATTCTACAGAGTACATTGTAGTGCTTCGGACCGAATTACATTCAGTGTCCCATTGATTCGGATTGGTTATATCAAGAGAAGGGGCGCGGCTTGTCTCCGATATATAATTTCCCAATCATCGGTAAAGAGTGAATCTCCCTGATCCTACCTCCCCTTTACCACCTCTTCTCCTTCAATATTGCGAAAGAATGAACCGAGGAAAGATGTTTCTGTTACTGTGGATCATGACCTGGGTTGGCTTAGTTGATTTTGTTCGCTGCCTAATTTCTCTCCTCTCTCGCTTCCACAATCATCAGATATTATATTCTCGATTATTTTTTCTTGCCGGGTTCCACCACCCAGCCGCTGACTGATAGTCTCACTGCCCTGATACATTTCCGTCTCTTTCCGCCATTCGCTGCTCCCTACTCGGTCAACATGTCTTTCATTCCTCACCGATTTCCCGCTCTCTGTCTGCAGGTGGGAACTCGGTGTCCGTCTAGCAGACTCAGCCCGCACTCTCCGCCATGCCCGGCAGCGGGATGGAGTTGCAGTGCACGACGGAAGGAGGGGATGATAGTGATACTATGTACTGGTACAGACAGTACGAGGGGAGTGGCCCTCACAACCTGATCTACTCGAGAACCAATACACATCTGGAACCGAAGGAAACAGCGGACGGGTTAACGGCGAAGAGGCGGGACAATCAGTTCAACCTCATTTCCAAAAGTCTGACTGCGAACCACTCGGCTCGTTATTTCTGCGCCTGGAGTTTACACAGCCGCCCGAACAGATGGTGGAACCGAACGGGGCGTGACGCCAGAGGCTGTCAGTCAAATGATGGGGCGGGACTTCCGGTCAGAGCGAGGACAGCCACGGCGCCCCCCTCTGGTTAGCCTGGTTTACAGCGTTTAATCGGCTTTTGCACCGGAGGATAATAGGCGAATTTCGCACAAATGGGAATGAAGACGATACGGCCGGCACGGACCGATGATTCTGTAATTATGAGAGGCGTTGACGGAGTCGCTAGTCAGAGACGCGTCCACAGTGTAAATAAATGTCATGTGCTGGCGATCATAGGCTTTAGGTGAGAGTGTGGAATGTTTTAAGGAACGTTTTTCTTGTTGAAAGGGTGGTGTGTCTCTGTAGCGCAAAGCCAGGGCTAGGAGTGGGTGCGTTTACGATAGAGGTGACCAAATTGACCATTAGGATTAGCTTGAATCGGGTACATGCAGTGAAGCTCACACAACACAGGAAGAAAGTTCGTGGCCCATCTGATCCTCGCTGACCAAGATGTCCATAGACACCATTCCCACATGACGTCCTGTGGCCCATGCCCCGAGAAGCGCGATACATCACCCTCAGGGGAATTTGGTCTAACCCGCTTTTAAAAGGCTACGGAATGGTTCCCAGTAGTATGGCATGGACTCTTCGCTTCACAGTCTACGCAGTTGTCTTATTGACTGCCTGCTCGGTACTTTTCCTGTGACGGTACCGCTCCGTTCTGAATTCTGTTGTTGTTTTCCCTCGATTCTCTGCTGTATCATACCCTCATCTGTCTGCATTCAGTAGCAGACAGAATGAGAGATACAAGTAAAAAGAGAGAGAGGGAGAGAGAGAGAGAGAGAGAGGAGGGGAGAGAGAGAGGTGAGAGACAGAGAGGTGGGAGAGGGAGAGGTGAGAGAGAGAGGTGGATGTGAGAGGTGGGACGGGCACTCGGGTGCAGGAATCACAGGGACATCGGCAATTCAAAAAAAAAAGGAAAGATGCATTAAAGAAATTAACTCGCAAAAATAACCAGAACTCAGGAAAACTACACATTCTTGAAGAATGGAAAGTATTCCCTACACAAGAAGATCCTGGTCAGACAAGGATCCAGTGCGACAGAACAAAGAGGGATAAGAAAGACCCACCCACCCCCATCCTGCTCGAAATAATCCCGTAGGAACCCACGTTGGAATTGAGGACTACTTGGAGAACACCGGTGTCCAGTCAAAGCCAAGATCGCCAAAGGCAACAATTGCAATGACGGTCATTGAGAATATCGTGCTCATTTAATCCCTGCAAGTTGAATACACAGAGAGCTTCAAACACCCCACGATACCGAACGGGACTCCTTCGAACCACAGTGAAAACACAGAGCTAGTCCAAATATAAACAATTAGTCAGAATTGGTAAACGGTCGAAGGAATTGCGCATGCCCCCGAGGTTACATCTAGATACTACAATCCACATACCGACTGGAGAAAAACAATCCTTTCTGTTGCTCTTCACAGCGACCCCTGGTGGTGACAAGCAGAACGACAGGCGTTCCGTCCAGGACCTGCCTATCACCCTATACCCCAAGTGCCGGCCACCCCTTTCCTTTCCCCTTTCGTTCACTCATCTTCCGTACAGAACCCTTCATCACCTGACCCTCACCTTTCTCACTCACCTAGTTTCTCCTATCAATTTCTTGTAATCCCTCTTCCGCTTCCCTTATCTTTTACTTCTGGCTTCTTCTCCCTTCGTCTGTGCAGCTTCCAACCTGGTCGTATCAATATCGATTTCACTTTACGGTTTCAAAAAATCCCTCCCATTGCCCTTTTCTTCCTTCCCTACTGTGGCCTCTTACCTCTTCTCATCTGCCTATCACCGTCTACCCCATCCTTCTTTCCTTCCTCCTTTCGTTCACTCAGCTCCCGTAACAGATTCTTTCATCCCCTGACCGTCACCTTTCTCACCCACATGCCTTCTCCTATCCATTCCTCGCAATCCCTCTTCCTCTTCCCCGTATCTTTTAATTCTGGTTTCTTCTCCTCTCCTTCCCGGTCCTGGCGAAGCGTCTCGGTCCGAAACGTTCATTTGCTTGGATCCTACCTGAGATGCTGAGCTCTTCCAGCATTCTGAATGAGTCGCTTTGGATTTCCAGCATCCGCGGAATCTTTGAAGTTAAAGATAACGTTTAAAACTTTATGTTGCGTGGAGAGGGCCGCACTAACGACTTCATCGATTCCGATTGGTTAAGTCAGCGGAAGGGGTGTGGCTAAAAACCTATGTCTGTCCTGAAGCGCAACGGGCAAAGCCGTCTGCTCCTACCTCCGCGATTCGTCACCCTCTCTTTCAGTATTGCGTTAAAATGGACCACGGACAAGCATTTCTCTTACTGGGGATCACGGCCTGGTTTACCTGTACGTAGGTTTTATTGAATTTCTTACTTTCGTCTTCTTCTTCTTCTTCTTCTTCTTCTTCTTATTATTATTATTATTATTATTATTACTATTCTCTCTCGCTCATCTAACGTTCTTCAGATGGCGATTATTCTTCTGCCTCTATAACCGCACCTCTCGTGTCTCCCCCTCAATTGCTGTTTCATTCCCTATCATCACCCTTCATTTCCCCTTTCTTGTTCCACTCTCCGCCGCCCTCCTCCGGACACCGGTCTTCTCTTTTCGTTCCACTCCCGGTCCACAGGCGCGACGTCGATGACCGTCCGCCAGACTCCCGCCGCGTTTTCCGCGCTGCCCGGCGACGGAATGGAGTTGCATTGTACGGCGGAAGGAGCGGGTGATACTGATTATATGTACTGGTACAGACAGTGCCCGGGGAACGGACCTCAGTACCTCTTTTACTCAGCGAAGAACTTGCATCTGGAACCGAAGGAGACGGCGGACGGGTTAACAGCCGAGAGGCGGGACAACCAGTTCAACCCGATTTCTAGAAGTTTGATTGCGAATCACTCGGCTCGTTATTTCTGCGCCTGGAGTTCACACTGCCTAAGAAGATGCTCCAAGTTTTATCGCTCGGCAGCTCTCACGTCCACAGTTACGAAATGTTTTGAAAGGTTGGTTATGGCCAGAAGCAACCCGGCCTAAGCAATGACATGGATCCAGTGTAATTCGCCTGCCGCTACCCCAGGATGTAATCTCACTGGTGATCAACTCGGCCTTGGACCACGTTGGAGATCAGCAGCACCTTCGTCAGGCTGCTGTTTACTGATTACAGATCTGCGTTCAACAATGTTATCCCAGTAATCAATAAGTTTCAAATCCTGAGGCACTGGACCTCCCTCTGAAAAAGGCTTCCTTATCGGGAGACAACTTTGTGCTGAGATATAACATATCATTAATAACTTACTTTTCAAAATAATTTGATCATTAAGGTACCGGACTATGTCAGTCCATGCTCCTTTGAGATTTATTTTCGTGCACATTTCTACTGGATAATAACGAAATACAGTTGAATTTATGGAACACCATTGTGACGGGATCCTGAATTACCCCTTATAAACTGTGCTTTTAAAAAGAGAGAGAGAGAGAGAGAGCGCTATACAGCGCAAAGACCTTGTTATTGAGAGAGAGGCGAAGACTGCTCAGAGTTTGTTTGGAATTTCTGCAAGGACACTGCCAGCTTCTGAGCTCCTACAGAGGCAGAAGGGAGGAGCTACTTGAAGGGCAGCTGGTGTTCAGCACGGTGAGATAAATAGAAGGTCAGCTGGTAGACAGACAGACACATGGTTTTGGACACTGGATGATTTTTGCTGTGCCCACAGAGTGGTGGGTTTTTAGAGGATCGATCGGGAGAATCGATCAGTGGCTCTCGCAGTGTGGAAAAGGTGTGACCGGTGGGGAGTTATTAGTCTGTCCAATCCTCGCAGACTAAAAGTGTTTTCTATTTCTGCTGCTTCTCTAACCCGTCACGGGGTACCTGACACTTTACATAAAGAAAGTTTGAAGGCATCCAATGTAAAAACGAAGAAAAATCATTTACATATCAGAGTTAAATAAATCATACTGAGAACCTGATTGGTAGAGTCCTTGAAAGTGAGTCTGTTGGTTGTGGAGTCAATTTACTGTTGAAGTCTGAAACGGTCACTCCATTTTGTTATACTTGCCTGGACCAGGCATTCCCCTGAACAGGATTTTTTTTTCACGCGGCCCGAGAAAGCGAATGGCGTTTTAACAAGACAGTCTCATAAAATAAATTTCGAGCTGCGCGCCGACAAAGGCGATGTGCGCGGGGGCATTTCAGTCACAGCCCGGCCGCGCACCCGCGCAGCTTGGAGATTACGGTGGAGCTGAGTGAAGACATCCGCGCTGGGTCAGAAGCCAGACGGTCTTATGGACCTAAATGTTCATCGGTGAACAACAGAGAGTCGGAGAGAGAGAGAGAGAGAGAGAAGGGGGAAGGAAGAGAGCGAGGAAGAGAAAGAGAGACAGAGAAAGCGAGATAACGGGTGAGTGAGAAAGAGGGAGTGGAGGAGAGAGCGCCTGAAAGACAGACGGAGAGAGAGAGAGAAAGAGAGAAGGAGAGGGAGAGACGGGGGGAAAGTGAGAGAGACGGAAAGAGAGAGAGAGAGAAAGACGGAGCGGGAGAGAAAGAGAGCGAGACAGAGGGAGAGAGACAGAGAAATGGAGGCGGAGAGAGAGTGAGTATGAGAGAGAGAGAGCTAATGACACGGCGCATAACATGCAGTTCAACGGAATACATTGTAATTCTTCGCACCGAATTACATTGACTGTCACATTGATTCGGATTGGTTACATCAGGAAAAGGGGCGTGGCTTATCTCCGATATATAATATCACAACCATCTGCAAAGAGCGAACCTGCCTAATCCTACCTCCTCTTTACCACCTCTTCTCCTTCGATATTGCGAAAGAATGAACCGAGGGAAGATGTTTCTGTTACTGTGGATCACGACCTGGATAGGCTGTCAGTTGATTTTGTTCCTGTCTAATTTCTCCCCTCTCTCGCTTCCACATTCATCAGATACTCTATTCTCGATTTTTTTTTCCCGGGATCCACCACCCAGCCGCTGACTGGTAGACTCACTGCCCTGATACATTTCCGTCTCTTTCCGCCAGTCGCTGCTCCCCACTCGGTCAACACGTCTCCAATTCCTCACCGGTTTCCCGCTCTCTGTCCGCAGGTGGGAACTCGGTGTCCGTCCGGCAGACTCAGCCCGCACTCTCCGCCATGCCCGGCAGCGGAATGGAGTTGCAGTGCACGGCGGAAGGAGGGGGTGATACTGATACTATGTACTGGTACAGACAGTACCCGGGGAGTGGCCCTGAGTTCCTGCTCTACTCGACAACAAACACGTATCTGGAACCGAAGGAAACAGCGGACGGGTTAACGGCGAACAGGCGGGACAACCAGTTCAACCTGATTTCTAAAAGTCTGACTGCGAACCACTCGGCTCGTTATTTCTGCGCCTGGAGTTTACACAGCCGCCCGAACAGATGGTGGAACCGAACAAAAACCTCCAACGCTGGGGGAGGGGCGTGACTGTCGATAAAAAGAGGGCAGGCGCCCACCGCACTGAGGGGCGTGACGACAGAGGCTGTCAGTCAAACGACGGGGCGGGCCTTCCGGTCAGAGCGAGGATAGCCACGGCGCCCCCCTGTGGCTAGCCTGGCTAACAGCGTTTAATGTGCTTTTGCACCGGAGGATCACAGGCGAATGGGAATGATCACGATTATGTAATTATGTGAGCCGTTGATGGAGTCGGCAATGCGAGAGATAGAAATAAAGAGGGAAAGACAGCGAGAGACAGAGAGAGGGAGGCACCAAAGGAGAGAGAGGAGTGTGAGACAGAGCAGGAGAGAAAGAAAGACAGAGAAAGAGATAACGAGAGCGAGACGGAGAGGAAGAGAGAAAACGAGAGAGAGGGAAAGACACAGACAGAGACAGAGAGCGCCAGAGAGACAGATAGAGAGGAGAGAGAGAGAGAGAGAGATAGAGAGAGAGTGAGAGAGAGAGAGAGAGAGAGAGAGAGAGAGAGAGAGAGAGTACCTGTTCAACTCGTCTGCCATTTCCTTGTTCCCCATAATAAATTCACCCGCTTCTCTCTTCAAGGGCCAAATTTTTGTCTTAACTATTTTTTTTTCCTTTTCACATACCTAAAGAAGTTGTTACTCTCCTCCTTTATATTCTTGTCCAGTTTACCTTCGTACCTCATTTTTTCTCCACGTTGTTGTTCGTCCATCCTTGACGTCGAAGAGGACCTCAACACCATAATGATGTTGTCGAGACTAACGCGTGATTTGGATTTAAGTGAGGGAGAGTTGCGCAGCGTCAGCCTCACTCTCTCTTCCCAATTCCCATCTGGATCCAGTGGCAAGACAGAGTCTAGACGGCTGGAGATGGGACTAGACGCAGTGGATGACCAGGACGTCTTCTGTGTCTTGTCCTGATCTGCACGTTCCACGACGCTTGCAGAGACCGCCTTCTTGACCGTTGGACCTTCCATTGGTCTCGTCCGCTCAATCCACCAGAGTCTGTCTTCACATGCTGGGATAGACAACTCCCTATCTCACCGAGGGTTTGAGACCCGTCGTCTACCCTCACCTGGTTTAGCCGGCTTGTCGAAGCCGTTGTCCGGGCTCTTTAAATGTTTCCCAATCCTCTGGCTTCCCACTCGTCTTTGCTATGTTATACTTCTTCTCTTTTATTTTTACACTGTCCATTACTTCCCTTGTCAGCCACGGCCTCCCCTGACTCCCCTTAGGATCCTTCTTCCTCGTTGGAATGAACTGATCCTGCACCTTCCGCATTATTCCCAGAAACACTTGCCATTGCTGGTCCACTGTCATCCCTGCTAGGGTATCATTCCATTGAACATTGGCCAGCTCCTTCCTCATAGCACCATAGTTCCCTTTGTTCAACTGTAATACTGACACTTCCGAGTTTCCCTTCTCCCTCTCAAATTGTAGATTAAAATTTACCATATTATGGTCACTACCTCCTAATGGCTCCTTTACCTCGAGGTCCCTGATCAAATCCGCTTCATTGCACAACACTAAATCTAGAATTGCGTTCTCTCTGGTAGGCTCCAGTACAAGCTGTTCTAAGAATCCAACTCAGAGGGACTCCACAAACTCCCTTTCTTGGGGCCCAGTACCAACCTGATTCCTCCAGTCTACCTGCATGTTGAAATCCCCCATAACACCTGTAGCATTACCTTTGCGACAAACGAATTTTAACTCTTGATTCAACTTATACCCTACATCCAGACTACTGTTTGGGGGCCTGTAGATAACTCCCATTAGGGTCTTTCTACCCTTAGAGTTTCTCAGTTCCATTCCTACTGACTCTACGTCTCCTGATTCTATGTCCCCCCACGCAAGGGACTGAAGATCATTCCTCACCAACAGAGCCATCCCACCCCCTCTGCCCATCAGTCTGTCCTTTCGATAGGACGTATACCCTTGAATAATCATTTCCCAGGCCCTGTTGTAGGGACCTAATTCTTCTGCAGTGATCTACAGAGAGAGAGAGAGAGAGAGAGAGAGAGAGAGAGAGAGAGAGAGAGAGAGAGAGAGAGAGAGAGCTAAAGATATGGCAGATAACATAAAATTCAACGGAGTACTGTACATTACAGTGTTTCGGACCGAATTACATTGACTGTCACATTGATTCCGATTGGTTGAATCAGGAGAAGGGGCGTGGCTTATCTCCGATATATAATGTCACAGCCATCGGTAAAGAGTGAATCGCCCTGATCCTACCTCCCCTTTGCCACCTCTTCTCCTTCAATATTGCGAAAGAATGAACCGAGG
The DNA here is from genome assembly GCF_963921235.1 of Mobula hypostoma. Lineage (NCBI taxonomy): Eukaryota > Metazoa > Chordata > Chondrichthyes > Myliobatiformes > Myliobatidae > Mobula > Mobula hypostoma. Next base: position 6,737,297 of record NW_026948187.1, on the reverse strand, counting down.
GAAGATGTTTCTGTTACTGTGGATCATGACCTGGATTGGCTTAGTTGATTTTGTTCGCTGTCTAATTTCTCTCCTCTCTCGCTTCCACATTCATCAGATACTCTATTCTCGATTATTTTTCTTCCCGGGTTCCACCACCCAGCCGCTGACTGATCGTCTCACTGCCCTGTTACATTTCCGTCTCTTTCCGCCATTCGCTGCTCCCCACTCGGTCAACATGTCTCTCATTCCTCACCGATTTCCCGCTCTCTGTCTGCAGGTGGGAACTCGGTGTCCGTCTAGCAGACTCAGCCCGCACTCTCCGCCATGCCCGGCAGCGGAATGGAGTTGCAGTGCACGGCGGAAGGCGGGGGTGATACTGATTATATGTACTGGTACAGACAGTACGAGGGGAGAGGCCCTCACAACCTGATCTACTCGAGAACCAATACACATCTGGAACCGAAGGAAACAGCGGACGGGTTAACGGCGAAGAGGCGGGACAATCAGTTTAACCTCATTTCCAAAAGTCTGACTGCGAACCACTCGGCTCGTTATTTCTGCGCCTGGAGTTTACACAGCCGCTCGAACAGATGGTGGAACCGAACAAAAATCTCCCACGCTGGGGGAGGGGCGTGACTGTCGATAAAAGGAGGGCAAACGCCCTCCGCACTGAGGGGCTCGACGACAGAGACTGTCAGTCAAATCATGGGGCAGGTCTTCCGGTCAGAGCGAGGACAGCCATAGCGCCCCCCTCTGGTTAGCCTGGTTTACAGCGTTTAAAGTGCTTTTGCACCGGAGGATCACAGGCGAATTTCGCACAAATACGAATGAACACGATACGGCCGACACGGACCGATGATTATGTAATTATGAGAGGTTTTGATGGAGTCGATAGTCAGAGACGTTTCCGCAGTGTAAGTAAGTTTCACGTCCAGGCGTTCACAGGCTTTAGGTGAGAGTGTGGAATGTTTTAAGGAATGTTTTTCTTCCGCAAAGGGAGGTGCGTCTCGGGAGCGGAAAGCCCGGGCTAGGAGTGTCCTTGACCAAATTGACCATTAGGATTAGCTTGAATCGGGTACATGTAGTGAAGCTCACACAACACAGGAAGAAACTTCGTGGCCCATCTGATCCTCGCCGACCAAGATACCCATATACACTACTCCCACTTTACGGCCCGTGGCCCATGCCCCGAGAAGCACGATACATCAACCTCAGGGGAATTTGGTCTAACCCGCTTTTAAAAGGCTATGGAACGGTTCCCAGTAGTATGGCATGGACTCTTCGCTTCACAGTCTACGCAGTTGTCTTATTGACTGCCTGCTCGGTACTTTTCCTGTGACGGTACCGCTCCGTTCTGAATTCTGATCTTGTCTTCTCTCCACTCACTGCTGTGTCATACCGTGATCTGTCTGCATTCAGTAGCATAGTCGATGAGAGATACAAATAAAGAGTTAAGGGGGCGGGGGGGGAGAGAAAGAAAGAGACAGTGAGTGAGAGAGGGGGAGGGGAGAGAGAGAGGAAGATAGAGAGACGGGGGAGAGAAAGAAAGCGAGAGACAGAGAGAGAGTCGGCGGTAGGGGCGAGTGAGGGGACGAGAGAGAGAGAGAGGGTGGGGGGCAGGAGAGAGAGAGGGAGAGAGGGGGAAGAGGAGAATGACAAGAAAGGGTTTACATTGCAGGTCGTACGTTTACGTAGCAATTGCAATCGAGGTTTGAGCGACGATATTACAACTCTGGGCGCTCTTGATTTCGGAGCTCAATTCCGGCGCCGGCCGAAAAGAGTTTGTACTTTCGCCACGTGACTACGTGTGTCTCCCCCACCCCCACCCCTAGCCAGGTACTCTGTTTGCACCTCTCAGTCCGATAACGTGCCGTGCTGTATCTCTAAATGAAATGAAATAGAAGAAAAATAATTGTCAGGGTCACTCGTGTGCAAGAATCACAGGGACATCGGCAATTCAAAACAAAAGAAAAGATGCATTAGAGAAATTAACCAGCAAAAATAACCAGAGCTCAGGTGAACTACAGAATCTTTAAGAATACAAACAGAGCTTCAAACACCCCACAATACTAAACGACACTCCTTCCAAACATAGTGAAAACACAGAGGTTGTCCAAACATAAACAATTAGTCATAATTGGTAAACGGTCGAAGGAATTGCGCATGCCCACGAGGTTACATCTGGTTACTACAATCCACATACCAACTGGAGAAAAACAATGCCTTTCTGTTTCTCTTCACAGCGACCCCTGGTGGTGACAAGCAGAACAACAGGCGTTCCGTCCACGAAGTCTTCGACAAACACCATGCCGAATAACGATTGCTATGACCGATTCCTTCCCAATCGCCACACATGCACGTGTCTATGAGAGAGAGAGAGAGAGAGAGAGAGAGAGAGAGATTAAGAACTAAATTACACCAAATTAGACCGCGATTCAGGACGTTAGCGAGCAATACCTCATATCCCGTCCAGGCAGTCTCCAACCTGGTGTCATCAATATTGATTTCACTTTCCGGTTTAATAAAATCCTCCCACTCCCCTATTCCCCCCACTCTGGCCTCTTAAATCTTCTCACCTATCACCTCGGCACCCCACCACCCAAATGCCGTGATTATTTCCCTTTCTCCTTTCGTTCACTCAGCTCCCACAACAGACTCAGCCATCAGCCGACCACCAGCTGTCTCACCCACCTGACTACCACCTATCCATTTCTAACAATCGCTCTTCCGCGTCTCCTTAGTTTTTAGTTCTGACTTCTTCTCCCTTCCTTCCCGGTCCTACAGAAGCGTCTCGGCCCGTAACGCTCATTTCCAATGATGCTGCCATACGTGACGAGCTCCCCCAGCATTTTGAGTGCGTTGCTTTGGATTTCCAGCATCAGCGGAATGTCTGGCGTTCATGATAACGTCTGAAACTTCATGATACGACGGAGAGTCCGCACTAACCACGTCATCGATTCCGATTGGTTAACTCGGCGGAAGGGGTGTGACTAATGTCCTCTGATTCTTCTGACGCACAAAGGGCAAAGCCGTCTGCTCCTCCCGCCGCGATTCGTCACCCTCTCTTTCAGTATTGCGTTAAAATGGACCACGGACAAGCATTTCTCTTACTGGGGATCACGGCCTGGTTTACCTGTACGTAGGTTTTATTGAATTTCTACTTTCGTCTTCTTCTTCTTCTTCTTCTTCTTCTTATTATTATTATTATTATTATTATTCTCACTCACTCATCTAACGTTCTTCAGATGGCGATTATTTTTCTAACTCTGTAACCGCACCCGTCGTGTCTCTCCCTCAATTGCTGTTTCACTCTCCGCCGCCCACCTCCGGACGCCGGTCACTCAGTTTTTCCACCTTTCTTTTTGTTTCTCTCCCGGTCCACAGGCGCGATGTCGGTGACCGTCCGCCAGACACCCGCCGCGTTTTCCGCGCTGCCCGGCGACGGAATGGAGTTGCATTGTACGGCGGAAGGAGGGGATGATACTCAACCTATGTACTGGTACAGACAGTACCCGGGGAACGGACCTCAGAACCTCCTTTACTCAGCGAACCGCGACCATCTGGAGCCGAAGGAGACCGCGGACGGGTTAACGGCCGAGAGGCGGGTCAACCAGTTCAAGCTGATTTCTAAAAGTTTGACTGCGAATCACTCGGCTCGTTATTTCTGCGCCTGGAGTTTACACAGCGGCCCGAACAGATGGTGGAACAGAACAAAAACCTCCAACGCCAAAATACTGGCGCGACTGTCAATGGGAGCGCAGGTGCGGGGGTGGGGGTGGGTGTTTAAACTGGAGTGGCGGGGGGAGAACGAACCCAGCGCTGCAGACAGTAGAGTGGTTGTGGAGAGAGGTTTTGTTAATTCTACACACAAGGTCGGGAATAAACAAAGGTTGGGCATGGTGGGTCTAAAGTTCTGAGCTGCGCATGCTTCAGCGCAAGGAGGATCATGGGAAATGTGACGGAGTTATAGTTTGTGTCCGCCCGTGGATTTACCGCATTGTCGCCTTCAGTGAGACTTGGTTGTAGGAGGTGCAGTACCGGCAGCTCTGTATTCCGGTCTTCCGTTGTTGTGGGTGGGGTACAGCGACAGGGATTAACGGGGTTGCGTGGCACGACGTGTCGGGGGAAGGTCACAGCAATGCTCAGGCAGGGCAGACTGGACAGCTCGACGAATAAGGCCTAATGAGTATAACTGAGGAACGAGAAAATATAAACACGTTAACCGGATTGTATTCTAGATGATAGAAAGTCTAACAGTCGCCAGCGGTTAAAGGATCAATTCTGTCGTGTTATAAGACTGTGGCCGTGTCAGCTCCAAGCGCACAAATAGCGTGCGAAGGGATTGGCAGTTAGGTAGCTGGAAGTCAACATCAGCTGTTTATTCAGCCTATTGGGCGTTAATCCGCCCGCATTCCCCTTCGGTTCTCGATGCATGCTGACCATCCAATTAATGAGGTTCTGGGGACCCCCTTTCCCGGATTCTTCCTGAACTATCGGGTGCAACCAGCGCTGATCCCTCCTTCCGCTGTGCATGCAATTCCATTTTGGCGGCGGGCGGTGCGGGGAAAGGGTCCGGAATCTGGGCGCACTTTCACCGACCTCTCACCTGCAGTCAGAGAGCGGGATGAGAGTGTACGAGGGCGGCAGGCGTCCAGATGAGAACAGCCGCCTGTTGAAAAGGGAAAGGGAAGTTGGAGGCCCCGGTGTGGACGGACAGCGACCGACGGACAAAGACGCATAGGGAACGATCCCCTGACGGGCAGTGTTCCCTTCTGTGCCGGATCAGGAAGAAAGCTTTGGGAGATCAAGACATCAGAAGAAACTCAAGCGAGAGGGGAGTAAGATATTTAGCAAAACTACTCACAGGCAAACCAGGCCACGATCCGCAGTAAAAAATTATCTTTCTTTGAACCGTTGTCCTGTTAGGAGGAAACACATTAAATGCGATCAGAGAGATTCGCTGTTCACCGCTCACTGGAAGGCATTAGAAATTCGACCAGCCTCTTCCCTCGATTTCACACGTCGGAATCGACGTGTCCATCAGCAGAGATCCGTCCGAGGTCACTCAACAAAATTTGGCATCGTTTTTAACCCAGAAATGGTGGGGGAAAGGGCAAACGCCTGTTTTGGTCTTCGGGTTCTACGGTCTGTGTTCTAGCCTCTGTCACTTAACAATATTCTGTCGAAGTTCTTGAACTCATTCTCTCCCCTTTCTTTCTGTCTCTGTCACTGTGTGTGTGTGTGTGTGTGTGTGTGTCGCACCAGGGAGTCAAGGCCAAGTTCACTCAACCTACTTTCAAAGACGCCCTCTCCAATCCGGGAAACGTCCTTGTAAGTCTCCACTGCACTCTCCAAATAGTACCCATATCCTTTCTGTAATGAGGTGACCAGAACTGAACACAGTACTCCAAGTGAGTTCTGATTGAGTTCTTATATCGCTATAAGATTACCTCACGGCTCTTGAATTCAGTCCCACGGTTGATGAATACCAACACACCATACGCCTTCTTAACAGCATTTTCAACTTGCGTAGCAGCTTTGAGTGTCCTATGGACACGGACTCCAAGATCCCTCTGATTCTGCACACAGCCAAGAGTCCTGCCATTAATCTTATACTCTGCTTTGAAATTTGATCTTTCCAAACGAAGCACTTCACAGTTATCTCGGTTGAACTTCATCCGCCACTTCTGAGCCCAGTTCTGAATACTATCGATGTCGCTCTGTAATATGTGATAGCCCTCCAAACTATCTAGAACACCCCCAAACTTCCTATAATCCGAAAACATACTAACCCAGCCTACTACTGCTTCATCCAGATCATTTATAAAAATCACAAAGAGTAGGGGATCCCAGAACATATTCCTGAGGCACACCACTGGTACACCGACGTCCATGCAGAATATGAACCATTTACAACTACCCCTTGCCTTCTGTGGGCAAGCCAGTTCTGGATCCACAAAGCAAGTTCTCCTTGGATCCCATGCCTCATTACTTTCTGAAGGACCCTAGCATGAAGAGAGTTTTCAAATGCCTTTCGGAAATCCATATACACTACATTCACTGCTCTGCCTTCGTAAATGTGTTTTGTTAAATCCTGAAAAAAAAATTCAGTCAGCTCTTAAGGCACGATGTGCCCTTGATAAAACCCTTCTGACTATCCCTATTCCGATTATGTCTCTCCAAATGTTCATAAATCCTGCCTCTCAGAATCTTCTCCAAGAACTTGCCCACCACTATCCGTACTCCCTTTCTTGAACAGGGTAACAAAATTTACAACACTCAAATCCACCGGTATTTCTCCCCTCCCTATTGATGATGCAAGGATAATCTCCGGATGCTTAGTAACAATCTCCTCTCACACTTCCCACAGTAGTCCGGGGTATACCTCGACCGGTCCCGCCGGCTGATCTAACTTGATGCCCTCATAAGGTCCGAACATTCAAGTGTCCGTCTACGGCCTCTTAAATGCCTGCATGGTATCCAACTTCCCCACCGCCCACACAGCAGGTTGTAGGCACGCAGCGCTCTCAGTGTGAAAAGAAAAATTGCTCCAGCACCCTGCGCTCCAGGGAAGCCAACTGAATGACCCACCACTCCTTGCTCTATCTGCCTTGTAATCCAGGCCTCGCCCTGGCAAGGCTCTTCCGCAGCCTCGCTGAAGTCTCCGCGTCATTGTGTTAGAATGGGGCGACCAAAACTCAATGCAATGCTCCGAATGTGACAGCTACCGACATCGGGTGTGAGGATGCGACGGACACGTGTTCAGTGGTCGTTCAAGCCTGCAGGGAGACGGACAGACACCGATTGAACAGTTTACTGAGGTTTAGTAAGAATTGTACAGATTAAATGAACGCTGGCAATCAGGACCACGAACTGAAAACTCTTAAAAGCAACCAGGAGCTAGCGCTGTCAGTGCGGTTCGAAAGCAGGGAGCTGGAAATAGCTGCGGCTAAATGCATCATTGATCCTCTTCCCCAGAAACGTGGACTACAGCAGACAGGGAGCGTTCTCGTCACTGTGCCTGTATCGCCACTCCCGGCAGCGCTCCCTGATCTCCTCTGAAATTAACACCTCGGACACGTTTCTTGCGGGAAATTAGGGGATGAGAAGGGTTGAAACGCCGCCGAAGTCGGCGATGCAGCTTGGAAGGCGGCAAGTGGGAATGATGAGCGGAAACGCCTTCGAAGAGCGTTTGCTTCTGCCTGACTGTGCAGACATACCTTTGCGCTCATGCTCGTGATTGACAGTGCGGTCACTTCCGCTTTGAGGGACCAGACCCGCCCCTTCCCCTTTGACGGGGGAAACACCTGCAGAATGACTGATGTGCCTTTGTGAAGCCTGAGAGTTTCTGTTCAGCTTCTCCATCTCACTGGGCCTCAGTGTGAACTCCAAGCGCAATAATACACAGCCGAGTGATTCGCCCACAGGCCGGAGGACTTCAGCTTCAAGCTGCTATCTGTCGGTCTCTCCGCGGTGAAGCCGTCAACCTCCCCATCTGGGTCGCGGTGAACGGTGGTTCGGGAGGAGAAAAGGTTCTGTAGCCCCCTCCCCAGGTGCTGTCTATACCAGAACAAGGTATCTGTGCTACCCTGCATGGCGCACGACAAGTCCACGTTCTTCCCGGGAAACCCAGAGAACGCGGCGGGCGTCTGCTCGATGGTGACAGGGTTGACACCTGGGAAATGGGGGGCAGAGAGGAAGAGAGCGAATTTACCCGATATTCGGAGCACTGGAGCAATAAGTCATTAAAGGAGAAAGGGTAGAGCTAATAGGGAGGGAGGGGGTAGAGCGGGACGCAGGGACAAGGTGGAATGAGGGCAAAAGGTACTTCAGCGAGACAATGAACCAATCAACATCGGACATTCGAAAAGCGCGACTTACAGTGAAAGCGCGCCATTAATGCCAGGAACAGAAGCATCTTTTCTCCACGTTTGCCGTTGGGCTGTCCGCAAGGAGACACAGGCGTTCTTCTCCTAGCCTGGGGAATCTGGGGGCAAAACGATGGGCGTTAAACTGGCCCTTTCTCGGAGGTTAACCAATCAGATTGAAGATGCTGTTGCAAGTTCCGGTCTGTACCATTCCCTGCCGAGGGCATCGTTACTCTGAGCCTTCTTCTCGCTTACAACACAGAGCCCTGCAACACAGTGAAAGCCCTTGCTTCTGGGCCGAACCAGTAACTTAGTCTAAGCTCAACCTGCGTCTTCCTTCCGACATCTCGCTCTATTTGTCTGTCATTCGTGTTCCTATTGAAGAGTCTCCGAATTATTTCTAATGTTTCCGCTCTCTCTCTCTCTATCTCTCTCTCTCTCTCTCTCCCTCTCTCTCTCTCTCTCTCTCTCCCTCTCTCTCTCTCTCTCTCTCTCTCTCTCTCTCTCTCTCTCTCCCCCCCCCTCTCTCTCTCTCTCTCTCTCTCTCTACCTATCTCTCTCTCTCTGTTGATAGAAACATAGAAACATAGAAGCCCTACAGCACAATACAGGCCCTTCGGCCCACGGATTTGTGTCGAACATGTCCCTACCTTAGAAATTACTAAGTTTACCTATAACACTCTATTTTACTAGGCTGCGCGTCCCTATCTAAAAGACTCTTAAACGACCCTATCGTATCCGCCTCCAACACCGTTGCCGGCAGCCCATTCCACGCACTCACCAATCTCTGAGTAAAGAAGTTACCCCCGACATCTCCTCTGTAACTATTCCCCAGCACTTTAAACTTGTGTCCGCTTGTGGCAACCATTTCAGCCCTGGGAAAAAGCCTATCCACACGATTAATGCCTCTGATCATCTTATACACCTCCATCAGGTCACCTCTCATCCTCCGTCGCTCCAAGGAGAAAAGGCCGAGTTCACTCAACCTATTCTCATAAGGCATGCTCCCCAATCCAGGCAACATCCTTGTAAATCTCCTCTGCAGCGTTTCTATGGTTTCCACGTCCTTCCTTTAGTGAGGTGACCAGAACTGAGAGCAGTACTCCAAGTGGGGTCTGACCAGGGTCCTATATAGCTGCAACATTACCTCTCCACTCCTAAATTCAATCCCACGATTGATGAAGGCCAATGCACCGTCTGCCTTCTTAAACACAGGGTCAACCTGTGCAGCTGCTTTGAGCGTCCTATGGACTCGGACCCCGAGATCTCTCTGATCCTCCATACTGCCAAGAGTCTTACCATTAATATTATATTCTGCCTCTAACTCTATATCTTTATCTCCAACTTGCCGTATCACGCTCTCAAATGCTAACTGCAGGTTTTCGTTCTTTCCTCGCTCCGTCCCCTCTTTCGCTTTCTCTCCCACGCACACTCTCTCTTTCTCGCTCGCTCGCACTCTCTCTCTCTCTCTTTCTCTCTCTCTCTCTCTCTCACACACACACACACTCGTTCTCATACATGCAGTCGCTCTATCAATCTCTGAATCTCAGGAAACTGGTGTGGAAATGGCAATGCTTTCGCAAATTCGCCACCCTCTCTCCTTCAGCCTCTGTCGCACTCTCTCGCTATTTCCTCCCTCTCGCTCTCTGCCTCCTCTCTGTTTCGCTCTTTCCGTGACTCCACACGTCACTTCCTTTCCACGACTCCGCAGCCTCACACACAGACACACACACGGACCATTTCTCGCAGTTCCAATCGCAAAACAGCAGAGCGAGCGAGGGAACCAAGTCACGATAGTATCGTCCAAATCCCAAAGACGAGGCTGGTCGGTTTCAACGCCTCCAGTGTAAGTTCGGTGAGCTGGAGAATATGCGCGCAAATATGGGGAGAATGGATCGAGCAGGACTACCGTTGCATTAGAGGGAATAGGAAGGTGATGATAGTACGGACTTGTTGGGCCGAAAGTCACATGGGGATAAAATGCCGCACCATAATATCGTGGTTGGGAAGTCATACAGAGCACTGACATCGAAGAGAAAGCGTTTGACTGAGTTGTCACGGATATAGTAGGCCTGAGAGATTGGTCCTATTGCTCAATCTTCTATGTTCCATCTTCCGGCAGCTGGTGTCGTCCGCGTCAACAAAAATGCGACAGGTTTGTAGGTGGTGCTGAGGATCTTCATCAGGACATTGACCGAGCTATAATTCTGTGGGGATCCGAAACTTAACTCGGACTCTGCAACCCGTTTAAGTATTCCAGTCGAATTATCACCTCCTCCCCCCACCCCATCTTTGTTCCGAGAATTACGATTTGAAGTCTTTGGCGAAATGATCTGATTGAATGCAGTGTTACGCATGCAGGGATCAGAAACAAAAAACGGAGTTGTGCGATCCGGCCTTTTTGACGGATTCGTGTTGGTAGCGGATCACGCTGGGCGACCACCTGGTCCCGCCCGGCCGAAAGACATGCGCACTTGAAAACCCGCGCCCAACCCAGAGTTCCCCGCACACGCAGGAGGCCTTGTCGATTCACCGTGTGATCGATTGGCGGTATGAGCCCTCGCCATGTTCCCACAATCGATGTGATGAAGTACATGGTGGTGTACTAACACCGGGAAATCACGGAATGTTGGGTTGGAAGTAAAATAAACTAATTGCCTGTGTATGTAACCCTCATGACGAATATAAACTTCAGCTTGGAACGTCGACGGTCCGTTCCCCTGTACAGACCTTCCCTGACTCGGTGCGTGTCTCCAGTTACTTTGCGTGGAGAGTTTCACTACCTGCTCGCGGCGCAAACTCCGGGCGCAGAGGTAGCCGGCCTCGTGATTCGCATTCAACTTTCTGGGAGCCCATTGAACCCGGCGTTCCGTTCCCGCTGCTGTCTGTGAGGTTTTTTTTTGCGAACGTCCTTTCCGTGACCGTGTGGGTTTCCTCGGGGTTTCCCCGGTTCCTTCCGCATTCCAGAAACAAAGTGGGTTATGGATACTAGCTTTGTAGGCCAGTTAGAAGAGTGGGCTGAAAGATGGCAGATGGAGTTTAATGCTGATAAATCTGAGATGCTACATTTTGGTAGGACAAATCAAAATAGGACATATATGGTAAATGGTAGGGCATTGAAGAATGTAGTAGAACAGAGGGATCTAGGAATGATGCTGCATAGTTCCCTGAAGGTGGAATCTCATGTGGATAGGGTGGTGAAGAAAGCTTTTAAAATGCTGGCCTTTATAAATCAGAGTATTGAGTATAGGAGCTGGGATGTAACGTTGAAATTGTACAAGGCATTGGTGAGGCCAAATTTGGAGTAGTGTGTACAGTTTTGGTCACCGAATTATAGGAAAGATGACAACAAAATAGAGAGAGAGCAGAGAAGCTTTACTAGAATGTTACCTGGGTTTCATCTCCTAAGTTACAGTGGAAGGTTGAACAAGTTGGGTCTTTATTCTTTGGAGCGTAGAAGGTTGAGGGGAGACTTAATAGAGGTAATTAAAATTATGAGGAGGATAGATAGCGTTGACATCGATAGGCTTTTTCCATTGAGAGGCGGGTAGATTCAAACAAGAGGACATGAGTTGAGAGTTCAAGGGCAAAAGTTTAGGGCTAACATGAGGGGGAACTTCTTTACTCAGAGAGTGGCAGCTGTGTGGAACGAGCTTCCAGCAGAAGTGGCTGAGGCAGGTTCGATGTTGTCATTTAAAGTTAAATTGGACAGCTATATAGACAGGAAAGGAATGCAGGTTTATGGGCCGAATGCAGGTCGGTGGGACTGGGTGAGAGTAAGAGTTCGGCACGGACTAGAAGGGCCGAGATTGTCTGTTTCCGTGCTGTAATTGTTGTATGGTTATATGATTAAAACATGGTGACACTTGCAGGCTCCGCCTCCTCCCCAACCCCCACTCAGCACAATCTTCAGACGTTGACGCTAAACGACGCAAGTGATAAGAAAAGCTGATCTTATCACAGACAAGATCTCAGCTGTCTCTCAGAGAGTCACGCCCCTCCCCCCTTTCAGCACTCGCAGTTTTTGTTGTACGGCGCCGAATCTCTGCGTCGCCGTGTAGACTCCAGGCGCAGAGGTACAGGGCCGTGTGGTTCATCCCCAGGCTGGAGGCCTTCAAGATAAACTCCTGGCCGTTCGGTCTCTCGGCCGAGAGGCCTTCCGCCTCCGCTCCTGGGACAGCGTGGCCGACGGTCGTGGAGTAAAAGAGGTTCTCCGGCGCCTTCCCCGCGCGTTGCCTGTACCAAAGCATAGTGTCAGTCCCGGCATCCTTCGCAACACATTTCAGTGATATTTTCTCCCCGGGACTCCCAGAGAAGGCGTCCGGCGTCTGGTGGATGGTCACCGCGTTCGCCCCTGGAGGAAAAAAATGAGAACGCAAGAAATTAACGACCGATTTGGAGGATTCGATTTCTCAAGTCTGCCGCAGTACCGGATATGTCAATGGGCTTAGTCTTCAGTTATAAAGGGTATTGTGCGCAGATCTGTTCGTGACGCTACATGGAGAATTTCGCTTGCACAGGGTGGGAAGAAATGATTTTGATAGAAAGATGCAGCGCAGAGGGAGGACTTCCAGGACCCCCGGGGAGTGCTGTGGAAGAGTGGGACCCAGGCGTGGCGAAGTGTGGCGCGCTGGCCTTGATCCGTCAGGACGCTGAGTACGGGAGTCGGGAGGTCACGTTGCCTTTGGGCAAGACGTCGGTGAGACCGCGCCTGGGGTGCGGCGTTCAGTGTTGGTCGCCCTGCTGCAGGAAAGATGCCACTGAGCTGGAAAGATTGCAGAGGGAGATTTACGAGGATGTTACCGGGATTCCAGGGACCGAGTTAGGGAGAGAGGTCGGGAAGTTTGGACATTATTCCTTGGAACGTAGGGGTGACCTTACAGAGATGTGTAAAACCACGAAGGGCACAGTCTTCACAGTTCGGCCACTCTGCTATTGATACGGGTGAACGAGTCTCCCCTGTGCTCCGGCAAACATGTGAAGCGTCGTGTATCGTTCTGGTCGCCACTTCGCAGAGAAGGGTTTCCCTGCTTTGGAGCGGGTACCGAAGCGGTTCACCGGCATTAGCAGGGCTGCCGCTTTCTGGATAAGAGGGTCAGAGTGAATCGGATAGGAAAGAAGCGGCAGAGAGCGGCGATGGGGCCGAGGAAGAAAGATGGACCGCCGATCCGTGTGCAGATGGAGAGGTGCGGCGATTTAGAGAGACCCCGAGAGGCAGAGGGGGAAAGCGGCGGAGAAGGGGCGATCGTAAGCACAGAGAGCAGAAGGTGAGAGTGAAACGTAAGATAAATCTTTTTAAAGATGACTTACAGTAGAATGAAGCTAACAGCGGTAGCAATGGAAGCATCTTTTCTGGCGATTACTTCACCCCGGCCGCCGAGACACGGAGCGAGACTCAATAACTCCGTGTGCGGCTCCACCGGAAACACGACGAAGGATTACACGGGTTCGCCACGCCCCTGCATCGGAATGAACCAATCAGATTCGACGTCGCTGTCAGTCCCGACGTGACGTATGACTTCATTCGGATTTATATTCTGCACACATCTCCCCTTCTCTCTTTCCGCCGGTGACTGCGCCCTCTTTCGAAATGTGTTGCTATTACACGTATATTAGTATCCATCTCCACCTGTTTGCGGAACCTCGCTCATTCAGGGAGTTACCTCTTAATTACTCCGTTAATGTCGCAGTGCGTCTGCATCTGCTCACTTACCGTTCTTTCTGTCTCAGTCTGTCTGCCTCCCTGATTGTCGGCGTCTTCTTTTCTCTCTCCCCCTCTCCTTCTCCCTCTCGATTGCATAGAAAACATAGAAACATCGAAACCCCACTGCACAATACAGGCCCTTCGGTCTACAAAGTTGTGCCGTACATGTCCCCACCTTAGAAATTACTAAGCTTACCCGCAGCCCTCTATTTTTCTAACCTCCGTGTACCTATCCAAAAGTCTCTTGCAGGACCCTATCGTATCCGCCTCCAACACCGTTGCCGGCACAGTTCCACTCCACAGTTTCTCTCCTCTCTTTCCCATTCTCCGCCTCACTCTCTCACCATTTCCCCCTTCTCTCTGACCTCCATTTCCCCTCTTCCTGTTCCTCTCTCCATCTCGTTCTGCTTCTCTCTTTCACTCTCTATCACCTTCTGAACGAATCTTATTGTCGCTTACACAGTACCCGTATCTCTCTCTATCTATCTCTCTATCTATCTATCTATCTATCTATCTATCTATCTATCTACCTATCCATCTACCTACCTATCTATCCATCAATCGTCATGACAAGGAGAGGTTGACTAAGATTTGAACACGTTGAACTACATGAGGCTATTTCAACATTGGGGACGGAGTGTATAAAGTAGAGCGGTTCAGAGTTTGCAGCGGGATCTGTACCAGCTGAGAAAATCGGGAAGAAAATGTCAGCACAATTTAAGGTATACCACTGGACAAAGCAGGATGTGAACCAAGTAGCGAATGGACAAGCATCTATGAATGCGGTAGAGGGCAGTCATTTGGGAATACGGATCCCCAATTCCTTCAAAATGGCTTCACAGGGAAGGTTTAGCAGGTTGCCTTTCAGAAATCAGGCATTTGCCTATGTGCTCCACTCAACTCTCCAATCAGATTTACCCTTCTCCCCCTCCCCTCACCTGGTTTCACTCATCTCCTTCAGCCAACTTCCTTCCCCTCCCCCACCTTTTTTATTCTGGCGTCCCCCCTCCCCCTCACTTTTCCACTTCGAAAGGAGGGTCTCGGGTGGAAACGTCACCTCCTTCGTTATTTCCATAGATGCTGACTACCAGGGATGGGTTCCTCCAGCAATTCGCATTTATGTTGCTTTGGATTTTCAGCATCTGAAGAATTTATAAGTTCATTGGGGTGCAGGAGTTCGAATGTCATGTTGAAATTTGCATTGTTGAGGTCCATAGTTCATGGTCAGTGGCATCACAGGCAGATTGCGGGCGTAAAGAGACTCTTAGAAAGGTCCACGGAGCTGAGGACAATAGAGTGCTATGCGGTGGCGAAATTCCGGGAAGTTTCCAGAGTGGGTTACATGGTCGGTACAACATTGTGGGCCGAAGGAACTGTAATGTGCCGTAGATTCTAAACATCTCTGAAAAGCCTCTACCGTATCTGCTTCTACCAACACCCCAGGGTGCACATTCCAGACACCCAGCACTGTATGGAAAGACTTGCCTCTCACATCTCCTTTTCACTTCCCCCCACCACCTAAAAAATGTATTAGACAATTTGACCCTAGCGGACAAAGTCTATTCTGTCTGTGGACTACGTAATCTTATAAACCCTTACCAGATATAGAAACAAAAAAAGATAGAAAACCTGCAGGATAATACAGGTCCTTCGGCCCACAAAGCTCTGCTGAGCATATACTTATTTTAGAAATTGCCTAGGGTTACCCATAGCCCTCTATTTTTCCAAGCTCCAGGTAATTATCCAGCAGTCTCTTAAAAGACCCTATCGTTTCTGCCACCGCCGACGTCGCCAGCAGCCCATTCCACACATTCACCACTCTCTGCGTAAAAAAATTAACCCTGACATCGCCTATGCGCCTACGTCCAAGCACCTTAAAACTGTGCCCTCTCATATTACCCATTTCAGCCTCTGACGATTCACACGATCCATACCTCTCATCATCTTATACACCTCTATCAGCCACCTCTGTGTACATCGAGTCATAAAAACATAAAACATAGAAAACCTACAGCACAATACAGGTCCTTCGGCCCACAATGTTGTGCCGAAGATGTCGTAAAGGAAGCTTTCATAAATTGAGTACAGAAGATGGGATGTTATGTTCAAGTTATACAAATGTAGAAGAGGCCTAATTTGGAGCATTGTGTGCAATTCTGGTCACCTAGCTATAAGAAACATATCAATAAGATTGAAATAGTGCAGAGCAAAAATCCAACCACGTGGCCAGGACTTGACCTGAGTGGCAAAGAAAGATTGAATAACGAAGGGAGCTTTGATCGAGGGAAACAAGATCATGAGGGGTATAGATTGACTAAATTCAAGCAGGTTCTCTGTTTTGGAAATAAAGTTGGTCGACACTACATCCTTGGCTTCCTTATCGGGAGACAACTTCTTGCTGAGATATAACACGTAAGTATAGGAGCAAAGAGGTTCTTCTGCAAGCTGTACAGGGCCCTGGTGAGACCACACCTGGAGTATTTTGTGCAGTTTTGTTCTTCAGATTCGAGGAAGGACACTCTTGCTACTGAGGGAGTGCAGTGTAGGTTCACAAGGTTAATTCCCGGGATGGAGGGACTGTCATATGTTGAAAGATTGGAGCGACCGGGCTTGTATACACTGGAATTTAGAAGGATGAGAGGGGATCTGATTGAAACATATAAGATTATTAAGGGATTGGACACGCTGGAGGCAGGAAGCATGTTCCCGCTGATGGGTGAGTCCAGAACCAGAGGCCTCAGTTTAAGAATAAGGGGTAGGCCATTTAGAACGGAGTTGAGGAAAAACTTTTTCACCCAGAGAGTGGTGGATCTGTGGAATGCTCTGCCTGAGAAGGCAGTGGAGGCCAATTCTCTGGATTCTTTCAGGATGGAGCTCTTAAAGATAGCGGAGTCAAGGGATATGGGGATAAGACAGGAACGGGGTACTGATAGTGGATGTTCAACCATGATCACAGTGAATGGCCGTGCTAGTTGGAAGGGCCGAATGGCCTACTCCTGCACTTATTGTCTATTCTCTACTGTCTATAATTCAAATTTTTTTTAAAATAATTTCATCATTATGCTACTGCACTATGTCAGCCCATACTACCTTGAGATACATTTTCGTACACATATCTCCAGGATTATAAAGAAATAAAACAGAATTTATGGAACACCATACATAAACAAAGACTAGAGGCAACCAATGTACAGACGAGGAGAAATCATGTAAATAACAGAGGTAAATAAATCATGCTAAGAACCTGATTGGCAGAGTCCTTGAAAGTCAGTCCCTTGGTTGTGGAGTCAATTTAGTGTTGAGGTGAGAAGCGGTCCCTTCATTTTATTACAGCTGCGTGGACCAGGCATTACCCTGAACAGGGTTTTTTAACACGGCCCGAAAAAGCGAACGGTGTTTTAATAAGGCATTCTCATAAAATAACTTTCCAGCTGCGCGGCAACAAAGGCGATGTGCGCGGGGGCATTTCAGTCACAGCCCGGCCGCGCACCCGCGCAGCTTGGAGGTTACGGTGGAGCTGAGTGAAGACATCCGCGCTGGTTCAGGAGCCAGACGGTTGTAGGGACCTGATTGTTCTTCGGTGAACTACAGGGCGTTGCTCTACACAACCGAGAAATAGAGAGAGTAGGCGAGAGAGACAGAGAGCGACAGAGAGAGTGAGAAAGAGTGAGACAATAGGAGAGAGACAAGGGGTAGGGAGAGAGAGATGGAGTGAAAGAGTTAATGAGAGAGAAAGACAGACGGAGAGAGAGAGAGAGAAAGAGGGGCAAAGAGAGAGAGAGAGACACCGACAGAGAGACAGAGAGATAGAGACAGAGACAGAGCGATAGATAGATGGATAGATAGAGAGAGAGAGACAGCTAGCATATGGCAGATAACATGAAAAGCAACGGATACATTAGAGTGCTTCGGTCCAAATTACATTGACTGTCACCTTGATTCTGATTGGTTACATCAGGAGAAGAGGCGTGGCTTACCTCTGATATATAATGTCTGCCTAATCCTACCTCCTATTTACCACCTCTTCTCCTTCAATATTGTGGAGAATTAACCAAAAAAAATGTTTCTGTTACTGTGGATCACGCCCTGGATTGTCGGTTAGTTGATTTTGTTTGCTGTCTAATTTCTCCCCTCTCTCGCTTCCACATTCATCAGATATTGAACTCTCGATTATCTTTCTTCCCGGGTCCCACCACCCAGCCGCTGACTGATAGTCTCACTGCCCTGTTACATTTCCGTCTCTTTCCGCCAGTCGCTGCTCCCCACTCGGTCAACACGTATCTTATTCCTCACCGGTTTCCCGCTCTCTGTCCGCAGGTGGGAACTCGGTGTCCGTCCGGCAGACTCAGCCCGCACTCTCCGCCATGCCCGGCAGCGGAATGGAGTTGCAGTGCACGGCGGAAGGAGGGGGTGATACTGATAATATGTACTGGTACTGACAGTACCCGGGGAGTGGCCCTGAGTACCTGATCTACTCGATGACCAACACGCATCTGGAACCGAAGGAAACAGCGGACGGGTTAACGGCGAAGAGGCGGGACAACCAGTTCAACCTGATTTCTAAAAGTCTGACTGCGAACCACTTGGCTCGTTATTTCTGCGCCTGGAGTTTACACAGCCGCCCGAACAGATGGTGGAACCGAACAAAAATCTCCAACGCTGGGGGACGGGCGCGACTGTCAATAAGAAGAGGGCAGGCGCCCACCGCACTGAGGGGCGTGACGACACAGCCTGTCAGTCAAATGATGGGGCGGGCCTTCCGGTCGGAGCGAGGATAGCCTTGGCGCCCCCCTGTGGTTAGCCTGGGTTACAGCGTTTAACGTGCTTTTGCACCGGAGAATAATAAGCGAATTTCGCACAAGTGGGAATGAAGACGATACGGCCGGCACGGACCAACGATTATGTAATTATGAGAGGTGTTGATGGAGTCGATAGTCAGAGACGCTTCCACAGTGAAAATACATGTCAGGTCCTGGTGTTCATAGTGCCACGCACTGCGTGACGGAATAAAGAACCAGCAGAGATGGAAAACAGTTTAGAGTCCAGTATTGCTATTAACTAATAATATTTATATTACGCAATACAGTAATATAGATGTAGATAAATCAAACAGGTTAGCAATGATTATATATAAGTAAGTAAATCAGTAAGTGTGGAAATGTATATGAAAAACAAGCTTCTTCAGGTCTCGAAGTAAAAAGATACAGTCTTACGATGATGAGCAAAGTTCAGTTCAGTTCGTGGTGTTGAGTTGAGTAGTGGTGGGGAGAGAGAGAGGGGGCAAAGATTTGCGTCTTCAGGTGAGCCGATGCCGTCAATCTTCCCCTTGTGCTCCGAAATCCTTTAGAGGTCACCGACTGTGACCAGAAGAGGGGACCGTTCTTCTGTGGTTGAATTATCAACCCAGGCAAAGGTTGGACACATGGACAACTCCCCATCGATCAATCCCTTTTCGTACTGTAAGAGCCAACTGATCGATTAGTCTGATAGATCCTCCAAAAACCCGCTTTTTTCTATGGGCACAACAAAGCTCATTCAGTGTCCAAAACATGTGTCTAAGGTCTACATCATCTGACCTCCTATTTATCTCACTGTACTGAGCACCAACTGTCATTCAAATAACTCCTCTTTCCCTTATCTGTGTAAGGAATGTATAAGCAGGCAAAACGTCCTTGAGAAGGATAAACACGGTGCCGGAAAATGGTAACATCGATTGTCCATCAAATAACACCGCCTTCGGTCACCATAGCAACGTTTGAGCTGATTGGTGCTATCTCCAAAAGTTAGTCAGTCCTTTCTCGTTCATTAAAGTGACAGTCCAACAGTCAATCTTCGTCTCTCTCTCTTTCTTTCTCTCTCTGTTTTCAAAACAACATGTCGGTGTTAAATACCTCTCTCTCTCTCACTTTTCAAAAGCACAGTTCATGGGGGTAATTCTGGACCCCGTCACAATGGACTTTAGGTGAGAGTGTGGAAGGTTTTTCTTGCTCAGAGGACTGTGTGTCTCAGGAGCGGAAAGCCCGGGCTAGGTGTGGGTGCGTTTACGATGGAGGTGTTTCGATAGACATCTTGACTGTTTTTCCGATTGACCATTAGGATTAGCTTGAATCGGGTACATGCAGTGAAGCTCAGACAACACAGAAAGAAACCTCGTTGCCCATCTGATCCTCGCAGCCAAGTTGCCCATATACACGATTCCCACTTGACGGCCTGTGGCCCATGCCCCGAACAGCACGATACCTCAGCCTCAGGGGTGTTTTGTCTGACCCGCTTTTAAAAGGCTATGGAACGGTTCCCAGTAGGTACTTTTCCTGTGACGGTACCGCTCCGTTCTAATTCAGATCCTGTTTTCCCCTCGATTCACTGCTGTACCACGCCGTCATCTGTCTGCATTCAGTCGCATATTGGATGAGAGATACAAATAAAGAGGGGGGGGGAGAGAGGGGACGGGAGAGAGAAAGAGAGAGAGGGAGGTGGTGGTAGGGGCAAGAGAGAGGACGGGGGCGAGACAGAGAAATAAAGAGACAGCGGTGAGAGAGAGAGGTGGGAGGGGCGAGAGAGAGAGAGAGAGAGACAGAGACAAAGAGAGGGTGAGGGGCGAAAGAGAGAGAGAGAGAGAGTGAGGGGCGAAGAGGAGAATGACGGAAAAGGGTTTACATTGTAAGTCGCACGTTTACGTAGCAACTGTAATCGCGGTTTGCGCGACGCTTTTGCAACTCAGGGCGTTCCGGAGTCCGGAGCTCAATTCCGGCGCCGGCTGTAAGGAGTGTGTACTTCCTCCACGTGACTACGTGTGTTTACTCCCCTCCCCTCCCGCCAGCCCACCCAGGTGCTCTGGATTCGCCTCTCAATCCGATAACGTGCCGCGCTGTATCTCTAAATGGAATGAAATAGAAGAAATGTAATTGACAGCATCACCCGGGTGCAGGAATCGCTGGGACTTCAGCAATTCAAAACAAAAGAAAACATGTATTAAAGAAATTAAGTGGCACAAATAACCAGAGCTCAGGTAACCTGCAGAATCATGAGGAATTCAAAGCATTCATGATACAGGGGGACCTTGGACAGACAAGGATACACAGCGACAGAGCAAAGCGGGATTAGCAAGACACAACAGCCCCCACCGTTCTCGAAATACACCCGTAGGAACTCACGTAGGAATTGAGGACTACTTAAAGAACTTCAATGTCTCCTCGAAGCAACGATCCCCAGTGGCATCAACTGCAATAACGTCCATTGAGAATACCGTCTTAATTTAATCCCTGCAAGTTAAATGAAAGTGTTAAATACACAGAGAGCTTGAAACACCCCACGATACCAAACGGGACTCCTTCGAAACATAGTCAAAACCCAGAGCTTGTCCAAACATAAACAATTAGTCATAATTGGTAAACGGTCGAAGGAATTGCGCATGCCCACGAGGTTACATCTAGTTACTACAATCCACATACCAACTGGAGAAAAACAATGCCTTTCTGTTTCTCTTCACAGCGACCCCTGGTGGTGACAAGCAGAACAACAGGTGTTCCGTCCACGACGTCTTCTGCAAACAGGATGCCGAATTAAAGCAAATAACGATTGCCATTACCGATTCCCTTCCAATCGCCACACGTGCACGTGTCTCCGAGAGAGAGAGAGAGAGAGAGAGAGAGAGATTAAGAATTAATTTACAACTGCCTCGACTACGTTGTTGGAGCGACATCTTATATTCCATCTGGGCAACTCAAACCTGATAACATGAGTATCAATTTCTCCTTCTGGTTTAAAAAATCTCTCAAACACCCGTCTCCTTCCATTCCCCACGCTCACCTCTTACCTGTTTTCACCTGCCTATCACCCTACACCCGAAGTCCCGGTCCTCGTTGCCTTTCTCCTTTCGTTCACTCTCCTCCCACAACAGATCCTTTCATCACCTGACCTTCACCTTTCTCACCCACCTGGCTTCTACCTATCGATTTCTCGCAATCGCTCTCCCTCTTCCCCTTACCTTTCACTTCTGGCTCCTTCTCCCTTCCTTCCCGGTCCTGCAGTGGCGTCTAGGCCCGTAACGCTCATTTTCAATGATGCTGCCAGACGTGACGAGCTCCCCCAGCATTTTGAGTGCGTTGCTTTGGATTTCCAGCATCAGCGGAATGTCTGGCGTTCATGATAACGTCTGAAACTTCAGGATACGACGGAGAGTCCGCACTAATCACGTCATCGATTCCGATTGGTTAACTCGGTGGAAGGGGTGTGACTAAACTTCATGATACGACGGAGAGTCTGCACTAATCACGTCATCGATTCCGATTGGTTAACTCGGCGGAAGGGGTGTGACTAATGTCCTCTGATTCTTCTGACGCAGGAAGGGCAAAGCCGTCTGCTCCTACCGCCGCGATTCGTCACCCTCCCTTTCAGTATTGCGTTAAAATGGACCACGGGCAAGCATTTCTCTTACTGGGGATCACGGCCTGGTTTACCTGTACGTTGGTTTTATTAAATTTCTTTCCTTCGTTTTCTTCTTGTTGGTCTACTTATTATTATTATTATTATTATTCTCTCTGTCATCTAACGTTCTTCAGTTGACGATTAGTTTTCTACCTCTGTATCCGCGCCCGTCGTGTCACCCCCGCAATCCCTACATCTCCCTGCATTTCCCCTTTCTTGTTCCACTCTCCGCCGCCCTCCTCCGGACGCCGGTCACTCAGTTTTTCCACCTTTCTCTTTGTTCCTCTCCCTGTCCACAGGCGCGACGTCGGTGACCGTCCGCCAGACTCCCGCCGCGTTTTCCGCACTGGCCGGCGATGGAATGGAGTTGCATTGTACGGCGGAAGGAGGGGGTGATACTGATCGTATGTACTGGTACAGACAGTACCCGGGGAACGGACCTCATTACCTGCTTTACTCACAGAACAACATGCATCTGGAACCGGAGGAGACGGCGGACGGGTTAACAGCCAAGAGGCAGGACAACCAGTTCAAGCTGATTTCTAAAAGTTTGACTGCGAATCACTCGGCTCGTTATTTCTGCGCCTGGAGTTTACACAGCCGCCCGACCGGATGGTGAAACCGAACAAAAACCTGTAACTCTGAAACAAGACGTGACTGTCAATAGGAGAGCAGGTGCGGGGGTGGGGGTGGGTATTTAAACTGGGGTGGCGGGGGGGGCGGGGGAAGAACCCAGACCTCCAGTATAGACAGTACAGTGGTTATGGAGAGAGATTTTGTGCAACCTACACACAACGTCGTGAATAAACATAGGCTGGGCATGGCGGGACTAAAGTTCTGAGTTGCGTGTGCTTCCGCGCAAGGAGGATCATGGGAAATGTGGCGGAGTTATAGCTTTGTTCCGCAGATGGAGTTACCGGATTGTCGCCTTCAGTGAAACTTGGTTGTAGGAGCGGCAGCATCGGCAGCTCTGTATTCCGGTCTTCCGTTATGGTGGGCGGGATAGAGCGAGAGGGATTAACGGCGTCTGTGGCACTACCTGTCAGGGGGAACGTCACGGCATTGCTCAGTCAGAACAGACTGCATAGTTCGACTACTGAGGGCTTGTAGGTAGAATTGATTAATAAGTAAGTATAACTAAGTTAACTAGATCATATTATACAACGTTCAGCAGAGATGATGGGTCTTTCGAGAGACTTTGAGACTTTTTTTTTTACCGTGCCCATGGCCTGTTCTTCTATCACGTTACGGTATTGTTTGCACTGTTGTAACTATATGTTATAATTATGTGTTTTTTGACAGTTTTTTTTTCAGTCTTGGTTTGTCTTCTGTTTCTTTGATATCACTCTGGAGGAACAAAATGTATAATTTCTTAATGCATGCATTACACTAAATGACAATAAAAGAGGACTGCGTGTCCTCATAATCATAACCATAATCATACCTCAGATAAATATTATGTGGAGATTTGTGACATATATGATTATATGATATAAATGTACAGTAGCTGAAATACATTTTATGGAAATGTTTGTTTGATGAAGAACTTCAATAAACTAAATTACAAAAAAGAATTTAAATCAGAACGCTGCAATGAATATCCACCTCGCTGAACAGAGCGCCAAAAGAAGCAAAATGTCGGGATCTTGTGGCTCTGGAGACTGGGGATTCGGAGGTCGGTACCTCTGCAGCAGATCCGTATGTCATTGGAGACGGAAGATCTCTGGCTGTGTGCCGACAGACCCGAGATCTTTGGGCACAGAGCTCGGAAAAAGTGACGCAACGGACATCTAACATCGTAAACCAGCGAGCTGTTTGCGGTTTCTCCCCTCTCGCTGTGAAATGGGGACAACTGTTTTTTCCCTTATTAGGGAGAGAGAGAGAGAGAGCCTGTGGTATGTCGAATACCGGGTGAACAATGTAGTCTTTGAAGAACTGCCCTAATGTAGTCTTTGGAATCTTTGGAGTACTATCTTTGTTGTGGGTGCTCGGTGGGGGGGTCTCGATGCTGTTTTTTTTCGTTGATGAGGGGAGGGGGGGATTGTTACTTGCTGCCGCTCACGTGCGGGTGGGAGGGAGCTGGGGGGGATTACTTTGGGGTTCTAACATTTCACTGCTCATTCTTTGGGGGCTCTCCTCTGTTTCCCTGGATGGTTGCGGAGAAGGAGCATATCAGGATGTATATTGCATACATTTCTCTGACATTAAATGTACCTTCGAAACCAAAAATGTATTAAAAGCGGTTCGCACGACGCATTTACAGTAGGGGTGTTTCCAGAGTTCGGAGCTGAAGTCCGATATCATCTCCAAGGAATTTTCAATTTCTCCCCTTGAAGCGGTAATTTTAGCGGGTGCTCCGGTTTCCACCGACAGTCCAAACACGCAGCCGTTAGCAGATTAATTGGTAATTGTGAAGTACCCTGAGGTGAGGCAATAGGCCCGCTCCCCCAAATAAATGAATTAAATCCGAGAACGGGACGTGAAGGTCTGTTGTACTCCAAGGTCTTGCGGAATTCACAGTTGTGATGGTTAGAGCAATAATAGAATGCTCCCCGACGTCTCCTTCGGCTCTACGCGCATGTAGCCCATCGTGTAAAGCAGGCTCCGAGGCTTCTTCCCCGGGTGCTGCCGATACCAGAACATGCCATCATCGCTACCCACTCCGTCTGTCTTACACTGCAACTCCACTCCGTCGCCGGGCAGCGTAGTGAATGCAGCGGGTGTCTGGCGGACGGTCGCCGACCTCCCAGTTGTGGACACAGAGCGGAATTTAAAAAAAAAAAGTATGGAGAGACACAGAATCTTGAAGAAAACAGTTTTTAATTATTTATCTAAGGAAACCGCGCGCAGCATGCTGTTCCGGCCCAACGAGACTTTCGGCCCAGCAGCCCTCCTGCTTAACACCGGACCGTAAGACCATAAGACCATAAGACAAAGGAGCAGAAGTCGGCCACTCGGTCCATCGACTCTGCTCCGCCATTTTATCATCAGCTGATCCATTCTCCCATGTAGTCCCACTCCCCGGCCTTCTCACCACAGCGAATCACAGCACGCTTTACAACGACCATTTCAACCAGTAACCGGTAGGTCTTCGGACCGTGGGAAGAAAGCGGAGCACCCGGTTCACGGGGCGGAACGTACAAACTCCTCAGCGAGGGAGCCGGAATTAACTCCGGACCCCGGAACCCCCCGAGCGGTAATAGCAGCGCGCGAACCGGAGGGAGGACGGCGACGAGCTGGAGGGGTTGCGGTGATGGTGGCGTCCACCGGGCGGTCACCGACCACCTACATGTGCGGAATAAAAAGTAGAAAGACAAAGGTGTAACGAGGCTGTAACTATCAGAGTTCATTTGGGTGCCCGAACAAAGGAATAAAACATAAGAACGGGAGAACTTGAGTGAGAAGGCGATTAGAGAATTCTGAATAAAACCCACTTACGACTCAACCAGGGCACGATCCCCTTGAGCCATTTTCGACTGTTAGTGAAAGACAAGAGGTCGGTGGCGGAGGGAAGGTCGGAGAGCTTTGCTCTTCACGGGCGGTTGGGAGATATATCGGAGAGCAGACGCGCCCCCTTATCCCGAGTTCACCAATCCAAATCGACTTGGTAATCGCCGGAATGCCGTCCGCCACGGCGTAGATTTTCTAAACTCTCACTGAACGAGTTCTCGTTCTCTCTCTCTCTCTCTCTCTCTCTCTCTCTGTATCCGTTTTATGAGGAAGTCCCACTTAATGCTCCTTACGCTCCCAATGTCTCCCGCTACCACGCATCCTCTATATCTATCTATTGATCTATCTCATTTACTCCGTTATCCACTATCATCCCCCTTCCCCCTCTCTTTCTCTGTCCCTCTCTCTCTCTCTCTCTCTAACTCACTCTCTCCGTTTTACTGGGGATCTCGCACTTAATGCTCCCTACCTTCCCAATCTCTCCCGATACCACGCACTCTTTATGTCATTATTCGAGGGGTGTCATCTCACAGTTCTCCTCGCTTTCCCGATCGACTCCTCTCTACTATTTCATGAGGATTTCTCCCTGCATTTCCCCATCTATTGGTCACTGCACGAGCAATTACCCGCTAAATGAACCGTAGCCCGCCGCCCCCCCCAACACTCCGTCATCTGACCACGTTCGTTATTCCACAATGTCATGTACAAAGTATGTAAAAACTTGCTTCCGCTCTAAATGCAATATCACGTGCCTGCTGAGTTCCTCCGGCATTTTGAGTGAGCTCTGCTCGATTGACAGCATCTGGAGAATCCCCTGTGTTTACAACACAGATGAACCGAGCACGTTCCCAGCCGCACCGAGGGTCCCGCGCTGCCCGACGGTCCGGAAACGCCTCCGCGTGAACGGAGACGTCACGTGTTCCGCCTGGATCGGGGGGGGGGGAGGCATGAGCTCCAGGGAGAGGTGGGACAAACTTGGGGGAATTGGAGCGACGGGGACTAAGGAGGGACCTGAGAGGGGTTTATAAGGTTAGGAAAGGATCAGGTAGAGTTGGCAGCGGGCGTCCTTCACCCTCTGTCACAATGGGGGGCGTTGGGAACCGACCCAAATAGAACTACTAGGAACAGGAGCTGACAAAACTGAATGACGAGACGAGACGCAGACCGGGAGTAGGGACAGGAACACAGACTCGGCTATGGAAGCTGGACCAGGACGAGGGTCTGGGAACAAGCAGCCTGGGCGTGGACTCCGAGCTAGAGACCGGACAAGGACCCAGAAGCTTGGTCTTGACTCGGGCTCGGACCACAAAACTAGGCGAAGACGTGACGAGGCTTGGAGGTTCTTGGAGACCAGGCGAAGACGTGACGAGGCTTGGTTTCTTGGAGGCTGGACGAGGACTTGACGGTGCAAGGGTACTTCGAGGCAACTCCTGGGCAGGACGCCTGTCTCCACCCCGCGGTGGCAAGGACAGGGAGGGATGGACCCAACCGCAGGCTAACGGCAAACGGCCTGGCTTATCAGACGGAGGCAAGGGACAGAAAGGGAGCTAGGTCCGGGGTGGCTCCAAGACTGGAGGCGGCCGGTAACCTCGGCGGGCTACGGAAGAGCCAAATCCATACCTCGATGACTGCACTAGCCTTCCACCAGTGGTTTGCTCCAAGGGGAGACTGACGAGACGACCCAGCAACCAGACTCGATCTCAGGGCCACTTATATTCCCAGCCCCAAGATGGGCATCAGGTGCTTAATGGTTAAGTCCAATCGACGCAAGGGACAGCCGGAAGACCCGGAGTCCGGAGTCCGCGGACCGGACCGTGAACCGGAATGCGGACTTCGGACCGGACCATGACACCCTCAGTATAAAAAATACTTGGCAATCAGTAAGTTGTTTATTCTTGTCGCTAGTTCCGAGATACGGGAGGATATTGGCGTAGTAGGAAGGAAAACAAAATCGGAATGCAGAATGAAGTGCCGCAGTTACAGAGAATGTGCGGTGCAGGCGGACGATCAGGTGCAAGGGGGTCATAGCGAGGTAGATCATGAGGTCAGGAGTCCATCTGATCGTCCGAGGGGGCCGTTCGATAGTCTGATAATAGCGGGGTGGATATCGTCCCAGAGCCTGATGGGACGGGCGTTCGGGCTTCTGTATCTCCTGCCCGATGGGAGGGGTGGGGAGGAGAATATCCGGGGCGGGTGTTGCGGGCGGGGGTCTTTGATGACGCTGGCTGCGGGAAGTGTGGACAGAGTCCGCGGAGGAGCGGATGGCTCCTGTGACGTGCCGGGCTGCGTCCGCGACTTTCCCCCGGTTTCTCGCCGGCCGCGAGCCCGCCGTCCCGAACCGGGATGCGTCAGGCCTCCATCGTATCGTACCAGAGGACCGTCCAACAGTCCGATCACTGAGGGGATGAAGCAGTCGTTGAACCTGGTGGGAAATACCGTTGGGAGTGGGAGGCGGGGGTGGGGATGAGGAGAGTGATTACAACCAATACAAACAAATGTGTATTTTAATTCCAGGAAGAGAGACACAGAGAGGATAGAAAGAAAGAAGGAGAGACAGAACAAGAGTCGGATAGAAAACAATGAAAGAACGAAAAATATGTATTATATTTTCAAACTGACTGATGGGAAGAGAAACGGAGAATCAGAGAGAGACAGACAGACAGAAAGGATAGAAGAAAGGCAGAAAGAACACAATGAAAGAACGAAAAATGTGTATTATATTTTCAGGTTGTTGGATGGGAAGAGAGACAGAGAAACAGGGAGAGACAGACAGAGAGGATAGAAAGAAATATAGAACAAAAGACAGAAAGAAAAGGAATGAAAGAACGAAAGATGGTAGAAAGAAAGAGTCTCATTATGTTTAGGCGAGTGGTGGTGAGGTATTACGTATGATTGATGGTAAAGCGGCGGGGGAGGGGGATGGTAGTCACTTTGAGGTTGGGAAAACGCGATAGGTCTCCCTTAACAGAGAGGAATGGGTGATGGATGGGGAAATGACGCGATCTCCGGCTTAAACGAGACAGAAAGAGAAAGGGTGTCGAGGGAGCGTGAAAGTTGGAGAGATTTAAGAGACATCTTGTGGTTGAACGAGTGAAATATGACAATGAAACAGTAGACGACCGACCACACTAATTCTGATTGGTTACCTCAGGAAAAAGGCGTGTCTAATCATGGATATATCTCCACACCATCGGTAAAGTGCGAAACGTCTACCTCGGCCATTCCCTCTTTTATTATTACGTAGAATGGAGCCAAGAGGGGCATTGCTCTTACTGGGGTCGCTGCCTGGTTTAACTGTAATTGGGTTTTATTTAATATCTTACTTTCCACTTCCTTTTTTATCCACTACCTATCTTATCCTCGTGGTTATTTCCCATGTTCCTGCACCCAAGGGAGCTCTGAGAAATGTGGTCTCGCTTTGTCTTCATGCTCTCTCTCTCTCTCTCTCTCTCTCTCTCTCTCTCTTTCTCTCCCTCTCTCTCTCACTTCTCTCTCTCATTATTCAGTAAAAATGTCTCAAAGTAGGCCATTGGTCTTGCTGTTCACCCTGACCTGGTTTCGGTGTTTGTGGGTTCAATTAAATAAAGTCTGTCTTCTCTCTCCCCACTGGTGATCTTCAGTTCTTGTGCTCGCCGCCACAGACCTTTTCCTTCCCATGATTCCTGCACCCTAAGGAGTTCTGACAGTCAGTGGGTGCCGCAATTGAGCAGCATCATTACAACGTCCCTCTCCCTCAGTCTCGCCCCTCCATCACCTCCTGCCTCCCTCACCCCCCGAGGTCCGGCACGAAGTACCTTCCTCACCTTGGCCTCCGCTCCCCCTCCACAGGCGGGACGTCGGTGACCGTCCGCCAGACTCCGGTCGCGTTCACCGCACCGCCCGGCGCCGGGATGGAGTTGCAGTGTACGGCGGAAGGAGGGGGTAGCAGTCACGACATGTACTGGTACCGACAGTACCCGGGGAAGGAACCTCAGAACCTGTTTTACTCGATGAGCAGCATACACGTCAGCCCGAAGGAAACGGAGGACGGATTGACGGCCAAGAGAGGCGATTACCATTTGCAGCTGACTGCCAACAATTTGACTGCGAACCACTCGGCTCGTTACTTCTGCGCCTGGAGTTTACAAAGCCGCTCGAGCGGATGGTGAAACCGAACAAAAACATTCAACGCTGAAACGAGGCTTGCACATTGGTAAGAGGGCAGGTGCCCCAGAGGTGGGGGAGAAAGGGGCTGTCAGTCAAACGAAGGGGGCGGGCCTTCCCCGCGGGGTGGTTTCAGGGAGGCACAGATAAGGGTTGCGGTGAATAGCTTCTAGCTTGTCATCAGTAGCATTTGCAAGCACACCACCAGTTTAAACATAATCCAAGAGTGCCAGGGTTGAGTAGCGGTGACGCGCGACGCTATTGCAGATCGTGACGCCAGGGATCGGAGGTCAATTCCGACCCTCTCTAAAAGGAGCTTGCACGCTCTTCCCGTGACCAGGAGCTCCGGTTTCCCAGTCACAGTGGCCAGACCTGCCGGTTAGTTGGTTACTGCCCTCTGATTCGGCTGGTGTTCAATAGGTGGGCTACTGGAAGGTTCAGGAAGGACCTGTTCCACGGTGTATCTCCAAAGAAAATAAAAATAAATAAAATTGTGCAGCATTTCTATAGGAAAGAACCCGATTACAGAATCACAGATTGATAGGTTGAATCACAGATTTATTTAGCTAGATAGCAAGATGGAATGATAGACAGATGGTTACAGTTGTGTACGGTTCCGGTCACCGAATTATAGGAAAGTTGTCAACAAAATAGAGAGAGTACAAAGAAGATTTACTGAAATGTACCTGGGTTTCAGCACCTAAGTTACAGAGAAAGGATGAACAAGTTGGGAATTTATTCTTTGCAGCGTAGAAGGTTGAGTGGTGAAGGCTTGATAGAGGTATTTAAAATTATGAGGGAGATGGATAAAGAATTGACGTGGATAGGCTTTCTCTATTGAGAGTAGGGGAGATTCAAACAAGAGGACATGAGTTGAGAGTTAGGAGGCAAAAGTTTAGGGGTAACACGTGGGGGAACTTCTTTACTCAGAGAGTGGTGGCTGTGTGGAACGAGCTTCCAGCGGAAGTGGTTGAGGCAGGCTCGATATTGTCATTTAAATAAAATTTGGACAGCTATATGGACAGGAAAGGAATGGAGGGTTATGGACTGAGTGCAGGTCGGTGGGACTAGGTGAGAGTAAGCGTTCGGCAGGGACTAGAAGGGCCGAGATGGACTGTTTCCGTGTTGTAATTGTTATATGGTGATATTGGTTTCTAAGGGTAAACAGATAGATAGCTAGGTAGGTGATTAGATAGATAGAGATAGATAGGTAGATTGATAGACAGATATATAGATAAATGAATGGATAGATGGATAGAATAGATGGATCGATAGATAGATCGAGAGAGACAGTTGGAGAGAGTGAAATAGATAGATGGATAAAGAGAGATAGTTAGATGAATGTATAGAATGATAGAGAGATAGATAAATAGATAAATAGAAGGATGGATAGATAGATATATAAACAGATAGATGGACAGATATATAGATAAATGAATGGATAGATAGATAGAGAGAGAGACGGTTAGATAGAGAGCGACAGATGATTATATGTAGATAGACAAGCAGATAGATGAATAGATAGATAGACAGTTAGATTGATATGTAAAAGTTAGATAGATTGATTGATTGATTGATTGATAGAGATCAACAGACAGGTGGACTGACCGGGAGTAAGAACTTGAGTGAGTTGTGCGGAGTTGACAAAGTGGGTGTTTCTTTGCACCAACAGCAGGGGGCGACATCGGAGCACCAAAAGCAACAGTCTGCGCCCCGCCAAGGAACAGGGACAGAGAGGTAACCGCAGGGACAAGAAAGGGATCCTGCCCTGCTGCCGCTTTCAGTTCCTCCGCGAAATTGTTGAAAGAGCAATTACTGTCAAATAAGAGAATGGAGAAATAGAGGGCTGTCTGGATGGGGTAAAAAGGAAGAAGGTCAACCATACATAGCCCGCAATGTTGGCCCTAACAATCTATCTATCTACCTATCCATCTATCTAACTATCTATCTATCTATCCATCTATCTTTCTTCTAGCTGGCTAGCTATCTCTATGTATCTACCTGTCTGTCTGTCTGTCTATCTGTCTATCTATCTATCGAATCTACCTGTCTGTCTGTTTGTCTGTCTATCTATCTATCTAATCTACCTGTCTGTCTATCTATCTATCTAATCTACCTGTCTATCTATCTATTGTGTTGGGCGCGTGGCCAAGTGGTTAAGGCGTTCTTCCAGAGATCCGAAGGTCGCTAATTCGAGCCTTGGCTGAGGCAGCGTGTTGTATCTTTGAGCAAGGAACTTAACCACGCATTACTCTGCGACGACACCGGTGCCAAGCTGTATGGGTCCTAATGCCCTTCCCTTGGACAACATCGGTGGCGTGGAGACGGGAGACATGCAGCGTGGGCAACTGCCGATCTTCCATACAACCTTGCCGAGGCCGGCGCCCTGGAAACCTTCCAAGGAGCAAATCAATGGTCGCACGAGACTAGGATTATGTAGTCACGCAGTCCTCTTTTATTGTCATTTAGTAATACATGCATTAAGGAATGATACATTATTTCCTCCGGTGCGATATCACAAAACACAGGGCAGAACATGACTGAAAAAACTGACAAAACTACATAATTATAACATATAGTTACCAACAGTGCAACAATACCATAACTTCATGAAGAAGTCCATGAGCACAGTAAAAGTTCAAAGTCTCTCAAATGTCCCACATCTCACGCAGACGGGAGAAGGAAGAAAAACTCTCCCTGCCATACCCGACCACAATCCGACGCTGAGTCATCCGAAAACTTCGAGCTCTGATCAGCTCTCCGATACCGAGTACTGATCGCCATCTCTGCCCGAAAGATTCGATCCCCTTCTCGGTCGCCAAAAGCAGGCAAGGCCGGGGATTTTGAGGCCTACCCTCCGAAAGACTCACGACCACACAGCAACGACAGCAGCGTACGGGCGTTTCAGAAATTTCTTCAGATGTTCCTCGGTGCTTTCACGTCCATCTCCATCAAATAAGAATTGTCCACGGCCCGAATTAAACAGATCCGATATCATTTTCAACGGAGGGCTGCGCACACGCTGGCGCGCCATTATCTTCTCCTCCCGCCTATAACGGATGCCTATTATTATTACTCTCTATCCAGAAATCTACCTATCTAGCCATCTATCTTTCAATCTATCTATTTAACCGTCTACCTATCTATCTATATATCTATCTATCTATTTATCCATCTATCTATCTATCTATCTATCTATCCATCGAGTTAGCTAACTCTTCGTCTGTCTGCCTCTCACTGCAGGCTCGTACTGAATTAGCTATTACAGAGAATGCAGGCTAACAGCGACATAACTCTACAATGCGTGGTGAATAACGATGAGAAGGCCATGACCATCAAATTAACACTTCTAGGGTAAATATGATTCGGGCGAACACAAACATCACAGTTTTGAATGTCCCTTTAAGGGATGTTACATGGATGAATACTGATGTACCCATGCGAATTTGCTGTTCGCCAGAAAGCAGTCATTTAACGCACACCAGTAAAATTGCAGTGATAAACTATATAATGGAAAATAAAGAACAGAGGCCCATCGTATATACACAAAATTTAGTCTGTAATTGGTGCACGTCATCGTTGGAGCTTATCGTTGCGTAATCCACCCGGTTGGCTTCCCTTCGTTTACTCACCGTGTCGACGAATTCTGCCTGGAAACCCCGGCAAAATCCAGGCGTCGAACTTTCTCCAAGCTCACGTGATATCTCACCAACGAAAAGTTCTCTGCGCGGTCTCCGTGAGACCACAGTCGGCCTGAGGACCTTCCGGCATCAGTCTCTGTACCTCCAGACGCGCTCAGTGAGGGCGTCACCACGTCTATCGCCCGTTTCCATTTTCCTTCCTTCTCCTTCTTCGATACCGCTCTCGCTCGGAAAAATGGCCGCCCCGCTCTTCCTCTTTCCCCACGCTCTCTCCAGCATGTACCCAAGACAAATTCAATCGTCTACATCAATACACCTCCCTTACCAATCACCGAATTTTATTTTAGACAGCAGACATAAAATACTCTATTAATTAATGTAACTACAGGAAAATCTGCGGAAAGTAAAATGCACAAGAACATAACTGAACATGAACATAGAAACATAGAAAACCTACAGCACAATACAAAGCTGTGCCGAACATGTCCTCACTTTACAAATTACCTCCGGTAACCAGCAGCCCTCTATTTTCCTGAGCTCCATGTACCTATCCAGGACTACCATAAAAGACACTGTCGTATCCGCCTCCACCGCTGTCGCCGGCAGCCCATTCCACGCACTCACCACTCTCTGCTTAAAAAAACTTACCCCTGACATCTCCTCAGTACCTACTTCCAAGCACCTTAAAACTGTGCCCTCACGCGTTAGCCACTTCAGCCCTTGTGAAAAGCTTTTGACTATCCACATGATCAAGGCCTCTCATCATCTCATACACCTCTATCAGGTCACCTCTCATCCTCCGACCCTCCAAGGAGAAAAGGCCAAGTTCACTCAACCTGTTTTCATAAGACATGTTCCCCAATCCAGGCAACATCCTTGTAAATCTCCTCTGCACCCTTTCTGTGGTTTCCATGTCCTTCCTGTAGTGAGGCGACCAGAACTGAGCACAGTACTCCAAGTGGGGTCTGACCAGGGTCCTATATAGCTGCAACATTACCTCTCAGCTCCTAAACTCAATTCCACGATTGATGAAGGCCAATACACCGT
Organism: Mobula hypostoma; assembly: GCF_963921235.1. Taxonomy (NCBI): domain Eukaryota; kingdom Metazoa; phylum Chordata; class Chondrichthyes; order Myliobatiformes; family Myliobatidae; genus Mobula; species Mobula hypostoma. The sequence continues at coordinate 6,703,035 of NW_026948187.1, read as the reverse complement.
ATGCCTTCTTAACCACAGAGTCAAACTGTGCAGCAGCTTTGAGTGTCCTATGGACTCGGACCCCAAGATCCCTCTGATCCTCCACACTGCCAAGAGTCTTACCATTAATACTATATTGTACCATCATATTTGACCCACCAAAATGAACCACCTCAGACTTATCTGGGTTGAACTCCATCTGCCACTTCTCAGCCCAATTTTGCATCCTATCAATGTCCCGCTGTGACCTCTGACAGCCCTCCACACTATCCACAACACCCCCAACCTTTGTGTCATCAGCAAATTTACTAACCCATCCCTCCACTCCCTCGTCCGGGTCGTTTATTAAAAAAATCCTTATGTTACGTCTCCCTCTGAACGTGCGATCGTAGTAATTTAAAATAAACAGGACAGTCAATGTAGTAGAGAGGACACTCAAATCAGTGTGAATTAATCACCGGCAGCCCATTCCACTCTCTGCCTTAAAAACCTACCCCTGACATCTCCTCTCTACCTGCTGCCCAGCACCTTAAAACTGTGCCCTCTTGTGGCAGCCATTTCAGCCCTGGGGAAAAAGCCTCTGACTATCCACACGATCAATGCCCCTCATCATCTCATACACCTCTATCAGGTCACCTCTCATCCTCCGACCCTCCAAGGAGAAAAGGCAGAATTCAGTCAACCTATTCTCACGGGGCATGCTCCCCAATCCAGGCAACATCATTGTAAATCTCCTCTGCATCCGTTCTATAGTTTACACAGTAGTTTCTAGAGTTTCCATTTTATTAACTGTATGAAAACTTGGTCGTAAAACAAAATATTACATATGTATCTATCTACACGTCTATCCACCTTGAAGGATGGGAAGAGAGACAGAGACCCACCGGCCTTTATTTTTCAAAGCTGCATGTACCTATCCAGGACTCTCTTAAAAGACCTTATTAAATCCGCGTCCACCACCATCGCCGACATCACACTGTCTGTAAAAAAGTTGAAGATTAAAAGAGGATGGCTTCTGCAACAGCCGAATGATCCTGAACACACCTCAAAATCCACAATAGACTACCACAAGGGGCGCGAACTGAAGGTTTTGCCATGGCCCTCACAGTCCCCCGACCTAAACATCATCGCAAATCTGTGGATAGACCTCAAAAGAGCAGTGCATGCAAGACGGCCCAAGACTCTCACAGAACTACACGTCTTTCGCAAGGTCGCATGGGCGAAAGACTCTCAGCTGGCTACAGAAAGCGTTTACAAGCTGTGATCCTTGCCAAGAGGGGTGTTACTAAGTACTGACCATGCGGGGTGCCCAAACCTTTGCTTCGGGCCCTTCTGTATTTTTTTATTGTTATTTTGACTCTGCAAAAGATAGAAATAAAAAAAAGTAATCTTGCTTAAAATACTAAAGAAACGTGTCATCTTTAACTTTATGCCTTTCGGAAATCAGGTCAGCTTTTCCTCGCTTAGCTATTCACAGTAGCAGACATTTTGGCTGGGGTACCCAAACTTTTGCATGGCCCTGTATATATGTTATATGGAACGGAATCTGTTCTATTTCTACTGAATTCTATGTCGTGAAACTTCTTGTTCTGCGACAGCTGTACAGAGCAGATAAATGATATGACTATGCATTACAAAGTGAACAAATTATGCTAAGAGAATTCGTAATTTGGAAACTCCCCAGCAACTCGATGAACAGACGGCGCCCGTGGTCAGGTTCGAACCATGATCGTCGCTCCCGGAGGCGGCCGCTCCACCGCACCACGACGAGTTTCTCCTCGCCTCGTTCGGTTAGGAAGGGGAGGGGTGATAACCCGCGACCCGCCCTCGGTTTCCCATGTCGCCCGCCTTGCTTTCAGTCCGCCGAGCGAACTGAAGGACTAGAACCCGTCTCGGCCCGGCAGCAATGATGCCTGCGCGCTGCCTCTCTGCTGCGATCTTCTCTCTGGCTCTGTGTACGTGAGGACGCGCTCTTCGCTCTCCGGTACCGCGCTTCGACCTCTCAAAATGTCTCAAACTCGTTTCGAGTTCCGACTCTCACTTCTCGTTGAGATACAGCGCGGCCCAAACTGCCCGATGACATCTTCAAAACGACTAATTAACCCACTGACCCGGCAGTCTTCTGAATGTGGGGCCGCCCGGACGAAACCCACGCGGACTAATTCCTCACGGTCAGAGGCGGGAACTGAACTCGGATTGCTGGCGTTTTAATACAGTGAGGCGAACCGCTTCGGCACCGAGCGAGTGTCCAAATGAATCCTTTTGCGCGTGGTTAGTGTATGCAGCGCTACCCATCGCTGTCCATCACTTTTTTTCCCAACCCCTATCCCTTCTCTCTTTGCAGGTGTCTGCCGGGCCGATGAGATCGACCAGTGGCCCGGATCTCTCAGCGTCCGCCTGGGGGCGCCGGCCGAGGTGAAGTGTCTTCAGAAGGGACAGCTCCGTGACTACATGCTCTGGTACCGCCAGCCGTCCACCGGCGGGCTGGCGTTGATCGGGTCCGTCTACCTCAACAGCGAGGCCCAGCTGGAGGAGGACTTCAAGAGCGGGTTCGTCATCACCAGGGCAAAGGAAAATAAGGAGTCCACCCTCCAGGTCGAGAGCGTGAAGGCCGCGGACGCGGCGACCTATTTCTGCGCTACTACTGATGGCGCACAGCGTTGTAGAGATACTGGGCGCCAATACAAAAACTCCAACAGGTCTCCCTGCAGAGCAACTCTGCCAAGGTTCCGGGAGAAGATCGGAACTAGGTATAGAACGGGAACTGGGTGGGCCAAGGGGCCTTTTACTTTGCTGCAGGTGTTCCCCGTCTCTGGCTAGGATTGGAATAGATTTATCATTGTCACGCCACCGAGATGTAGTGAAAGGCTTTGTGTGCATGCAGATCAAATCATTACACAGTGCATTCAGGTCGAACAAGTTCCGTCGGATGTAGAACCGGGCAACACAGAAACAGGCCCTTCGGCCCACAATGTTGTGCTGACCCAGCTAAAAAGGAAATGGAAGCAACTACCTGTATTTGTAAACAATACAGATCACTTTGTAGAGATCTGTTTTCACTTTCACACGGAAGAGGCTTTTTCTGTTGATGAGCGTCGGAAAAAGCCAAATTAAATCCACTGCGATACAGCCGATACGTATCCGCTGAGCGGCATTTCTCCGCTGGTAGACGAATTCTTCTTGGGAGACGTCCACAGAGAAAGGCCAGGCTTGTTCAACGTGACTGAAAGGCGACGGTTACCCGCAAATACCAACGTTACAACAGCCGTGGGCAGAAGATCTTCTCTGAACGCACAACACGTCGAACCCTGAGGCGTACGGGCGACAGCAGCAGAAGACGATGAGCCTACACTCAGTGGGCAGTCTGTTGGGTACAGCAGGTATCTAATGGAGTGGCAACTGACGCTTATATCATACCCATCAACCTGCTTACCTGACTAGCTAAACGTATACACGAATATCTACCCCTCCACCAAGTCTGCTAATCTCTCTCTCTCTCTCTCTCTCTCGCTCGCTCTCTCCTTCTCCACAACAGAGAAAGACAGATAGATATAAAGAGAATGGGCGAGACAGACAGATAGATAATTTAGATAGATAGATAGATAAATTAGATAGTTAGATATATAGATAGATAGTTAGATCGATAGAGAGAGAGATAAACACAGATAGACAGATAAATAGATAGATCGAGAGGGAGACAGTTAGAGAGAGAGAGAGAGAGACGATTATTTGTAGGTGGACTAATATCTAGATGAGTAGATAGATGGATATGTAGATAGATAGATAGATGGATAGAGGGAGAGTTAGATAAACAAATGGATAGATAGATAGAGAGACAGACAGACGGATAGGTAGATAGATAGATAAATAAATTGATATATAGACAAATATAGATAGATAGATTGATAGATAGATAGATAGATAGACAGATAGATAGATAGATAAAGAGATAGTTAGAGAGAGCAAGAGATAGATTTTTATAGGTAGATAGACAGACAGATAGATGAATAGACAGATAGAAAGATAGATAGATATGCATATAGATACATGGAAAGATAAATTGATCAAAATGAACAGACAGGTGGGCTGACCGGGAGTAAGAACTTGGGCGAATTGTGCGGAGTTGACAAAGTGGGTGTTTCTTTGCACCAACAGCAGGGGGCGGCATCGGAGCACCAAATGCAACCGTCTCCGCCCGGCCAAGGAACAGGGACAGAGAGGTAACCGCAGGGACGGGAAAGGGATCCTGCCCTTCTGCCCCTCTCAGTTCCTCCGCGGAATTGTTGAAAGCGCAAATACGGTCAAACAAGAGTCAGGACAAATAAAGGGCAGTCTGGATAGGGTGGAAAGGAGGCAGGTCAAGCAAACATAGCCCGCAATGTTGACGCTAACTTGCTAACAACCTGAACGTCTGATTTTCTTCTCCAGTCGCAGCTTTATGGGGGAAGGTCAAAGAGCGAGCCATTGCTGAAAAGAATCTCAAATGAAATCAAGGCTAGAGTTTGCCAGAAGGATTGTGGGAGATTCTGAATCAACTGGGAGAAGTTTTGATCGTCCGATGGAACTAAAATTGAGCTTTTTTGGCCATCGGCTGTGTTTGGCGTAGGTCAAATGCCCACATCATCAAAAGCACACCATCCTAACCGTGAAGCGTGGTGGTGGCTGCATCATGCTGTGGGGATGCTTCACTGCAGCAGGCCCTGGAAGGCTTGTGAAGGTAGAGGGTAAAATGAATGCAGCAAAATACAGGGAAATCCTGGAGGAAAACCTGATGCAGTCTGCAATAGAACTGCGACTTGGGAGGAGATTTGTTTTCTAGTAAAGCAGTGACCCCAAGCACGAAGCCAAAGCTGCAAGGGAATGCATTGAAAGCAACAAAGTTAATGTCCCGGAGTGGCCAAGTCAAAGTCCAGACCTCGATCTAATTGAGAATTTTTGGCTGGATTTGTTAATGGCTGTTCACTCATGATCCCCATGCAATCTGACAGATCTTGAGCAGTTTTGACAAGAAGAATAGGGAAAAATTACAGTGTGCACATCTGCAAAGCTGATCGAGACCCATGAACACAGACTCAAGTCTGGAATTACTGACAAAGGGGCATCTACTGCGTACTGACTCGAAGGGGGTAAAAACTTGGTCAATCAATTATTTTTTGTTTCATGTTTGTAATTAATTTAGATCACTTTGTAGCGATCATTTCCTGTCGTACAGTGTCAAAATAATCCAAATTACATCCACAGCGACTCAATGTTGTAAAACAAATAAACATGAAAACTTTCAAGGAGGGGTGCGTAATTTTCGCAGGCACTGTGTCCGACCATAAATCGGTAAGGTCCAGGAGCAGAATTAGGCCACTGGCCCATCGATTCTGCAGCGCTATTTCAACATCCATTTTCCATCTCACCCCCAATCTTCAGCCTTCTCACCGTATCCCTTGATCCTCTGACCAATCAAGTATCTATCAACATCTGCCTTAGATGTTCATCTGCGTGTGACAAACAAGTCCACCAACTCACCACTCTCTATCTAAAGAAATTCCTCCCCATCTCCTTTCTGAAAGGACGCCCCTCCATTCTGTGTTTGTGCCCTCTGTCTTATACTTATACTTTATACTTTATCGTCCCCGAAGAATTGATACTAGAACGTACAATCACCACAGCAATATATGATTCTGCGCTTCCCACCACCTGGATTACAGATCTTAAATATTAAAAATTGTAAAAATTAGTAAATATGAAAATTTTCAATTATAAATCATAAATAGAAAATGGAAAAATGGAAAGTAAGGTCGTGCAAAAAAACCGAGAGGCAGGTCCGGATATTTGGAGGGTACGGCCCAGATCCGGGTCAGGATCCGTTCAGCAGTCTTATCACAGTTGGAAAGAAGCTGTTCCCAAATCTGGCCGTACGAGTCTTCAAGCTCCTGAGCCTTCTCCCGGAGGGAAGATGGATGAAAAGTGTGTTGGCTAAGTGGGTCGTGTCCTTGATTATCCTGGCAGCACTGCTCCGACAGCGTGCGGTGTAAACTGAGTCCAATGATGGAAGATTGGTTTGTGTGATGTGCTGCGCTGTGTTCACGATCTTCTGACGCTTCTTCCGGTCTTGGGCAGGATAACTTCCATACCAGGTTGTGGTGCACCCTATACTCTATCATACTCTCCCACCATAGGTAACATCTTCTCCACGTCCACTCTATCAAGGTCCTTCAATCAGATCACCGCTCCCTCTTCCGAATTCCAGTGCATACAGGCCCAGAGCCATCAAACACTCTTCATATGACAGGCCTTTGAATTCCGCAATCATTTCCGTGAACCTCCTCTGAACTCTCCCCAGTTTCAGCACGAACTTTCTAAGATAAAAGGCCCAGAACTGCCCATAACACTCCAGGTGAGGTCTGGAAAGTACCCTTTAGGGAATCCCAAATCTCGATGCGCCTCAATGTATATTTCTATTTTCTCTCTATTTCGAAAACAGGCAACGCTTTCATATCGTCTGCCAAAGTGCAGGACCGTACACTTCCCGACACTGTATTCAATCTGTAACTTCCACGCCCATTTTCCGAATCTGCCTCGTCCTTCTGCTCCTATCTCATTAACCCTTCCTGCCCCTCCACCTGCCTTGGTGTTGCCTGCAAACTTTACAACAAAGCCATCAACTCCACTATCCAAATCACTGACATATAATGTACAAGTAACTGGTCCGAACCCGGATCCCTGTGGAACACCAGTACTCATTGGCAGCCAGTGAGAAAAAGCTCCCTTCATTCCCGGTAGCGGCCGCTCGACTGCACCACGACGAGTGTCTCCCCACCCCCCTGGTTCGGAAAGGGAGGGGCGGGGTGATAACCCGCGACCCGCCCTCGGCTTCCGATGTCGCCCGCCTTCCTTTCAGTCCGCCGAGCGAACTGAAGGACTAGAACCCGCCTCGGCCCGGCAGCAATGATGCCTGCGCGCTGCCTCTCTGCCGCGATCTTCTCTCTGGCTCTGTGTACGTGAGGACGCGCTCTTCGCTCTCCGGTTCCGCGCTTCGACCTCTCAAAGTGTCCAAAACTCGTTTCAGGTTCCGACTCTCACTTCTCGTTGAGCTGCGGTGCGTCCCAAACTGCCCGATGACATCTCCAAAACGACTAATTAACCCAATAACCCGGCAGTCTTCTGAATGTGGGGCCGCCCGGACGAAACCCACGCGGACTAATTCCTCACGGTCAGAAGCGGGAACTGAACTCGGATTGCCGGCGTTTTAATACCGTGAGGCGAACCGCTTCGCCTCCGAGCGAGTGTCCAAATGAATCCTTTTGCGCGTAGTTAGTGTATGCAGCGCTACCCATCGCCGTCCATCACGTTTTTTTCCCAACCCCTATCCCTTCTATCTATGCAGGTGTCTGCCGGGCCGATGAGATCGACCAGTGGCCGGGATCTCTCAGCGTCCGCCTGGGGGCGACGGCCGAGATGAAGTGCCTTCAGAAGGGACAGCTCCGTGAGAACATGCTCTGGTACCGCCAGCCGTCCACCGGCGGGCTGGCGTTGATCGGGTCCGTCTATCTCAGCAGCGAGGCCCGGCTGGAGGAGGGCTTCAAGAGCGGGTTCGTCATCACCAGGGCAAAGGAGAATAAGGAGTCTACCCTCCAGGTAGAGAGCGTGAAGGCCGCGGACGTGGCGACCTATTTCTGCGCTACTACTGATGGCGCACAGCGTTGTAGAGATACTGGGCGCCAATACAAAAACTCCAACAGGTCTCCCTGCAGAGCAACTCTGCCAAGGTTCCGGGAGCAGATCGGAACTAGGTATAGAACGGGAACTGGGTGGGCCAAGGGGCCTTTTACTTTGCTGCAGGTGTTCTCCGTCTCATGGCTAGGATTGGAATAGATTTATCATTGTCACGCCACCGAGATGTAGTGAAAGGCTTTGTGTGCATGCAGATGAAATCATTACACAGTGCATTCAGGTCGAACAAGTTCCGTCGGATGTAGAACCGGGCAACACAGAAACAGGCCCTTCGGCCCACAATGTTGTGCTGACCCAGCTAAAAAGGAAATGGAAGCAACTACCTGTATTTGTAAACAATACAGATCACTTTGTAGAGATCTGTTTTCACTTTCACACGGAAGAGGCTTTTTCTGTTGATGAAGGCCAAATTAACTCCACTGCGATACAGTTGATACGTATCCGCTGAGCGGCATTTCTGCGCTGGTCGACGAATTCTTCATGGGAGACGTCCGCAGACAGAGGCCAGGCTGGTTCAATGTGACTGGAAGGCGACGGTTACCCGGAAAGTTCAACGTTACAACAGCCGTGTGCAGACGAGCGTCTCTGAACGCACAACACGTCGAACACTGAGGCGAATGGGCGACAGCAGCAGAAGACGATGAGTCTACACTCAGTGGGCAGTCTGTTGGGTACAGCAGGTATCTAATGACGCTGATATCATACCCAGTGACCTGCTTACCTGGCTATCTGAAGCACTTTCCGTGCATCCAGCCCTCCACCAAGTCTGCTAATCTCTCTCTCTCTCTCTCTCGCTCGCTCGCTCTCTCCTTCTCCACAACAGAGAAAGACAGATAGATATACAGAGAATAAGCGAGACAGACAGATAGATAATATAGATAGATAGATAGATAGATAGATAAATTAGATAGTTAGATATATAGATAGGCAGATATCTAGAGAGAGAAATAAACACAGATAGACAGATAAATAGATAGCTCGAGAGGGAGACAGTTAGAGAGAGAGAGAGAGAGACGATCACTGGTAGGTGGACTGATATCTAGATGAATAGATAGATAGATATGTACATAGATAGATAGATGGATAGAGGGAGAGTTAGATAAACAAATGGATAAATAGATAGTGAGACAGACAGACAGATAGGTAGATAGATAGATAAATAAATTGATATATAGACAAATATAGATAGATAGACAGATAGATAGATAAAGAGATAGAGAGAGCAAGAGATAGATTATTATTGGTACATAGACAGACAGATAGATGAATAGACAGATAGAAAGATAGATAGATATGTATATAGATACATGGAAAGATAAATTTATCAAAATGAACAGACAGGTGGGCTGACCGGGAGTAAGAACTTGGGCGAATTGTGCGGAGTTGACAAAGTGGGTGTTTCTTTGCACCAACAGCAGGGGGCGGCATCGGAGCACCAAAAGCAACCGTCTCCGCCCGGCCCGGCCAAGGAACAGGGACAGAGAGGTAACCGCAGGGACGGGAAAGGGATCCTGCCCTTCTGCCCCTCTCAGTTCCTCCGCGGAATTGTTGAAAGCGCAAATACGGTCAAACAAGAGTCAGGACAAATAAAGGGCAGTCTGGATAGGGTGGAAAGGAGGCAGGTCAAGCAAACATAGCCCGCAATGTTGACGCTAACTTGCTAACAACCTGAACGTCTGATTTTCTTCTCCAGTCGCAGCTTTATGGGGGAAGGTCAAAGAGCGAGCCATTGCTGAAAAGAATCTCAAATGAAATCAAGGCTAGAGTTTGCCAGAAGGATTGTGGGAGATTCTGAATCAACTGGGAGAAGTTTTGATCGTCCGATGGAACTAAAATTGAGCTTTTTTGGCCATCGGCTGTGTTTGGCGTAGGTCAAATGCCCACATCATCAAAAGCACACCATCCTAACCGTGAAGCGTGGCGGTGGCTGCATCATGCTGTGGGGATGCTTCACTGCAGCAGGCCCTGGAAGGCTTGTGAAGGTAGAGGGTAAAATGAATGCAGCAAAATACAGGGAAATCCTGGAGGAAAACCTGATGCAGTCTGCAATAGAACTGCGACTTGGGAGGAGATTTGTTTTCTAGTAAAGCAGTGACCCCAAGCACGAAGCCAAAGCTGCAAGGGAATGCATTGAAAGCAACAAAGTTAATGTCCCGGAGTGGCCAAGTCAAAGTCCAGACCTCGATCTAATTGAGAATTTTTGGCTGGATTTGTTAATGGCTGTTCACTCATGATCCCCATGCAATCTGACAGATCTTGAGCAGTTTTGACAAGAAGAATAGGGAAAAATTACAGTGTGCACATCTGCAAAGCTGATCGAGACCCATGAACACAGACTCAAGTCTGGAATTACTGACAAAGGGGCATCTACTGCGTACTGACTCGAAGGGGGTAAAAACTTGGTCAATCAATTATTTTTTGTTTCATGTTTGTAATTAATTTATATCACTTTGTAGCGATCATTTCCTGTCGTACAGTGTCAAAATAATCCAAATTACATCCACAGCGACTCAATGTTGTAAAACAAAAAAACATGAAAACTTTCAAGGAGGGGTGCGTAATTTTCGCAGGCACTGTGTCCGACCATAAATCGGTAAGGTCCAGGAGCAGAATTAGGCCACTGGCCCATCGATTCTGCAGCGCTATTTCAACATCCATTTTCCATCTCACCCCCAATCTTCAGCCTTCTCACCGTATCCCTTGATCCTCTGACCAATCAAGTATCTATCAACATCTGCCTTAGATGTTCATCTGCGTGTGACAAACAAGTCCACCAACTCACCACTCTCTATCTAAAGAAATTCCTCCCCATCTCCTTTCTGAAAGGACGCCCCTCCATTCTGTGTTTGTGCCCTCTGTCTTATACTTATACTTTATACTTTATCGTCCCCGAAGAATTGATACTAGAACGTACAATCACCACAGCAATATATGATTCTGCGCTTCCCACCACCTGGATTACAGATCTTAAATATTAAAAATTGTAAAAATTAGTAAATATGAAAATTTTCAATTATAAATCATAAATAGAAAATGGAAAAATGGAAAGTAAGGTCGTGCAAAAAAACCGAGAGGCAGGTCCGGATATTTGGAGGGTACGGCCCAGATCCGGGTCAGGATCCGTTCAGCAGTCTTATCACAGTTGGAAAGAAGCTGTTCCCAAATCTGGCCGTACGAGTCTTCAAGCTCCTGAGCCTTCTCCCGGAGGGAAGATGGATGAAAAGTGTGTTGGCTAAGTGGGTCGTGTCCTTGATTATCCTGGCAGCACTGCTCCGACAGCGTGCGGTGTAAACTGAGTCCAATGATGGAAGATTGGTTTGTGTGATGTGCTGCGCTGTGTTCATGATCTTCTGACGCTTCTTCCGGTCTTGGGCAGGATAACTTCCATACCAGGTTGTGGTGCACCCTATACTCTATCATACTCTCCCACCATAGGTAACATCTTCTCCACGTCCACTCTATCAAGGTCCTTCAATCAGATCACCGCTCCCTCTTCCGAATTCCAGTGCATACAGGCCCAGAGCCATCAAACACTCTTCATATGACAGGCCTTTGAATTCCGCAATCATTTCCGTGAACCTCCTCTGAACTCTCCCCAGTTTCAGCACGAACTTTCTAAGATAAAAGGCCCAGAACTGCCCATAACACTCCAGGTGAGGTCTGGAAAGTACCCTTTAGGGAATCCCAAATCTCGACGGGCCTCAATGTATATTTCTATTTTCTCTCTATTTCGAAAACAGGCAACGCTTTCATATCGTCTGCCAAAGTGCAGGACCGTACACTTCCCGACACTGTATTCAATCTGTAACTTCCACGCCCATTTTCCGAATCTGCCTCGTCCTTCTGCTCCTATCTCATTAACCCTTCCTGCCCCTCCACCTGCCTTGGTGTTGCCTGCAAACTTTACAACAAAGCCATCAACTCCACTATCCAAATCACTGACATATAATGTACAAGTAACTGGTCCGAACCCGGATCCCTGTGGAACACCAGTACTCATTGGCAGCCAGTGAGAAAAAGCTCCCTTCATTCCCGGTAGCGGCCGCTCGACTGCACCACGACGAGTGTCTCCCCACCCCCCTGGTTCGGAAAGGGAGGGGCGGGGTGATAACCCGCGACCCGCCCTCGGCTTCCGATGTCGCCCGCCTTCCTTTCAGTCCGCCGAGCGAACTGAAGGACTAGAACCCGCCTCGGCCCGGCAGCAATGATGCCTGCGCGCTGCCTCTCTGCCGCGATCTTCTCTCTGGCTCTGTGTACGTGAGGACGCGCTATTCGCTCTCCGGTTCCGCGCTTCGACCTCTCAAAGTGTCCAAAACTCGTTTCAGGTTCCGACTCTCACTTCTCGTTGAGCTGCGGTGCGTCCCAAACTGCCCGATGACATCTCCAAAACGACTAATTAACCCAATAACCCGGCAGTCTTCTGAATGTGGGGCCGCCCGGACGAAACCCACGCGGACTAATTCCTCACGGTCAGAAGCGGGAACTGAACTCGGATTGCCGGCGTTTTAATACCGTGAGGCGAACCGCTTCGCCTCCGAGCGAGTGTCCAAATGAATCCTTTTGCGCGTAGTTAGTGTATGCAGCGCTACCCATCGCCGTCCATCACGTTTTTTTCCCAACCCCTATCCCTTCTATCTATGCAGGTGTCTGCCGGGCCGATGAGATCGACCAGTGGCCGGGATCTCTCAGCGTCCGCCTGGGGGCGACGGCCGAGATGAAGTGCCTTCAGAAGGGACAGCTCCGTGAGAACATGCTCTGGTACTGCCAGCCGTCCACCGGCGGGCTGGCGTTGATCGGGTCCGTCTATCTCAGCAGCGAGGCCCGGCTGGAGGAGGGCTTCAAGAGCGGGTTCGTCATCACCAGGGCAAAGGAGAATAAGGAGTCTACCCTCCAGGTAGAGAGCGTGAAGGCCGCGGACGTGGCGACCTATTTCTGCGCTACTACTGATGGCGCACAGCGTTGTAGAGATACTGGGCGCCAATACAAAAACTCCAACAGGTCTCCCTGCAGAGCAACTCTGCCAAGGTTCCGGGAGCAGATCGGAACTAGGTATAGAACGGGAACTGGGTGGGCCAAGGGGCCTTTTACTTTGCTGCAGGTGTTCTCCGTCTCATGGCTAGGATTGGAATAGATTTATCATTGTCACGCCACCGAGATGTAGTGAAAGGCTTTGTGTGCATGCAGATGAAATCATTACACAGTGCATTCAGGTCGAACAAGTTCCGTCGGATGTAGAACCGGGCAACACAGAAACAGGCCCTTCGGCCCACAATGTTGTGCTGACCCAGCTAAAAAGGAAATGGAAGCAACTACCTGTATTTGTAAACAATACAGATCACTTTGTAGAGATCTGTTTTCACTTTCACACGGAAGAGGCTTTTTCTGTTGATGAAGGCCAAATTAACTCCACTGCGATACAGTTGATACGTATCCGCTGAGCGGCATTTCTGCGCTGGTCGACGAATTCTTCATGGGAGACGTCCGCAGACAGAGGCCAGGCTGGTTCAATGTGACTGGAAGGCGACGGTTACCCGGAAAGTTCAACGTTACAACAGCCGTGTGCAGACGAGCGTCTCTGAACGCACAACACGTCGAACACTGAGGCGAATGGGCGACAGCAGCAGAAGACGATGAGTCTACACTCAGTGGGCAGTCTGTTGGGTACAGCAGGTATCTAATGACGCTGATATCATACCCAGTGACCTGCTTACCTGGCTATCTGAAGCACTTTCCGTGCATCCAGCCCTCCACCAAGTCTGCTAATCTCTCTCTCTCTCTCTTTCGCTCGCTCGCTCTCTCCTTCTCCACAACAGAGAAAGACAGATAGATATACAGAGAATAAGCGAGACAGACAGATAGATAATATAGATAGATAGATAGATAGATAAATTAGATAGTTAGATATATAGATAGGCAGATATCTAGAGAGAGAAATAAACACAGATAGACAGAATAAATAGATAGCTCGAGAGGGAGACAGTTAGAGAGAGAGAGAGAGAGACGATCACTGGTAGGTGGACTGATATCAAGATGAATAGATAGATAGATATGTACTTAGATAGATAGATGGATAGAGGGAGAGTTAGATAAACAAATGGATAAATAGATAGTGAGACAGACAGACAGATAGGTAGATAGATAGATAAATAAATTGATATATAGACAAATATAGATAGATAGACAGATAGATAGATAAAGAGATAGAGAGAGCAAGAGATAGATTATTATTGGTACATAGACAGACAGATAGATGAATAGACAGATAGAAAGATAGATAGATATGTATATAGATACATGGAAAGATAAATTTATCAAAATGAACAGACAGGTGGGCTGACCGGGAGTAAGAACTTGGGCGAATTGTGCGGAGTTGACAAAGTGGGTGTTTCTTTGCACCAACAGCAGGGGGCGGCATCGGAGCACCAAAAGCAACCGTCTCCGCCCGGCCCGGCCAAGGAACAGGGACAGAGAGGTAACCGCAGGGACGGGAAAGGGATCCTGCCCTTCTGCCCCTCTCAGTTCCTCCGCGGAATTGTTGAAAGCGCAAATACGGTCAAACAAGAGTCAGGACAAATAAAGGGCAGTCTGGATAGGGTGGAAAGGAGGCAGGTCAAGCAAACAAAGCCCGCAATGTTGACGCTAACTTGCTAACAACCTGAACGTCTGATTTTCTTCTCCAGTCGCAGCTTTATGGGGGAAGGTCAAAGAGCGAGCCATTGCTGAAAAGAATCTCAAATGAAATCAAGGCTAGAGTTTGCCAGAAGGATTGTGGGAGATTCTGAATCAACTGGGAGAAGTTTTGATCGTCCGATGGAACTAAAATTGAGCTTTTTTGGCCATCGGCTGTGTTTGGCGTAGGTCAAATGCCCACATCATCAAAAGCACACCATCCTAACCGTGAAGCGTGGCGGTGGCTGCATCATGCTGTGGGGATGCTTCACTGCAGCAGGCCCTGGAAGGCTTGTGAAGGTAGAGGGTAAAATGAATGCAGCAAAATACAGGGAAATCCTGGAGGAAAACCTGATGCAGTCTGCAATAGAACTGCGACTTGGGAGGAGATTTGTTTTCTAGTAAAGCAGTGACCCCAAGCACGAAGCCAAAGCTGCAAGGGAATGCATTGAAAGCAACAAAGTTAATGTCCCGGAGTGGCCAAGTCAAAGTCCAGACCTCGATCTAATTGAGAATTTTTGGCTGGATTTGTTAATGGCTGTTCACTCATGATCCCCATGCAATCTGACAGATCTTGAGCAGTTTTGACAAGAAGAATAGGGAAAAATTACAGTGTGCACATCTGCAAAGCTGATCGAGACCCATGAACACAGACTCAAGTCTGGAATTACTGACAAAGGGGCATCTACTGCGTACTGACTCGAAGGGGGTAAAAACTTGGTCAATCAATTATTTTTTGTTTCATGTTTGTAATTAATTTATATCACTTTGTAGCGATCATTTCCTGTCGTACAGTGTCAAAATAATCCAAATTACATCCACAGCGACTCAATGTTGTAAAACAAAAAAACATGAAAACTTTCAAGGAGGGGTGCGTAATTTTCGCAGGCACTGTGTCCGACCATAAATCGGTAAGGTCCAGGAGCAGAATTAGGCCACTGGCCCATCGATTCTGCAGCGCTATTTCAACATCCATTTTCCATCTCACCCCCAATCTTCAGCCTTCTCACCGTATCCCTTGATCCTCTGACCAATCAAGTATCTATCAACATCTGCCTTAGATGTTCATCTGCGTGTGACAAACAAGTCCACCAACTCACCACTCTCTATCTAAAGAAATTCCTCCCCATCTCCTTTCTGAAAGGACGCCCCTCCATTCTGTGTTTGTGCCCTCTGTCTTATACTTATACTTTATACTTTATCGTCCCCAAAGGATTGATACTAGAACGTACAATCACCACAGCAATATATGATTCTGCGCTTCCCACCACCTGGATTACAGATCTTAAATATTAAAAATTGTAAAAATTAGTAAATATGAAAATTTCCAATTATAAATCATAAATAGAAAATGGAAAAATGGAAAGTAAGGTCGTGCAAAAAAACCGAGAGGCAGGTCCGGATATTTGGAGGGTACGGCCCAGATCCGGGTCAGGATCCGTTCAGCAGTCTTATCACAGTTGGAAAGAAGCTGTTCCCAAATCTGGCTGTACGAGTCTTCAAGCTCCTGAGCCTTCTCCCGGAGGGAAGATGGATGAAAAGTGTGTTGGCTGAGTGGGTCGTGTCCTTGATTATCCTGGCAGCACTGCTCCGACAGCGTGCGGTGTAAACTGAGTCCAATGATGGAAGATTGGTTTGTGTGATGTGCTGCGCTGTGTTCACGATCTTCTGACGCTTCTTCCGGTCTTGGGCAGGATAACTTCCATACCAGGTTGTGGTGCACCCTATACTCTATCATACTCTCCCACCATAGGTAACATCTTCTCCACGTCCACTCTATCAAGGTCCTTCAATCAGATCACCGCTCCCTCTTCCGAATTCCAGTGCATACAGGCCCAGAGCCATCAAACACTCTTCATATGACAGGCCTTTGAATTCCGCAATCATTTCCGTGAACCTCCTCTGAACTCTCCCCAGTTTCAGCACGAACTTTCTAAGATAAAAGGCCCAGAACTGCCCATAACACTCCAGGTGAGGTCTGGAAAGTACCCTTTAGGGAATCCCAAATCTCGACGGGCCTCAATGTATATTTCTATTTTCTCTCTATTTCGAAAACAGGCAACGCTTTCATATCGTCTGCCAAAGTGCAGGACCGTACACTTCCCGACACTGTATTCAATCTGTAACTTCCACGCCCATTTTCCGAATCTGCCTCGTCCTTCTGCTCCTATCTCATTAACCCTTCCTGCCCCTCCACCTGCCTTGGTGTTGCCTGCAAACTTTACAACAAAGCCATCAACTCCACTATCCAAATCACTGACATATAATGTACAAGTAACTGGTCCGAACCCGGATCCCTGTGGAACACCAGTACTCATTGGCAGCCAGTGAGTAAAGGCTCCCTTCATTCCCGGTAGCGGCCGCTCGACTGCACCACGACGAGTGTCTCCCCACCCCCCTGGTTCGGAAAGGGAGGGGCGGGGTGATAACCCGCGACCCGCCCTCGGCTTCCGATGTCGCCCGCCTTCCTTTCAGTCCGCCGAGCGAACTGAAGGACTAGAACCCGCCTCGGCCCGGCAGCAATGATGCCTGCGCGCTGCCTCTCTGCCGCGATCTTCTCTCTGGCTCTGTGTACGTGAGGACGCGCTCTTCGCTCTCCGGTTCCGCGCTTCGACCTCTCAAAGTGTCCAAAACTCGTTTCAGGTTCCGACTCTCACTTCTCGTTGAGCTGTGGTGCGTCCCAAACTACCTATTGACATCTCCAAAACGACTAATTAACCCAATAACCCGGCAGTCTTCTGAATGTGGGGCCGCCCGGACGAAACCCACGCGGACTAATTCCTCACGGTCAGAGGCGGGAACTGAACTCGGATTGCCGGCGTTTTAATACCGTGAGGCGAACCGCTTCGCCTCCGAGCGAGTGTCCAAATGAATCCTTTTGCGCGTAGTTAGTGTATGCAGCGCTACCCATCGCCGTCCATCACGTTTTTTTCCCAACCCCTATCCCTTCTATCTATGCAGGTGTCTGCCGGGCCGATGAGATCGACCAGTGGCCGGGATCTCTCAGCGTCCGCCTGGGGGCGACGGCCGAGATGAAGTGCCTTCAGAAGGGACAGCTCCGTGAGAACATGCTCTGGTACCGCCAGCCGTCCACCGGCGGGCTGGCGTTGATCGGGTCCGTCTATCTCAGCAGCGAGGCCCGGCTGGAGGAGGGCTTCAAGAGCGGGTTCGTCATCACCAGGGCAAAGGAGAATAAGGAGTCTACCCTCCAGGTAGAGAGCGTGAAGGCCGCGGACGTGGCGACCTATTTCTGCGCTACTACTGATGGCGCACAGCGTTGTAGAGATACTGGGCGCCAATACAAAAACTCCAACAGGTCTCCCTGCAGAGCAACTCTGCCAAGGTTCCGGGAGCAGATCGGAACTAGGTATAGAACGGGAACTGGGTGGGCCAAGGGGCCTTTTACTTTGCTGCAGGTGTTCTCCGTCTCATGGCTAGGATTGGAATAGATTTATCATTGTCACGCCACCGAGATGTAGTGAAAGGCTTTGTGTGCATGCAGATGAAATCATTACACAGTGCATTCAGGTCGAACAAGTTCCGTCGGATGTAGAACCGGGCAACACAGAAACAGGCCCTTCGGCCCACAATGTTGTGCTGACCCAGCTAAAAAGGAAATGGAAGCAACTACCTGTATTTGTAAACAATACAGATCACTTTGTAGAGATCTGTTTTCACTTTCACACGGAAGAGGCTTTTTCTGTTGATGAAGGCCAAATTAACTCCACTGCGATACAGTTGATACGTATCCGCTGAGCGGCATTTCTGCGCTGGTCGACGAATTCTTCATGGGAGACGTCCGCAGACAGAGGCCAGGCTGGTTCAATGTGACTGGAAGGCGACGGTTACCCGGAAAGTTCAACGTTACAACAGCCGTGTGCAGACGAGCGTCTCTGAACGCACAACACGTCGAACACTGAGGCGAATGGGCGACAGCAGCAGAAGACGATGAGTCTACACTCAGTGGGCAGTCTGTTGGGTACAGCAGGTATCTAATGACGCTGATATCATACCCAGTGACCTGCTTACCTGGCTATCTGAAGCACTTTCCGTGCATCCAGCCCTCCACCAAGTCTGCTAATCTCTCTCTCTCTCTCTCTCGCTCGCTCGCTCTCTCCTTCTCCACAACAGAGAAAGACAGATAGATATACAGAGAATAAGCGAGACAGACAGATAGATAATATAGATAGATAGATAGATAGATAAATTAGATAGTTAGATATATAGATAGGCAGATATCTAGAGAGAGAAATAAACACAGATAGACAGATAAATAGATAGCTCGAGAGGGAGACAGTTAGAGAGAGAGAGAGAGAGACGATCACTGGTAGGTGGACTGATATCTAGATGAATAGATAGATAGATATGTACATAGATAGATAGATGGATAGAGGGAGAGTTAGATAAACAAATGGATAAATAGATAGTGAGACAGACAGACAGATAGGTAGATAGATAGATAAATAAATTGATATATAGACAAATATAGATAGATAGACAGATAGATAGATAAAGAGATAGAGAGAGCAAGAGATAGATTATTATTGGTACATAGACAGACAGATAGATGAATAGACAGATAGAAAGATAGATAGATATGTATATAGATACATGGAAAGATAAATTTATCAAAATGAACAGACAGGTGGGCTGACCGGGAGTAAGAACTTGGGCGAATTGTGCGGAGTTGACAAAGTGGGTGTTTCTTTGCACCAACAGCAGGGGGCGGCATCGGAGCACCAAAAGCAACCGTCTCCGCCCGGCCCGGCCAAGGAACAGGGACAGAGAGGTAACCGCAGGGACGGGAAAGGGATCCTGCCCTTCTGCCCCTCTCAGTTCCTCCGCGGAATTGTTGAAAGCGCAAATACGGTCAAACAAGAGTCAGGACAAATAAAGGGCAGTCTGGATAGGGTGGAAAGGAGGCAGGTCAAGCAAACATAGCCCGCAATGTTGACGCTAACTTGCTAACAACCTGAACGTCTGATTTTCTTCTCCAGTCGCAGCTTTATGGGGGAAGGTCAAAGAGCGAGCCATTGCTGAAAAGAATCTCAAATGAAATCAAGGCTAGAGTTTGCCAGAAGGATTGTGGGAGATTCTGAATCAACTGGGAGAAGTTTTGATCGTCCGATGGAACTAAAATTGAGCTTTTTTGGCCATCGGCTGTGTTTGGCGTAGGTCAAATGCCCACATCATCAAAAGCACACCATCCTAACCGTGAAGCGTGGCGGTGGCTGCATCATGCTGTGGGGATGCTTCACTGCAGCAGGCCCTGGAAGGCTTGTGAAGGTAGAGGGTAAAATGAATGCAGCAAAATACAGGGAAATCCTGGAGGAAAACCTGATGCAGTCTGCAATAGAACTGCGACTTGGGAGGAGATTTGTTTTCTAGTAAAGCAGTGACCCCAAGCACGAAGCCAAAGCTGCAAGGGAATGCATTGAAAGCAACAAAGTTAATGTCCCGGAGTGGCCAAGTCAAAGTCCAGACCTCGATCTAATTGAGAATTTTTGGCTGGATTTGTTAATGGCTGTTCACTCATGATCCCCATGCAATCTGACAGATCTTGAGCAGTTTTGACAAGAAGAATAGGGAAAAATTACAGTGTGCACATCTGCAAAGCTGATCGAGACCCATGAACACAGACTCAAGTCTGGAATTACTGACAAAGGGGCATCTACTGCGTACTGACTCGAAGGGGGTAAAAACTTGGTCAATCAATTATTTTTTGTTTCATGTTTGTAATTAATTTATATCACTTTGTAGCGATCATTTCCTGTCGTACAGTGTCAAAATAATCCAAATTACATCCACAGCGACTCAATGTTGTAAAACAAAAAAACATGAAAACTTTCAAGGAGGGGTGCGTAATTTTCGCAGGCACTGTGTCCGACCATAAATCGGTAAGGTCCAGGAGCAGAATTAGGCCACTGGCCCATCGATTCTGCAGCGCTATTTCAACATCCATTTTCCATCTCACCCCCAATCTTCAGCCTTCTCACCGTATCCCTTGATCCTCTGACCAATCAAGTATCTATCAACATCTGCCTTAGATGTTCATCTGCGTGTGACAAACAAGTCCACCAACTCACCACTCTCTATCTAAAGAAATTCCTCCCCATCTCCTTTCTGAAAGGACGCCCCTCCATTCTGTGTTTGTGCCCTCTGTCTTATACTTATACTTTATACTTTATCGTCCCCGAAGAATTGATACTAGAACGTACAATCACCACAGCAATATATGATTCTGCGCTTCCCACCACCTGGATTACAGATCTTAAATATTAAAAATTGTAAAAATTAGTAAATATGAAAATTTTCAATTATAAATCATAAATAGAAAATGGAAAAATGGAAAGTAAGGTCGTGCAAAAAAACCGAGAGGCAGGTCCGGATATTTGGAGGGTACGGCCCAGATCCGGGTCAGGATCCGTTCAGCAGTCTTATCACAGTTGGAAAGAAGCTGTTCCCAAATCTGGCCGTACGAATCTTCAAGCTCCTGAGCCTTCTCCCGGAGGGAAGATGGATGAAAAGTGTGTTGGCTAAGTGGGTCGTGTCCTTGATTATCCTGGCAGCACTGCTCCGACAGCGTGCGGTGTAAACTGAGTCCAATGATGGAAGATTGGTTTGTGTGATGTGCTGCGCTGTGTTCACGATCTTCTGACGCTTCTTCCGGTCTTGGGCAGGATAACTTCCATACCAGGTTGTGGTGCACCCTATACTCTATCATACTCTCCCACCATAGGTAACATCTTCTCCACGTCCACTCTATCAAGGTCCTTCAATCAGATCACCGCTCCCTCTTCCGAATTCCAGTGCATACAGGCCCAGAGCCATCAAACACTCTTCATATGACAGGCCTTTGAATTCCGCAATCATTTCCGTGAACCTCCTCTGAACTCTCCCCAGTTTCAGCACGAACTTTCTAAGATAAAAGGCCCAGAACTGCCCATAACACTCCAGGTGAGGTCTGGAAAGTACCCTTTAGGGAATCCCAAATCTCGACGGGCCTCAATGTATATTTCTATTTTCTCTCTATTTCGAAAACAGGCAACGCTTTCATATCGTCTGCCAAAGTGCAGGACCGTACACTTCCCGACACTGTATTCAATCTGTAACTTCCACGCCCATTTTCCGAATCTGCCTCGTCCTTCTGCTCCTATCTCATTAACCCTTCCTGCCCCTCCACCTGCCTTGGTGTTGCCTGCAAACTTTACAACAAAGCCATCAACTCCACTATCCAAATCACTGACATATAATGTACAAGTAACTGGTCCGAACCCGGATCCCTGTGGAACACCAGTACTCATTGGCAGCCAGTGAGTAAAGGCTCCCTTCATTCCCGGTAGCGGCCGCTCGACTGCACCACGACGAGTGTCTCCCCACCCCCCTGGTTCGGAAAGGGAGGGGCGGGGTGATAACCCGCGACCCGCCCTCGGCTTCCGATGTCGCCCGCCTTCCTTTCAGTCCGCCGAGCGAACTGAAGGACTAGAACCCGCCTCGGCCCGGCAGCAATGATGCCTGCGCGCTGCCTCTCTGCCGCGATCTTCTCTCTGGCTCTGTGTACGTGAGGACGCGCTCTTCGCTCTCCGGTTCCGCGCTTCGACCTCTCAAAGTGTCCAAAACTCGTTTCAGGTTCCGACTCTCACTTCTCGTTGAGCTGTGGTGCGTCCCAAACTACCTATTGACATCTCCAAAACGACTAATTAACCCAATAACCCGGCAGTCTTCTGAATGTGGGGCCGCCCGGACGAAACCCACGCGGACTAATTCCTCACGGTCAGAGGCGGGAACTGAACTCGGATTGCCGGCGTTTTAATACCGTGAGGCGAACCGCTTCGCCTCCGAGCGAGTGTCCAAATGAATCCTTTTGCGCGTAGTTAGTGTATGCAGCGCTACCCATCGCCGTCCATCACGTTTTTTTCCCAACCCCTATCCCTTCTATCTATGCAGGTGTCTGCCGGGCCGATGAGATCGACCAGTGGCCGGGATCTCTCAGCGTCCGCCTGGGGGCGACGGCCGAGATGAAGTGCCTTCAGAAGGGACAGCTCCGTGAGAACATGCTCTGGTACCGCCAGCCGTCCACCGGCGGGCTGGCGTTGATCGGGTCCGTCTATCTCAGCAGCGAGGCCCGGCTGGAGGAGGGCTTCAAGAGCGGGTTCGTCATCACCAGGGCAAAGGAGAATAAGGAGTCTACCCTCCAGGTAGAGAGCGTGAAGGCCGCGGACGTGGCGACCTATTTCTGCGCTACTACTGATGGCGCACAGCGTTGTAGAGATACTGGGCGCCAATACAAAAACTCCAACAGGTCTCCCTGCAGAGCAACTCTGCCAAGGTTCCGGGAGCAGATCGGAACTAGGTATAGAACGGGAACTGGGTGGGCCAAGGGGCCTTTTACTTTGCTGCAGGTGTTCTCCGTCTCATGGCTAGGATTGGAATAGATTTATCATTGTCACGCCACCGAGATGTAGTGAAAGGCTTTGTGTGCATGCAGATGAAATCATTACACAGTGCATTCAGGTCGAACAAGTTCCGTCGGATGTAGAACCGGGCAACACAGAAACAGGCCCTTCGGCCCACAATGTTGTGCTGACCCAGCTAAAAAGGAAATGGAAGCAACTACCTGTATTTGTAAACAATACAGATCACTTTGTAGAGATCTGTTTTCACTTTCACACGGAAGAGGCTTTTTCTGTTGATGAAGGCCAAATTAACTCCACTGCGATACAGTTGATACGTATCCGCTGAGCGGCATTTCTGCGCTGGTCGACGAATTCTTCATGGGAGACGTCCGCAGACAGAGGCCAGGCTGGTTCAATGTGACTGGAAGGCGACGGTTACCCGGAAAGTTCAACGTTACAACAGCCGTGTGCAGACGAGCGTCTCTGAACGCACAACACGTCGAACACTGAGGCGAATGGGCGACAGCAGCAGAAGACGATGAGTCTACACTCAGTGGGCAGTCTGTTGGGTACAGCAGGTATCTAATGACGCTGATATCATACCCAGTGACCTGCTTACCTGGCTATCTGAAGCACTTTCCGTGCATCCAGCCCTCCACCAAGTCTGCTAATCTCTCTCTCTCTCTCTCTCGCTCGCTCGCTCTCTCCTTCTCCACAACAGAGAAAGACAGATAGATATACAGAGAATAAGCGAGACAGACAGATAGATAATATAGATAGATAGATAGATAGATAAATTAGATAGTTAGATATATAGATAGGCAGATATCTAGAGAGAGAAATAAACACAGATAGACAGATAAATAGATAGCTCGAGAGGGAGACAGTTAGAGAGAGAGAGAGAGAGACGATCACTGGTAGGTGGACTGATATCTAGATGAATAGATAGATAGATATGTACATAGATAGATAGATGGATAGAGGGAGAGTTAGATAAACAAATGGATAAATAGATAGTGAGACAGACAGACAGATAGGTAGATAGATAGATAAATAAATTGATATATAGACAAATATAGATAGATAGACAGATAGATAGATAAAGAGATAGAGAGAGCAAGAGATAGATTATTATTGGTACATAGACAGACAGATAGATGAATAGACAGATAGAAAGATAGATAGATATGTATATAGATACATGGAAAGATAAATTTATCAAAATGAACAGACAGGTGGGCTGACCGGGAGAAGAACTTGGGCGAATTGTGCGGAGTTGACAAAGTGGGTGTTTCTTTGCACCAACAGCAGGGGGCGGCATCGGAGCACCAAAAGCAACCGTCTCCGCCCGGCCCGGCCAAGGAACAGGGACAGAGAGGTAACCGCAGGGACGGGAAAGGGATCCTGCCCTTCTGCCCCTCTCAGTTCCTCCGCGGAATTGTTGAAAGCGCAAATACGGTCAAACAAGAGTCAGGACAAATAAAGGGCAGTCTGGATAGGGTGGAAAGGAGGCAGGTCAAGCAAACATAGCCCGCAATGTTGACGCTAACTTGCTAACAACCTGAACGTCTGATTTTCTTCTCCAGTCGCAGCTTTATGGGGGAAGGTCAAAGAGCGAGCCATTGCTGAAAAGAATCTCAAATGAAATCAAGGCTAGAGTTTGCCAGAAGGATTGTGGGAGATTCTGAATCAACTGGGAGAAGTTTTGATCGTCCGATGGAACTAAAATTGAGCTTTTTTGGCCATCGGCTGTGTTTGGCGTAGGTCAAATGCCCACATCATCAAAAGCACACCATCCTAACCGTGAAGCGTGGCGGTGGCTGCATCATGCTGTGGGGATGCTTCACTGCAGCAGGCCCTGGAAGGCTTGTGAAGGTAGAGGGTAAAATGAATGCAGCAAAATACAGGGAAATCCTGGAGGAAAACCTGATGCAGTCTGCAATAGAACTGCGACTTGGGAGGAGATTTGTTTTCTAGTAAAGCAGTGACCCCAAGCACGAAGCCAAAGCTGCAAGGGAATGCATTGAAAGCAACAAAGTTAATGTCCCGGAGTGGCCAAGTCAAAGTCCAGACCTCGATCTAATTGAGAATTTTTGGCTGGATTTGTTAATGGCTGTTCACTCATGATCCCCATGCAATCTGACAGATCTTGAGCAGTTTTGACAAGAAGAATAGGGAAAAATTACAGTGTGCACATCTGCAAAGCTGATCGAGACCCATGAACACAGACTCAAGTCTGGAATTACTGACAAAGGGGCATCTACTGCGTACTGACTCGAAGGGGGTAAAAACTTGGTCAATCAATTATTTTTTGTTTCATGTTTGTAATTAATTTATATCACTTTGTAGCGATCATTTCCTGTCGTACAGTGTCAAAATAATCCAAATTACATCCACAGCGACTCAATGTTGTAAAACAAAAAAACATGAAAACTTTCAAGGAGGGGTGCGTAATTTTCGCAGGCACTGTGTCCGACCATAAATCGGTAAGGTCCAGGAGCAGAATTAGGCCACTGGCCCATCGATTCTGCAGCGCTATTTCAACATCCATTTTCCATCTCACCCCCAATCTTCAGCCTTCTCACCGTATCCCTTGATCCTCTGACCAATCAAGTATCTATCAACATCTGCCTTAGATGTTCATCTGCGTGTGACAAACAAGTCCACCAACTCACCACTCTCTATCTAAAGAAATTCCTCCCCATCTCCTTTCTGAAAGGACGCCCCTCCATTCTGTGTTTGTGCCCTCTGTCTTATACTTATACTTTATACTTTATCGTCCCCGAAGAATTGATACTAGAACGTACAATCACCACAGCAATATATGATTCTGCGCTTCCCACCACCTGGATTACAGATCTTAAATATTAAAAATTGTAAAAATTAGTAAATATGAAAATTTTCAATTATAAATCATAAATAGAAAATGGAAAAATGGAAAGTAAGGTCGTGCAAAAAAACCGAGAGGCAGGTCCGGATATTTGGAGGGTACGGCCCAGATCCGGGTCAGGATCCGTTCAGCAGTCTTATCACAGTTGGAAAGAAGCTGTTCCCAAATCTGGCCGTACGAGTCTTCAAGCTCCTGAGCCTTCTCCCGGAGGGAAGATGGATGAAAAGTGTGTTGGCTAAGTGGGTCGTGTCCTTGATTATCCTGGCAGCACTGCTCCGACAGCGTGCGGTGTAAACTGAGTCCAATGATGGAAGATTGGTTTGTGTGATGTGCTGCGCTGTGTTCACGATCTTCTGACGCTTCTTCCGGTCTTGGGCAGGATAACTTCCATACCAGGTTGTGGTGCACCCTATACTCTATCATACTCTCCCACCATAGGTAACATCTTCTCCACGTCCACTCTATCAAGGTCCTTCAATCAGATCACCGCTCCCTCTTCCGAATTCCAGTGCATACAGGCCCAGAGCCATCAAACACTCTTCATATGACAGGCCTTTGAATTCCGCAATCATTTCCGTGAACCTCCTCTGAACTCTCCCCAGTTTCAGCACGAACTTTCTAAGATAAAAGGCCCAGAACTGCCCATAACACTCCAGGTGAGGTCTGGAAAGTACCCTTTAGGGAATCCCAAATCTCGATGCGCCTCAATGTATATTTCTATTTTCTCTCTATTTCGAAAACAGGCAACGCTTTCATATCGTCTGCCAAAGTGCAGGACCGTACACTTCCCGACACTGTATTCAATCTGTAACTTCCACGCCCATTTTCCGAATCTGCCTCGTCCTTCTGCTCCTATCTCATTAACCCTTCCTGCCCCTCCACCTGCCTTGGTGTTGCCTGCAAACTTTACAACAAAGCCATCAACTCCACTATCCAAATCACTGACATATAATGTACAAGTAACTGGTCCGAACCCGGATCCCTGTGGAACACCAGTACTCATTGGCAGCCAGTGAGAAAAAGCTCCCTTCATTCCCGGTAGCGGCCGCTCGACTGCACCACGACGAGTGTCTCCCCACCCCCCTGGTTCGGAAAGGGAGGGGCGGGGTGATAACCCGCGACCCGCCCTCGGCTTCCGATGTCGCCCGCCTTCCTTTCAGTCCGCCGAGCGAAATGAAGGACTAGAACCCGCCTCGGCCCGGCAGCAATGATGCCTGCGCGCTGCCTCTCTGCCGCGATCTTCTCTCTGGCTCTGTGTACGTGAGGACGCGCTCTTCGCTCTCCGGTTCCGCGCTTCGACCTCTCAAAGTGTCCAAAACTCGTTTCAGGTTCCGACTCTCACTTCTCGTTGAGCTGCGGTGCGTCCCAAACTACCCGATGACATCTCCAAAACGACTAATTAACCCAATAACCCGGCAGTCTTCTGAATGTGGGGCCGCCCGGACGAAACCCACGCGGACTAATTCCTCACGGTCAGAGGCGGGAACTGAACTCGGATTGCCGGCGTTTTAATACCGTGAGGCGAACCGCTTCGCCTCCGAGCGAGTGTCCAAATGAATCCTTTTGCGCGTAGTTAGTGTATGCAGCGCTACCCATCGCCGTCCATCACGTTTTTTTCCCAACCCCTATCCCTTCTATCTATGCAGGTGTCTGCCAGGCCGATGAGATCGACCAGTGGCCGGGATCTCTCAGCGTCCGCCAGGGGGCGCCGGCCGAGATGAAGTGCCTTCAGAAGGGGCAGCTCCGTAACTACATGCTCTGGTACCGCCAGCCGTCCACCGGCGGGCTGGCGTTGATCGGGTCCGTCTATCTCAGCAGCGAGGCCCGGTTTGAGGAGGACTTCAAGAGCGGGTTCGTCATCACCAGGGCTAAGGAGAATAAGGAGTCTACCCTGCAGGTCGAGAGTGTGAAGACCGCGGATGTGGCGACCTATTTCTGCGCTGCTACTGATGGCGCACAGCGTTGTAGAGATACTGGGCGCCAATACAAAAACTCCAACAGGTCTCCCCGCAGAGCAACTCCGCCAGGGCCTCGGGGGCAGATCGGACCTAGGTACAGAACCGGAACTGGATGGGCCGACGGGCCTTTTGCTTTGCTGCAGGTGTTCTCCGTCTCTGGCGAGGATTGGAATACGTTTTTCATTCTCACCGCACCGAGATATAGTGAAAGGCTTTGTGTGCATGCAGATCAAATCATTACACAGCACATTCAGGTCGAACAAGCTCCATCGGATGTAGAACCGCACAACACAGAATCAGGCCCTTCGGCCCACAACGTTGTGCTGATCCAGCTAAAAAGCAAATGGATGCAACTACCTGTATTTGTAAACAACACAGATCACTTTGAAGAGATCTGTTTTCACTTTGACACGGAAGAGTTTTTTAAGTTGATAAGTGTCGGAAAAAGCCAGATTAAATCCACTGCGATACAGTGATACGTATCCACTGAGCGGCAATTCTTCTTGGCAGAGGTCCGCAGACAGATGCCAGGCTGGTTCAATGTGACTGGAAGGCGATGGTTACCCCCAGAGATCAACGTTACAACAGCCTTGGGCAGAAGAGCGTCTCTGAACGCACAACACGTCGAACCCTGAGGCGTACGGGCGACAGCAGCAGAAGACGATGAGCCTACACTCAGTGGGCAGTCTGCTGGGTACAGCAGGTATCTAATGGAGTGGCAACTGACGCTTATATGATACCCATTGACCTGATTACCTGGCTAGCTAAACGTATACACGAGTATCTATCCCTCCACCAAGTCTGCTAATCTCTCTCTCTCTCGCTCTCTCTCTCTCTCGCTCTCTCTCTCTAGCTCGCTCGCTCCTTCTCCACAACAGAGAAAGACAGATAGATATGCAGAGAATAAGCGAGACAGATAGATAGATAGATAGATAGATAGATAGATAAGCAGGTAGACAGAGAGACAGATAGATTAGATAGATATATAGAGGGAGAGAGAGAGAATGGAATAGATAGATAGAATAAATAGATAGATAGATAGACAGACAGACAGATAAGCAGGTAGTTAGAGAAAGATAGATAGATAGATAGATAGATTGATAGATAGATAAGCAGGTAGACAGAGAGATAGATAGATAAGATAGATAGAGAGAGAGAGATAGGTAGATAGATTGATAGATATACAGACAGATAGATAGACAGATAGAGAGAGAGAGAGATGGCTAGACTGATGGATAGGCAGAGAGATAGGGGGAAGATAGATAGATAGAATGAGAGAGAGAGAGAGAGAGAGAGAGAGAGAGAGAGAGAGAGAGAGAGAGAGAGAGAGAGAGAGAGACTGATTGACTGATGACAGACAGGCAGACAGCCCTGCAGGCAGATAGTTGGATCAACAGACAGGTGGTCTGACCGGGAGTTTTTAGAGTGAAATATGCGGAGCTGTCAATGGGGTGTTCCTTTACAGCAACAGCAGGGGGCGCCCACGGAGCAACACTCTCCACCCGGCCAGATAACCGGTCACAGAGAGGGGGAATTACGGGGGCAGGAAGGAATCCTTGCACGTCCGCGTCTCCCAATTCCTCCGAGAAACAGTTGAAAGTGCAGCTAAGATTACAGAATGCTAAACGGCAGTCTGAGGCGGTGGACAGCTGGAGCTGCCACGAAACCAGGCAGCAATGGCGACTTCCAGACGAGCGAAAATTCTCCTCCTTTGTGCACTCCCCTGCATGATGTTTCAATCTCTCGATCTGACAGTTTGAAGGGCGCTCTTTGCTCCTTTCATCAATATATCTTCCTCCCGATATCCCTCTACCTGTCTAACAGTCGGTGTTCCTGTCTATCTGACTGTCCAGCTCACTGCCTCCATCCCTGTTTCATCCAATCATTCACTTATTCGTCTATTCGTTCATCTGTCTGTACCCATCTCTCAATCTAGTTTCCTATCTATTTGTCTTTCCGTTGATCTCTCTGTCTGCATCAGCATCTATCTACCTATTTATCAATCCATCCATTTATCAACATCCCCATCGATATCGCTGTCAGTCTTTCTCGCTGATGGCCTATCTATTTATCTATCAATCTGTCTAACTATATACCTATATAGCTCTCACCTGTGGCTCCTCGTAGCTGTTTGCATGCGACAGTGGCCACTCCCCGGGCAACGGCTTAGACAACCAGGTGAGGGTAGCCGACGGGTGTCTAACCCTCGGTGAGATCGGGAGTTGTCTCTCCCAACCTGTGAAGACAGACTCCGGCGGACTGAGCGGACGAGACTAATGGTCAAGAAGGCGGTCTCTGAAGCGTCGTAGAGCAGGACAAGACACAGAAGACTTCCTGGTCATCCTCTCCGCCTAGTCCCAACTCCAGTCCTCTGGAATCTTGTCCTGCCACTGGATCCAGATTCCAATTGCGAGAGAGAGTGAGGCTGACGCTGCGGATCTCTCCCTCACTTAAATCCAAATCAAGCCCTCGTCTCGACACAATCATATAATGGTGTCGAGGTCCTCAATCGAAGTTGACGATAGACGAGCACATTGAATACCTTTATACAATGCCCAGAAAAAGAATTCACCCTCGCTCTGCCCGCCTTGGATGCTTTCTTGTTTTATTGTTTTACAACAATGAATCACAGTGCATTTAATTTGGCTTTTTTGACACTGACCAACAGAAAAACGCGCTTTCCTGTCAGAGTTAAAACAGATCTCTACAAAGTGATCCAAATTAGTGAAAAATATAAAACACAAGATAATTGATTGCATAAGTTCTAATCACCGAATTATGGGGAAGATGTCAACAAAAATTGAGAGAGTACAGAGGAGATTTACTAGAACTTTGACTGGGTTTCATCTCCTAAGTTACAGAGGAAGGTTGAACAAGTTGGGTCTTTATTCTATGGAGCGTAGAAGGTTGAGGGGGGACTTGATAGAGGTGTTTAAAATTATGAGGGGGATAGACAGAGTTGATGTGGATAGGTTTTTTTCCATTGAGAGTGGGGGAGATTCAAACAAGAGGACTTGAGTTCAGACTTAAAGGGCAAAAGTTTAGGGGTGACATGAGGGGGAACTTCTTTACTCAGAGAGTGGTGGCTGTGTGGAATGAGAAGTGGCTGAGGCAGGTTCGATGTTGTTGTTTAAAGTTAAATTGGACAGATATATGGACAGGAAAGGACTGGAGAGTTATGGGCTGAGTGCAGGTCGGTGGGGCTAGGTGAGGGTAAGAGTTCGGCACGGACTAGAAGGGCCGAGATGGCCTGTTTCCGTGCTGTAATTGTTCAATGGTTATGTAAGTATTCAGCCCCCTTTAATATGGCACACCAAATCATCACCGGTGCAGCCAACTGGTTTTAGAAGACATGTAATTAGTTAAATAGGGATCACCGCGTGCAGTCGGGGTGTTTCAATTGACTGTAGTAAAAATACACCTGTATCTGGAAGGTCCAACTGCTAGTGAGTCAATATCCTGGCAAAATCTACACCATGACCAGAATTAGGCCATTCAGTCTATCGAGACTGTTCCGCCGTTTCATCATGGCTGATCCAATTTTCCTCTCAGCTCCAATCTCCTGCCTTCCCACCCCCTCCACAATTCCCACTCCCCCCCCCACACGAATTTCTACAACGTGATCTAAATTAATCTCAATTATAAGCTACTACGTCGACTCAGGCCTACGGGGCAGGCGTCGGGCAATGCCTATCTGTTATAAAACAGAAAATAATTAATTGCATATGTATTCACCACCTTCAAGTGAGTATTTAGAAGATGCACCTTTGGGAGCAATTACAGCCTTGAGTCTGTGTGGATAGGTCTCTACCAGCTTTGCACATCTGGATACTGCAATTTTTCCCCCAATTCTTCTTTACAAAGCTGCTTAAGCTCTGTTAGATTGCGCGGGGATCGTGGGTGAACGGCCCTTTTCAATTCCAGCCACTAACTCTGAATAGGATTGAGATTTGGACTCTGACTTGGTCAGTCCAGGGCATTAACTTTATTGTTTTAAAGCTATTCCTGTGTAGCTTTGGCTTCGTGCTTGGGGCCTTTGCCTTGCTCGAAAACAAATCTTCTCTGGAGTCGCAATTCACTTGCAGGTTGGATCAGGTTTTCCTCCAGGATTTCCCTGTATTTTGTTGCATTCATTTTACCCGCTACCGTCACCAGCCTTCCAGGGCCTGCTGCGGTGATGCATCCCCACAGCATGATGCAGCCACCACCACGCTTCACGGTAGGGACGGTGTGTTTTTGATGATGTGCGGTGTTTGTGCATCTCCTGACTTGTGCTTTCCAATAACCTTCTCGCGGAGCGGCTTGGAGTGTTCCTGTGTCTTCATGGTGTAGTTGTCGCCGGGATACTGACCCACCCGAAGTTCGACCTTCCAAAATGCAGCTGTATTTTTGCTACAATCAATTAAAACAGGCTAACTGCACACGGTGATCTCCTTTTAGCTAATTATATGCACCAAATGGCTGTACCAGTGATGATTTGGTGCGCCATATCAAAGGGGGGGGGTGAATACTTACGCAATCAATAATTTAATGCTTTATATTTGTAATTAATTTCGATAACTTTTTTTTCTGTTCAACAGCTTCGGAAAAAATAAAAGCCGCAAATTAAATCCATCTGGGATTCAATATTGTGGAACAACAAAACATGAAAACTTCCAAGGGCGGGGGAGAGTGGGTGAATACCTTTTAGAGGTTCTGTACCGCTACCTAGCTATCTGTCTATCTGTCTAGCCGTCTGTCTGTCAGTCTGCCTATCCTGGTTCCTAATCTGTAACAGACCAGAATCATCCACCGGATCTGCGGAAATCGTCTTCCGGCGTTTCCCTCGTATCCCTCTGAGACAAACGTTTTCCTGCCATAGACCCTCCCCTCCCCTACCACCACCACCGCCAGCAGCGGCATTAACCCAAGCTGGTCACATCTATCCTGATAGCTACTACCCACCTCCAATGTGGGCAGGCCGCCTGGTGGCGCAGTGTCATCAGCGCCGGACTCCGGAGCCGAGGTTACGGAGTTCGAGCCCAGTCGGGGCCGCTCCCGGGCACGCTTTCCATCCGTGCCGGGTTGAGTGTCGAGCGCTCCAAAAAAAAAAAAACGATCGGCGCTGTGAGAGGGACGTGAGGGACCACTCACAGGCTCACAGAATCTTTCCTCCAAGACAACCACTTGAAAAGTGGTCACCGAGGCTCTGACAGAGTATGGCAACGCAAAAAAAAAAATAAATGTGGGCAGCGTCCTTTTGAATCACTTCAGCACAGAGATGTCAGAGGTTTATATAAAGAATAACAGATCCCCGATGTGCGTGACAGACTGGTATCTATCCTGGGATTGCGGGAGTTTACAGAGAAAAACAGATCCCCCCGAGAGTGGGTTACAGGCTGGGATCTAATCCGGGAGTTCAAAGGGGTTTAAAGTTCAAAGTTCAAAGTTAGTCGCTGCGAATCATTTTCAGGCAAATCTATATGAAAGTAACGGCGAACTCTAAACACCAAGAGCTGTAAACAAACTGCGCGAATGCAGATAAAAATAAGTAGCAATAAATAATAAATAATGCAAAAGAGAATGCAGAACGGACTACTGTGTTCGCAGGTTGGAAGGCCCCCGCGGCTACAAGCGGAAAGCGGCATCTCCACACACAAACAGCGGCAGAGATCAGGTTCGAACCATGATCGCGGCCTCCCTGAAGCGGCCCCACGACTGCACCGTGGCGGATGTCTCCCCGCCTCTTTCTGAAGAGGAAAGGGGCGGGTTAGATAGACCGTAACCACTCCCCTCCGCGTCCGATCACACCTTCCTCCCTTTTACCTCGCCTGCTGAGAACCAGACGGCGGCTCGGCTCGGCGGCAGTGATGCTCCGGCGCTCCCTCTCGGCGGCTGTCCTCTCTCTGGCTCTCTGTACGTGAGAACGCGCCAACTCGCTCTCCAGAGGGCCTGAGCCCGGCGGCTGTTTAACCGGTTCTGCGTTTCGGCCTGTTAAATGTCTGCGAGGCCGCGCCATTCGTTAATATTCTATCCTATTTTCAGGTACAGCGCGGGAACAGGGCCCTCCGGCCCAACCAGCCTGCGGTGCCCCCTTACAACGTGGAGTCCAATTATTCCACTATAGGGACGTGGGGAGAACGGACGAACTCCTGTCGCTGGCTCTGTAATAGCGTCAGCTGTCCGCTAGGCGACGCTACTGTGCCGCCGCCACCAGCGGACCCAGTCGCCAAATCCAAGCCTCCGCGCGTCTGAGGTATATCGAGCGCAAACCATCCTCTCCCGTCTCTTTTTTTCCCTCAACCCCGCTATCCCTTCTCTCTTTGCAGATGTCTGCCGGGCCGATGAGGTCCACCAGTGGCCCGGATCTCTTAGCGTCCGCCAGGGCGCGCAGGCCGAGATGAAGTGCCTTCAGAAGGGGCAGCTCCGTGACAACATGCTCTGGTACCGCCAGCCGTCCAACGGCGGGCTGGCCTTGATCGGGTCCGTCTTCCTCAACAGCGAGGCCCGGTTTGAGGAGGACTTCAAGAGCGGGTTCGTCATCACCAGGGCAGAGGAGAATACGGAGTCCACCCTCCAGGTCGAGAGCGTGAAGGCAGCGGACGCGGCGACCTATTTCTGCGCTACTACTGATGGCGCACAGCGTTGTAGTGGGACTCGGCGCCAACACAAAAACTCCTACAGCTCTCCCCGCAGAGCTTTCTACAGCCGGAGCCTCAGGGGCAGATCAAATCCGACCAGTGAGCGTCACGTCACACCGAGCGCTCGATACGTCCACAAGCATTGGTCCGAACCGTTTCCGTCTCGACGCACAGCGGGAGGATACATTCGTCGAGAAACGGAACTGGATTCGGAATTGGAATAGGACTGCCGGAAGGGCCTGTTTCTTTCCCACAGTGGTTAATGTATCTCGTTACAACTAAAACCGGTTTCTTATCTTTCCGCCTACCGAGACACAGTGCTCTTGCATACTGTTCGTGCGCCTCAAATCATTCCTCAGCGCCTTGAGGGAGAGCAAGGTGCGCAGAACACAGAACCGTACAGTGCAGGAACAGGCCCTTCGGCCCACAACGATGCGTCTGTCCCTCCTCTATGGTTTAATTTATACGCACAAGAGCACTTCAATGTCTTGTAAACTCCATGTATTTCCGACCCCTCTTCGCATTCCTCGGCACATTGAGGGGGAACATCGCACGCAGAACATAGAACGGTACAGTACAGGAACACAATGATGGGTCTGTTCATAATTTATGGTTTCATTTCTTCGCACAAGGGCAGCTCAATGTCGCTGTACTCCATCATTCTCCTCGTGCAGATAAAAGCCCTCTTTTCCCAAGTACGCTCTCTTTGATATGTTTTTAAGCTGATCAATTACGTGTCCACAACCTGCACCAGAGTTGATATATCGAGATTACCACGTGCCCTGGCCATTACGTTTGTGTTAGTGGTCATCTTCAGTACCTGATGTAACGCGCTGCAAGGTTTCACTGCTGATGTAATGGCCTCTCTGTCATGTTTCACTGCTAAGGTAACGGTTTCTCTGTGGCCGCAATGTCATAGACATAGTCTTACATTATTGATACCGGGGGAAATTGGCTTTCGTTACAGTTGCACCATAAATAATTAAATAGTATCAAAACCATAAATAATTAAATAGTAATATGTAAATTATGCCAGGAAATAAGTCCAGGACCAGCCTATTGGCTCAGGGTGTCTGACCCTCCAAGGGAGGAGTTGTAAAGTTTGATGGCCACAGGCAGGAATGACTTCCTATGACGCTCTGTGCTGCATCTCGGTGGAATGAGTCTCTGGCTGGATGTACTCCTGTGCCCAACCAGTACATTATGTAGTGGATGGGAGACATTGTCCAAGATGGCATGCAACTTAGACAGCATCCTCTTTTCAGACACCACCGTCAGAGAGTCCAGTTCCATCCCCACAACATCACTGGCCTTACGAATGAGTTGGTTGGTTCTGTTGGTGTCTGCCACCCTCAGCCTGCTGCCCCAGCACACAACAGCAAACATGACCGCACTGGCCACCACAATGTCTGGGTTTTGACCAGAGATATTGGTGCTTTGTAATGTATGCCAGCCACTGAGAGGCCTGTTGCTCTATCGTGTGGGTCTGGGAGCAGGGATTTCGCGGTCTTTTCGAGATGAAGAGAGAAGACGAGAATGGAACGAGTTGGCGGACGGAGTCGGAGAGAGGGTCCGACGGTCAGCGACACTGAGAGGACGTCGATGGGAAACAAATGGCCTTATCGGTGAGCTCCGAGGTGCACCTTAGTCTGTTTCATTAAAATGGCCCCTTTTTCTTTTTATTATCTTTACTAGCCGTATGGACCCGGCTGGTGGCTTAGTGGCATCAGTGCCGGACTTCGGGACGAAAGGTCCCGAGTTCGAATCCAGCCGGCTCCCCCTGCACGCTTTCCATCCGTGCTGGGATTCGATCTGGTGATCTCTTTGGAAACTCACCCGCCGGAAGGCAATGGCAAACCACTGCCGTAATGAGGTTCAAGACTACGTCAGAGAGGCGTGGAGGGAATCATCCACTCACAGGAGAAACTCCGGACGTGTCATACCTTTCCTTTCTAAACAACCATATAGTCAGTTTAAGATTTATAAAGTTCAACCGTTAAATTAGGTGTGGTGTACTGTGTGATATTTTGTGGTTCGGATTTGCAACGGGACAACACATCACGCAGCATCCACACAGACGAGATTTCTCCGTTCAACTGGCTTGCCCTTGACAAAAGCTTGCTGGCAGTACCCGAGGGGTACACTTACACCCGGCCTGTTCCTCAAGGTCAAATAAGCGGTAGTCAGAAAACGACCCAGTGATTCCAACTCTGTATGACAACATCTGCCCTATTTCCCACAATCCCTCTAATCCCTAATAAAGTGAGTGGATTCGTATTCACAGAATTGGCCGAACATCGATAGTCGTCAATCAATCTATCTCCGTCAGGGGATATTCAGTCCAATTACCGCCTGAAGCCCCCTGGCCGCTTTCCCACCTGAACCCCTGCAATCCCATCGAATTTGAGGAATCCCACACGGTCTGCTGGGAAATTGAATCCCAATATATTCAGAGAAGATTCACGATAATGATTAGAGGAACGAAAGGGCTAACGTATGAGGAACGTCTGGCAGCTCTTTGGGCTGTATTCCCTGGAGTTCAGAGGAATGAGGGGGGATCTCATAGCAAAATTCTAAATGCTAAAATGCCTGAACCGATTAGATATGACAAATTTATTTCCCATGGTAGGGGACTGTAGGACAAGTGGGCACGACTTCAGGATTGAAGGACGTCCATTTAGAACTGATATGCGGAGAAATTACTACAGTCAGAGAGTGGTAAATCTGTGGAATTCGTCGCCACTCGCTGTGGAGGCCAAGTCATTGCATGCATTTAAGGCAGAGATCGGTAGTTTCTTGATTAGCCAGGGCATCAGAGGGTATGAGGTGAAAGCAGGGGAGTGGGGATGACTGGAAGAATTGGATCAGCCCCTGATTGAATGACGGAGCAGCCTCGATGGGCCGCACGGCCTACATGTGCCTCTGTATCTTATGGCCTTATGGTCTTATATTGTCTGAGATTGAGGTGCAGAGCTCATTATAGACGGCAGGTGTCGCACAGTGTCGCAAGAGACTGGCAACACGCAGATGGTGACCAGGGGGCATACTGGACTGCGATAGGTCAGCCAATGGGGTGATGTCACAATGGGAGCCTTGCACTCCACGTCAGCAAGACCGAGGAACCGAAGGGGAGGGCGGGTGGGCACACACTTGACCTCACCGAGAGGTCGGCAGTGGAAAGGGCGGGGAAGAGGCAGGAGGAGAGAGAAGGAGCGAGAGAGAGGGTGGGAGGGAGAGAGGGACGGGGAGGGGGAGACGGGGTGGATAGAGGAGAGAGAGAGAGAGAGAGGTTGGAGAGAGGGGAAGAGTGGGGAGAGACGGGAGAGACGGGGAGAGAGAGGGAGAGAGAAAGGGGGAGGGGAGAGAGGCGTGCCAGAGACGGGGAGAGAACCAGAGAGTGACTGGGGAGAGAGAGGAGAGAGAGAGGGGAGGGGGAGGGGGAGAGGGGGAGGGCGAGGAAGAGGGGGGAGAGAGGGAGAAAGGCAGGAGGAGAAAGAAGAAGAGAGAGGGAAAGAGGAAGAGAGGAAGAAGAAGAGAGAGGGAAGAGAGTTTGAGGAGTGAGAGGGGGTGCGAGAGAGGGTGAGGGGGTGAGAGAGGGGGAGGGAGTGAGGTATCAACATCTCAGAAGATCTTTCCTGAGCCCAACACATCCATGCATGAACGGGGCATTTGGGTTTTGAGGAGCTTTGTTCTCTCATTGAAGACTCCAGGTAAACCGAAGCGGGGCGGAGACCATTCTGACTCGCTGCACCACCGTCCGGTATGGAGGTTCCAGCGCACTGGGTTGCAAGAGGCTTCGATAGGCTGGGACTCGGCTAGTTCCACCAAGGACACAACCCTCTCTGTCATCGAGGCCGCCTATCACTAAGAACATAGCGCATAGACCACCCAGCAGTGCAACACTGGACAGGGCCCAGGATGCTTTGTCAATCTCGATGCCATCTTATTGCCTTTATCCTGAGATTCATTAAGTCCCTTCAATCCCTTCGTATTCAAAGTTCAGAGTCCAACGCTAACTTATTATCAGCGCAAGTACAAATGATGCAACATAGAACATACAATAGTTCAGCACAGTGGGGGGAGGTCGCGGGTCTGCGACTGGGAGGCGGGAGGGAGTGTTGTGCCGACCCTCAAACCCTGCCTCCCATATCAACCCCCACCCCCACTTAAATCCCTCCATATACCTGTCTGGTAGCCTCTTAAACTTCACTAGTGTATCTGCCTCCACCACTGACTCAGGCAGTGCATTCCACGCACCAACTACTCTCTGAGTAAAAAACCTTCCCCTTGAACTTCCCACCCCTCACCTTAAAGCCATGTCCTCTTGTATTGAGCAGTGGTGCCCTGGGGAAGAGGCGCTGGCTGTCCACTCTATCTATTCCTCTTATTATCTTGTGCACCTCTATCATGTCTCCTCTCATCCTCCTTCTCTCCAAAGAGTAAAGCCCCAGCTCTCTTTGTTTTGCTTGTTTCAGAGGATTGTGCACCCAAGGGTCCAGAGAGTTGTCCTTTTAGAACATAGAATAGTACAGCACAGTACAGGCCCTTCGGCCCACAATGTTGTGCCGACCCTCAAACCCTGCCTCCCATATAACCCCCCATCTTAAATTCCTCCATATACCTGTCTAGTAGTCTCTTAAACTTCACTAGTGTATCTGCCTCCACCACTGACTCAGGCAGTGCATTCCACGCACCAACCACTCTCTGAGTAAAAAACCTTCCTCTAATATCCCCCTTGAACTTCCCACCCCTTACCTTAAAGCCATATCCTCTTGTATTGAGCAGTGGTGCCCTGGGGAAGAGGCACTGGCTCTCCACTCTATCTATTCCTCTTATTATCTTGTACACCTCTATCATGTCTCCTCTCATCCTCCTTCTCTCCGAAGAGTAAAGCCCTAGCTCCCTTAATCTCTGATCATAATGCATACTCTCTAAACCAGGCAGCATCCTGATAAATCTCCCCTGTACCCTTTCCAATGCTTCCACATCCTTCCTATAGTGAGGTGACCAGAACTGGACACAGTACTCCAAGTGTGGCCTAACCAGAGTTTTATAGAGCTGCATCATTACCTCGCGACTCTTAAACTCTATCCCTCGACTTATGAGAGCTAACAACCCATAAGCTTTCTTAACTACCCTATCCACCTGTGAGGCAACTTTCAGGGATCTGTGGACATGTACCCCCAGATCCTTCTGCTCCTCCACACTACCAAGTATCCTGCCATTTACTTTGTACTCTGCCTTGGAGTTTGTCCTTCCAAAGTGTATCACCTCACACTTCTCCGGGTTGAACTCCATCTGCCACTTCTCAGCCCACTTCTGCATCCCATCAATGTCTCTCTGCAATCTTCGACAATCCTCTACACTATCTGCACCACCACCAACCTTTCTGTCGTCTGCAAACTTGCCAACTCACCCTTCTACCCCTACCTTGAGGTCTGTCTGCTTGCTGGCAGCAGCTGAGCGAGAAACCCGGAAGATAAAAACACATTTTTAAAAATGCCTGTAAACACTCGATGCGCAAACACAAAGGCGCAGACAATAAAAGCAACGGAATTCAGAGCAAAAGTGGGTCCACGGACACGAAGCCCGGAGCGGGGGCGCGCCCTCAGCGTCGGCGCATCACACAGCGGGCCAAGTCACCGCCACGAGTCCCGCGGACACGGGGGTGGTGTGGGGGCAGAGCAGGGCAGCAGACTCGGGCTCGGAGCCGCGGAGGGCAGGGGTAAGCGCCGCGGAGCAGCCAGCCGAACCGGCCTGACAGTCGCCATGCCCTCAACCACCCCATGCATCTCCAGCGCACCGCTAGTCTCACGGCCACCGCCGGATGCGTGATCCACTGCGTCGAAGAAGCTGCCCCTCAGATCTCCGGTCAACGCTAGCCCCGCCGCACGCCCAGCACCGGGCGAAGAAGGATGCCCTCTCGTGTCTGACAATTCTAACTTGTGGATATAATCTCAGAAGCCTCTTTCACCACCCCCCCCCCCCAGCCCCCGAACTCTCCACGGCAACACAAACTTGCTCCTACTTCTCTGTATGGCCGGTGTCCTCGGATGCAGGGAGCAATCCCGGCGTCTCACGGCGCTCCCCGCCGTCCCGGAAGCTGACCTTCCCGCGTCGGTCCCATCAGAGAGGAGGTACAGGAGCAGGCCGCTGCCGCTTCAACGATTCACGAACAGCCTCTTCCTCCCCCTCCTCCTCCCCCTACGCCGACCGATTCCCGATCGACTCGTGAGCCCGTGGACACTCCCTCCCTCGGACTGGGGGTCGGGCTGTGGTCGGGTGCTTCCGGGATGCTGACATCGGCAAGTTCCCGGCGCTGGAGGTTCACCGTCTGTCTTAGATGAGAGGACTTTCGAAAGACTTTGAGATTTTGCCGTGCTCATGGTCTGTTCCTATCAAATTACGGTACTGCTTTGCACTGTTGTGACTATATGTTATAATTATGTGGTTTTTGTCCGTTTTTCAGTCTTGGTTTGTCATGTGATATCATTCTGGGAAAACATTGTATTATCTCTTAATGCATCCATTACTAAATGACAATAAAAGAGGACTGCGTGTCCTCAGAATCTAATCTAATCACATTTCCGTCTTTGCAATGTCAGGCTGACTAACAGTAACCAATATCGCGGCATAGGTCGGTTGATAATTAATCTGATCCTGGTTGTCCTGGAGAGAGAGGATGAAGACAAGCTTTCGCATTTCGGGGCGGGGAGCAACTTTGATAATTCTGGCTGAGCTGGCGGTGGGGGGGGGAGGTGGAAAGCGCACAGATCTGTGGTGGTGGGGGGGGGAATGATGGCGGTTGTGAAGGAACCGAGCAGCGTCCCGCATCGTTCCGCGGTGTCATGCGGCCACGGGAAGAGGAGATGCCGCAGCGAACCGAAATGCAGCCGGTCAGGACGCCAGCTGTGGGACATCGGTTAAAAACAAAATCAGTGCGGGGGACGAGGTTCCTGTTGGCCGTGGCGATGCTGGTGGTAACGATGAGACTGTGGTCATAACGTACGTGGGCAACCGCATATGCAGATCTGCTGACCGCGTTATGGGAGGATATGGAGAGGGTAGAGAACGTTTTAACTGGGATGCCGCCTGTATTGGGGGACATGCGTGCCAGAAGGAGAGGTTGGCGAACTCTTTCTCTCTCAATCTCTCTCGATCCCTCTCTTTCTTTCTCGCTTTTTCTCTTTCTTGCTCTTTCTCTCTCTCGCTCTTACTCTCCCTCTCTCTGCCTGTCCCTCTTTTGCTCTCTTGTTCGCTCTTTCTCTCTCTCAATCTCTCTCTTCCTCTCTCTTCTACTCTCCATCTCTTTATCTCACTCTCTATATATCTCTCTCTACCTCTCTCTCAAACGCACTCTCTCTCCCTCTCTCTCTCTTGTCTCTATCTCCTCGCTCTTCCTCTTTCTCTCTCACAATCTCTCTCTGCGCCTCTCTTCCTCGCTCTTTCTCCTTCACTCTCTCTCAACCTGTATCTCTCTCTCTCTCTCTCTGCTCTCCGTCTGTTTCTCTAACTCTATTTCGCTCTCTCTACCTCTCTCTCACACACTCCCTCTCTCTCTGTCTGTCTGTCTCTCTCTCTCTCTCTCTCTCTCTCTCTCTCTCTCTCTCTCTCTCTCCCCCCACCTCTAATTGAAGTCTTCAATAATGCAGTAACAGAGAGGGCAGAAATCACCAGACTACTGGAATCAACAACGTCCGAGCACTGCGGGTCAGCATTGCCCCTTTAAATACATCTCAGGGCACGTAAGCATTCATGATCTACTGACAAACCCTCCCCCCGCCACCCCCAAAAAAAGAGACTAAACATTGAACCGTCAAACTCAAAGAAGAATACAGGTTAACGAGGGCCCAATGTCCGACGAAATGCAAATTATACAAAGACATTGAAGTATATGGAGGAATCTAAGGTGGGGGCTTATATGGGAGGCAGGATTTGAGGGTCGGTACAACATTGTGGGCCGAAGGGCCTGTACTGTGCTGTACTATTCTGTGTTCTATGTTCTATGTTCTAACATCCGGAAAAAAAATAAAGCTATTAAATTAAAGAAAGCCTTCATGAAAACAAAATCAGAGAAATTGCACCTCTTTGCCCTGAATTGTTGTGGCAACATGTCAAATTTCGTTTATTCTGAACCCGGGTTTTCCGATGTCATTCCTGCACTTCCATTGCCCCCTGCCGGACAGCTGGAGATAATACTTAATACTTTATTGTCGCCAAACAATTGGTACCAGAACGTACAATCATCACAGCGATATCTGATTCTGCGCTTCCCGCTCCCTGAACTACAAATATTGAATATTAAAAATAGTAAAAATTAGTAAATATTAAAAAGTTAAATTATAAATCATAAATAGAAAATAGAAAAATGGGAAGTAAGGTAGTGCAAAAAAACCGAGAGGCAGGTCCGGATATTTGGAGGGGACGGCCCAGATCCGGGTCAGGATCCGTTCAGCAGTCTTATCACAGTTGGAAAGAAGCTGTTCCCAAATCTGGCCTTACGAGTCTTCAAGCTCCTGAGCCTTCTCCCGGAGGGAAGAGGGACGAAAAGTGTGTTGGCCGGGTGGGTCGTGTCCTTGATTATCCTGGCAGCACTGCTCCGACAGCGTGCGGTGTAAACTGAGTCCAAGGATGGAAGATTGGTTTGTGTGATGTCCTGCGCCGTGCGCACGATCTTATGTGCAGTTATTCCCGAGCTCCTCTCCCTGGAGCGCCGGCTCCCCGCACTTGCACGGGTTCCCTCTGGGGGGAAAATTCCAGGCCTCTGCCGGGCCAACGCCGACCCCCACCCGTCAAAAAGGCTTCCCCCTCCCATTAAGATCACCTTCGTTTCCAGGAAGGGACGGAGCAAAAGTTCGGTGACGCGTCCATCCCGTCGGCACTTGCCTGCATCCTTCGACCCGTCGCCGTTCCTCCCGGAGAGCGCTGGCCACGCACGACAGACGGACACAGGGCGTCTCCGAAGATGGCCTGGCTTTTATTCCTCGCCGCCGTCTCTCTGACTCTCGGGTCGTTGTCCGCCCTGGTATGACTGCGTCCCCGGCGAGCGGTCGCTCCCTATCCACTGATCCATCTTCGGAGACGCGCTGTGAGCACCCTCCTCACCCCCCACCCATTACGAGGAGCAAGCACGGGTCGAGCGACCCACCCAAGTGCCGACGGGATCGTTGCGTCACTGAACCTCTGCTCCGCCCCTCCTTGGGCGGACGTAACTGGTGGAGCGTCAATAGACGGGATGGGGAGGAATTGCTGCACGTCTCCTGCATTCCGGCAGGGGGCAATAGACGTACAAGAATGACATCGGGAAACCCGGGTTCAGCAATACGGGGGCAAAGTCGTACAATTTCTTTCTTTTTCAATCTTTTTATTAGTTTCATAGAATATAAACATAACATAGCAATAATACAAAGTTATTGGGAATACAATATTATACTTAACATGAGTACTTATAAAACCAAATAGTATTTGGTTGACTAAACCCCTAATCATATAGGATACCAAAGCATAATACGGGAGTACAATTTCATAAAGGGAAAAAATTAGATAGTTCAGGAAGGAAGGAATAGGGAACTGGGAATTAGATTAGATTCAACTTTGTTGTCATTGCGCCGAGTACAGATACAGAGCCAATGAAATGCAGTTTGCTACTAACCAGAAATGCAAAGAATGGTGTTATTTAGAAAACAACTACTAATTTAAAATGTGCTACAGGACACAAATATAAAAGTAGTGAGACGGTACAGTACG
Source organism: Mobula hypostoma (assembly GCF_963921235.1). Taxonomy (NCBI): domain Eukaryota; kingdom Metazoa; phylum Chordata; class Chondrichthyes; order Myliobatiformes; family Myliobatidae; genus Mobula; species Mobula hypostoma. The sequence goes on along the minus strand of NW_026948187.1, from coordinate 6,659,051 downwards.
GATGCAAAACTGCTTAGCGCTGTGATGTGAGGTTCAGCAGGGTCACAGCCTCAGGGCAGAAGCTCTTCCTGTGCCTGCTGGTGCGGGAGCGGAGGCTCCTGTAGCGCCTACCGGATGGGAGGAGAGTTAAAAAGTCCATGGCTAGGGTGAGATGCATCCTCGATAATGCTTTTCGCCCTGGCTCAGCATCTGGAATACACAGAGGAAGAGAGAGAGGAGGAGGAGGAGGAGAGAGACAGACAGAGAGTGTGAGAGGGAGATAGAGGGATAGAGAGAAGGAGAGACGGGAAGGGAGTTAGAGAAGGAGACAGACATGGAGAGGCGCAACGACAGAGAGAGAGAGAATTCGCTTTTTTACAGTGTCATTGTTTTCATTTCTAGAACAGAGAGCTAATAACTGCTTTGCTTTGGGTCGTGACCATCATTGTAACGGTCTCTGACTTTGTTTCCCGGAACGCTCACCATGACCATGCAGTTCCTTAACTTAACAGCTTCGTTTTTTGTTTCGGATGATATTCATAGAAACATAGAAACATAGAAAATAGGTGCAGGAGTAGGCCATTCGGCCCTTCGAGACTGCACCGCCATTTATTATGATCATGGCTGATCATCCAACTCAGAACCCCGCCCCAGCCTTCCCTCCATACCCCCGACCCCTGTAGCCACAAGGGCCATATCTAACTCCCTCTTAAACATAGCCAATGAAATGGCCTCAACAGTTTCCTGTGGCAGAGAATTCCACAGATTCACCACTCTCTATGTGAAGAAGTTTTTCCTAATCTCGATCCTAAAAGGCTTCCCCTCTATCCTCAAACTGTGACCCCTCGTTCTGGACTTCCCCAACATCGGGAACAATCTTCCTGCATCTAGCCTGTCCAATCCCTTAGGATTTTATACGTTTCAATCAGATCCCCCCTCAATCTTCTAAATTCCAACGAGTACAAGCCCAGTTCATCCAGTCTTTCTTCATATGAAAGGCCTGCCATCCCAGGAATCAATCTGGTGAACCTTCTTTGTACTCCCTCTATGGCAAGGATGTCTTTCCTCAGATTAGGGGACCAAAACTGCACACAATACTCCAGGTGTGGTCTCACCAAGGCCTTGTACAACTGCAGTAGTACCTCCCTGCTCCTGTACTCGAATCCTCTCGCTATAAATGCCAGCATACCATTCGCCTTTTTCACCGCCTGCTGTACCTGCATGCCCACTTTCAATGACTGGTGAAATGACTTCCCATGTCTTTGTATAATTGGCATGTGGTTAGGGGCTCATTATCCGGGCATTCGGACGTCGTTGACTTATCATCTTGTTTGAATTTTTTGGGTTTATGTTTTGTCTGTTTTTGGCAGGTTACTTCTTTGTTGATCCTTGAGAAGCAGTGCTCCATTTTGAATGCTGTTAGAGGCGGGATGACACAGCTGTGGGAAGCAACATTAGCCGCTCCGCTGGCTCTGAGTCTGGTCCTGTGGGTCAGCGTTAATAGTTAGGGGATTTGATACAGTGAAGCACAATAAGTTCTTTGAAATATTACAGAAAACTCTAGATCTAGAGTCGAAGACCTCCGCCTAATCAGAAATCTGTACTGGGAACAAACTGCCGCTGTAAGAATAGATGGAGAAGTGAGTCAGTTTACGAAAATCAAGAGAGGCGTTAGACAAGGGTGTGTTCTCTCCCCTGATTTATTTAATTTGTACAGTGAGACAATATTACAAAAAAAAAAATACGAGCCATCTTGGGAATCAAAGTTGGCTATGAAACCATCAATAATTTCAGATATGCAGGTGACGCTTTGTTAATTGCAAGTACGGAGGAAGAACTACAAAACTTAATTGATATAATTGTTGTAGAAAGTGCAAAAATGGGTCTATCTATCAACTGCATAAAGGCAGAATGCATGGTGATATCCAAAAAGAAGGAGAATCCTATCTGCAGGCTGAGAATAAATGGGAAAGACATTAAATAAGTAAAGAACTTTTGCTACTTAGGAAGCTGGGTGACATCAGATGGCAGGTGGGACTTGGACATTAAAAGAAGAATAGGGATGGCAAAAGACACCTTTACGAGAATGAAGAGTATACTGACCAATACTAAACTAGGCATGACAACCCGCCTCAGAGTACTGAAATGTTATGTTTATCCAGTTATGTTATAACATCAGAATGTTGGACAATATCTAGTAACATGAGGAAACGATTTGTCGCAGCAGAGACGTGGCTTTTGAGAAGGAGGCAAAGAATATCATGGACGAAACGAATATCTAACGAGGATGTAATGAACAGAGCAAGCACAAAAACAAATAATGTATGAGATCATGAAAAGGCAACGTAACTTCATTGGACATGTGATTAGGAAAGAGGAGTTAGAATGCACGGTAATTATGGGAAAGATTGAAGGGAAGAAAGCAACAGAAAGGCAAAGACAAATGATGATGGAGACAGCAGCCAGAGAAATGGAAATGAATACCAACGAATTGATCCACTTGACCCGAAACGGGAGTGTGTGTGGGCCATGCAGTCAAAGCTCAAATTGGGCATGGCACCTGTTGATGATGATGATGATGATGATAATAATGATGATGATGGTGATAATGATGATGATGATGGTGATGATGATGATGATGATGATGATGATGGTGATGATGATGATGATGATGATGGTGATGATGATGATGATTATGATGATAATGATAATGATGATGATGATGATGATTGTTAGGGGGTCAGATGGGCGATTCCGTGGAAGCGGAAAGAAAAAACAAGGATGTTAGCTTGCCTCCCTCTTGTCAGGGCTTGTGATGCTTCTGAGCGCGTCCACAATAGCCTGAAATGGCAGGGTGAGCCGCCAGAGGTCGTGGTATATATTGGCACCAACGACAAACGTAGAAAACCGGTGGAATTCCTGAAAGCATAATCCAGGGAGTGAGGAAGGAAGCTGAGAAGCAGGACCTCAAAGAGAGCAATCTTGGGATTGCTGGCTGTGCCACGCGACAGTGAGTATAGGAACAGAATGAGGTGGAGGGTAAATGCGTGGCTGAGGGATTGGAGCAGGGAACAGGGATTCAGATTTCTGGATCATTGAGACCTCTTTTGGGGCAGGCGTGCCCTGTACAAAAAGGAAGGTTTGCACTTGAATCCGAGGGAGACTAATGACCTGGCGGGAAGGTTTGCTAATGCTTTTGGGGAGGGTTTAAACTATACTTGCAGCGGGTGGGAACTGAACTGAAGAGGCAGAGGGTGGAGCGTTTGGCGCTCAAGCAGAGACAGCTTGGACAGAGTTTGTGAGGAAGGATAGGCAAATTGTAGAGCAAAGGTACACTCAGCCTGATGGTTTGCGATGTGTCTATTTTAATGCAAGGAGTATCATAAACAAGATGGATGAACTTAGAGCGCGGATCAATACATGGAACTAGGACTTTGTGGCCATTACAGAGACTTGGATTTCTCAGGGGCAGGGAAGGCTGTAGAATATGCCGGGTTTTAGATGTTTTAAAAAGGACAGGGAGGGAGGCAAACGAGATGGGGGGGAGTGGCATTGCAAATCAGAGATAGGGTCACGGCTGCAGAAAAGGAGGAAGTCATGGAGGGATTGTCTACGGAGTCTCTGTGGGTGGATGTTAGAAACAGGCAGGGGGCAATAACTCTACTGGGTGTTTTTATAGACCCCCATTAGTAACAGGCGCGTCGAGGAGCAGATAGCGAGGCAGATTCTGGAGCCGTGCAATAATAATAGGGTTGCTGTGATGGGTGATTTTAACCTTCCTAATATTGACTGGCATCTCCTTAGAGCAAGGGGTTTAGATGGGATAGAGTTTGTTCGGGGTGTCCAGGAGGGGAAATAATCCTGGTCAGTTGTCAGATTTCTTGATGGGAGACCATTTTGTACGCAGTGATCACAACTCTATCTCTATCATCATAACGCTGGAGAGGGTTCGGAGCCGACAGTTTGGGTAAGGGAATGCTATTAGACCATAAGACCATCAGACATAGGAGCCGAATTAGGCTATTTGGCCCATCGAGTCTGCTCCGCCATTCAATCATAACTGATCCTTTTATCTATCTCCTCCTCCACCTCAGTTCCCGGCCTTCTCCCCGGAACCTTTGATGCCGTGTCGAATCAAGAACCTATCAATCTCTGCCTTAAATACACCCAACGACCCGGCCTCCACAGCTGCCTGCGGCAACAAATCCCACAAATTCACCACCCTTTGGCTAAAGAAATTTCTCCGCATCTCTGTTTTGAAAGGGTGCCCCTCTATCCTGACTCTGTGCCCTCTTGTCCTAGACTCCCCCACCATGGGAAACATCCTTTCCAAATCTACTCTGTCTTTCAACATTCGAAATGTTTCAATGAGATCCCCACCCCCAGCCCCCATCCTTCTGAATTCCCAGAACCATCAAACATTTCTTTCATTCCTGGAATCATCCTTGTGAACCCTCCTCTGGGCCCTGTCCAAAGCCGGCACATCTTTTCTAAGATGAGGAGCCCAAACCTGTTCATAATGCTCAAGGTGAGGCCTCACCAGTGCCTCATATTTCCTCAGCATCGGATGCTTGCTGTTGTATGCTCGGCCTCTTGAAATGAATGCTCGCATGGCATTTGCTAACTCACCACCGACCCAACCTGCAAGTTAAACTTCGGGATGTTCCGAGAGGTAATGTTGCAGCTATGTAGGACCCTGGTCAGACCCCACTTGGAGTATCGTGCTCAGTTCTGGTCACCTCACTACAGGAAGGACGTGGAAACCATAGAAAGGGTGCAGAGGAGATTTACAAGGATGTTGCCTGGATTGGGGAGCATGCCTCATGAGAATAGGTTGAGTGAACTCGGCCTTTTCTCCTTGGAGCGGCGGAGGATGAGAGGTGACCTGATAGAGGTGTATAAGATGATGAGAGGCATTGATCCTGTGGATAGTCAGAGGCTTTTTCCCCAGGGCTGATTTGGCTGCCACAGGAGGATACAGTTTTAAGGTGCTGGGCAGCAGGTACAGAGGAGATGTCAGGGGTAGGTTTTTAAAGCAGAGAGTGGTGAGTGCGTGGAATGGGCTGCCGGCGACGGTGGTGGAGGCGGATACGATAGGGTCTTTTAAGAGACTCCTGGATGGCGACATGCAGCTTAGAAAAATAGGTAAAGCCTATGTAGTTCTAAGGTAAGGACATGTTCGGCGCAGGTTTGTGGGCCGAAAGGCCTGTATTGTGCTGTAGGTTTTCAATGTTCCTAGTTCGTTGGAGACGATCCTGACAGGCAGGATTTCTGAGCATCTGAAGAGACGTAATCTGATTAGTGATAGTCAGCATGGCTTTGTCAAGGTCAGGTCGTGCCTTACGAGCCTGATTGAATTCTTTGAGGATGTAACAAAGCACATTGATGAAGGTAGGGCAGTGGATGTAGTGTATGTGGATTTCAGTAAGGCATTTGATAAGCTTCCTCGTGCAAAGCTCATTCAGAAAGTATGGAGGAGAAGAGATCCAAGGAGACCTTGCTTTGGGGATTCAGAATTGGCTCGCCCACAGAAGGCAGACTGGTTGTAGATGGGTCATATTCTGCATAGAGTACAGTGATCCGTTCCGCCTCTTTGTGACTTTTATAAATGACCTGGATGAGGAAGTGGAGGGTTGGGTTGGTAAGTTTGCTGATGACATCAAAGTTGGGGGGGTTGTGGATAGTCTGGAGGGCTGTCAGAGGTTACAGCGGGGCATCGATAGGATGCAAAACTGGGCTGAGAAGTGGCAGATGGAGTTCAACCCAGAGAAGTGTGAGGTGGTTCATTTTGGTCGCTCAAATTTTAAGACAGAATATAGCATTAATAGTACGACACTTGGCAGTGTGGAGGATGAGAGCGATCTTGAGGTCTGTGTCCATAGGACACTCAAAGCTTCTGCGCAGGTTAGCAGTGTTATTACGAAGGCTCATGGTGTGGTGGAATTCACCAACGGTGGAATTGAGTTTAGGAGCCGAGAGGTAATGTTACAGTTATATAGGACCCTGGTCAGGCCCCACTTGGAGTACTGGGTTCAGTTCTGGTCACCTCACCACAGGAAGGATGTGGATACTATAGAGAGAGCGCAGAGGAGATTTGCAAGGATGCTGCTTCGTTTAGCGAGCATACCTTATGAGAATAGGTTGAGGGAACTTGGCCTTTTCTCCTTGGAGCGACAGAGGATGAGAGGTGACCTGAAAGAGGTGAATAAGATTCTGAGAGGCGTTGATCGTGTGGATAGCCAGAGGAAGCTGTTATGGTTCTATGTCTTATGATAGTGTGGACAGCAGTCCGAGGTTACAGCTGGACATCAGTAGGATGCAAAACTGGGCTAAGAAGTGGCAGATGGAGTTCAACCCAGATAAGAGTGAGGTGGTTCATTTTGGTAGGTCAGATATGATGGCAGAATATAGCATTAATGGTAAGACTCTTGGCAGTGTGGAAGATCAGAGGGACCTTGGGGTCCGAGTCCATAGGACACTCAAAGCTGCCGCGCAGGTTGACTGCGGGGTTAAGAAGGCATACGGGGCATTAGCCCTCATCAACCGTGGGACCAAGTTTAAGAGCCGAGAGGTAATGTTACATCTCTATGGGATCCTGGTCAGACCCCACTTGGAGTACTGTGCTCGTTTCTGGTCATCTCGCTACAGGAAGGATGTGGAAACCAGAGAAAACGGAGCAGAGGAGATTTGAAAGGATGTTGCCTGGCTTGGGGAACATGCATTATGAGAATAGGTTGAGTGAACTCGGCCTTTTCTCATTGGAGCGACGGAGGATGAGAGGTGACCTGATAGAGGTGTACAAGATGAAGAGAAGTATTAATTCTGTGGATAGACAGAGGCTTTTTTTCCCCAGGGCTGAAATGGCTGACACGAAGGGGCGTAGGTTTCGGGTGCTTGGAAGCAAGTACAGAGGAGGATGTCAGGGGCACATTTTTCGCACAAAGAGCGGTGTGTGCGTGGAATGGGCTGCGGGCTGCGGCGGTGGAGTCGGATACAATAGGGTCTTTTGAAAGACTCTCGGATAGGTACATGAAACTTCGAAAAATTGAGGGCTTTGCGGCAGGGAAATTCGAGGCAGTTTCTGGAATAGGTTACTTGGTCGACACAGCATTGTCGCTGAAGGGCTTTTAATGTGATGCAGATTCCTTTGTTCTCTTTTCTATCTCTCTCTCTCTCCCTCTCTCTCACGCTCTCTATCTATATCTCTCCCTCTCCCTGTTTGTTTCCTTCCCTCTATCCAGTTGCATACTTGTATTTCCCTATTCCTTCTTTCATCAACTAAATTCTACGTTTTTTTTTCCTTTGTTGAAATTGTACGTCTTTGCTCTGTTTCGTTGCTGCAAAATTAGCAATTTTTAAAAACTTTGGGTTTCCCGATTCCACTCCTGCAGGTACTTCATTGCCCCCTCCCGGAGAGATGGGGATGTGCATCGGTTCCTGAACATTTTCTCCGCGCGTTTGCGCGCTTCCTTTATTTTTCCCTCTTCTGGGGATGATCTGCAAGGCCTCCCGCCGTGCAGACGCCCGACGTCCGCTGGTCCGGGGAGTTCCCCTCGCTGTCCCTCCGACTGACTCTCCCGGAAGGGGGGGTGGAGCAGAGGCGCAGTGACGCGCACCTTCCCAGCGTCACGTGGGCGCGCCCCGCCCGACCCGTCGCCGCTCCTCGCCCGCGGCGCGGCGGAGGGAGGCAGAAGGCGCCTTCAAAGATGGCGTGGCTGTTGTTCGTCGCCGCGCTCTCGCTGAGTCTCGGTAGGTGTCCTCTCCGGTCTGAGGCTGATCCTGCCGCTCGGTCGCTCCCGTCCACTGACAGACAGAGGAGAGGAAAAGATGAAGATGGGCAGAGTGGTAGAGGGAGAGGGAGAGGCGACGGGGGGGATCTGATTGATGAACAGTAAGATGGATAGATAAGTAGACACATACATAGATAGATCTATCTGTCTCTCCCGTACCCAAGCCATACCATATTTTAATGGTACAGTCTCCCTTTCACTCCTCTTCTTTCCAGAGGCGTCCCAGGCGAGTGACATCTCTCAGCAGCCCGTTTCGCTCAGCGTCAGCGAGGGCAAAACGGCCGCGATTGCCTGTCTCCAGCAGGGGACGGTCCGGAGTTACGTGCTTTGGTACCGACAGTCGCCCGCCGACGGTTTCGCGCTGATCGGGTCTGTCTACCGAAACAACGAGCCCCAGTACGAGGACGGTTTCCGGAGCGGGTTCGCCATCACCTCCGCGAAGGACAATAAAGAGTCCTCCCTGGAGATCGAGAGCGTTGGCGAGAAGGACGCGGCGATGTACTTCTGCGCTGCCAAAGATTCGGCACGGCGTTGAGGAGCGAATCATTGCCTGAGCAAAAACCCTCACACAACATGAAAGCTCGAACGCAACCCGTTCCGTATCAGGGTGGCGAGTACCCTTCATATTGCACTGAATATCGGACCCACCGTGCACAGATCCCGTCTCCGTATCCCCCCTGGGTCAGACCCACACACACCGGGAGCACCGTGCACAGTTCCCGTCTCCGTATCCCCCCTGGGTCAGACCCACACACACCGGGAGCACCGTGCACAGTTCCCGTCTCCGTATCCCCCCTGGGTCAGACCCACATACACCGGGAGCACCGTGCACAGTTCCCGTCTCCGTATCCCCCCCGGGTCAGACCAACACACACCGGGAGCACCGTGCACAGTTCCCGTCTCCGTATCCCCCCCTGGGTCAGACCCACACCCACCGGGAGCACCGTGCACAGTTCCCGTCTCCGTATCCCCCCCCTGGGTCAGACCCACACACACCGGGAGCACCGGGCACAGTTCCCGTCTCCGTATCCCCCCCGGGTCAGACCCACACACACCGGGAGCACCGTGCACAGTTCCCGTCTCCGTATCCCCCCTGGGTCAGACCCACACACGCTGGATGCACCGTGCACAGTTCCCGTCTCCGTATCCCCCCTGGGTCAGACCCACACACACCGGGGTTACCGTGCGCAGTTCCCGTCTCCGTATTCCTCCGGGTCAGACCCACACATCCTGAGCTTCGGAGCCCCGTGACACAACCAGTCAGAATGCTTTAATTTCTTTCCAATTGCCTTCCTGTTTTTTCTTCCCTCCGCACCTTTCACTGCCTCCCCTCACCTGCTACTCGTCACCCCAGCCCCGCTCCTACCCAACCCCACCTTCCCCCCCCCCCCACCCCGACAACCACACAGCTTTCGGTCTCGAAAATCCTGATCCAGCACAACGTTTCCGAAGTCGATTGTCCGCAGCAAAGCGTCCGCCTGCATTTTGCGCCCAGGTCTGGACGGTCCACTCCGCTGAACTCGGGAAGGGGGCTGGCTGTGATCTGGTGGCGGCGGGCAGCACAAGGGGGATGGGCTGGCTGAGCGCGGAAGGAGATAGGACGTCGACGCTCAAGCACCGTAAGCCGATAACCAGCGACGCGGACATATGTATCACTGCGCTTCTAGCCACGTGACGCCTGCCTAATGGCTTGCGAGGAAAAACTATCCCGCTTTATCCGCTCGAGTAGAGGAGGAAGGCTGAAAGAGATTAGGGAGAGAGGGTGGCGAAACTGGAGGGAAAGAGAGGAGGGAAGAAGGGAAGGAACTGGAGGGAGAGAGAGTGGGACAGAAGGAAGGAAGAAAGAGATGCAGTGAAGGTTAATGTAGAACGGAGAAGAGAGGATGGAGTGGGAAAGGGGGAGGGAGGTGAGCGGAGATGCTATCGGTGAAAGAGGTAGAGATGAGCGGTGCGGATAGATAAGGGAGAGAGAGTGGAGAGAGTTGAGGCAACGAGAAGGGAGAGGGGGCAAGGTTGGAGCGAGAGGGGATAGAAGCAGAAAGAGATGGGGAGGAGGAGGTTAAATGGGGAGAAGAAGGGAAGAAGACGGGAGAGAGATGATACCGAGAGGTGTGAAGAGAAGGCGAGGGAAGATAGGACCAAGAGGAGGAACGAGAGGGAAGGGGAGAAGTGGGAGATGGTGTTGCTGAAAGTTGAAAGGTGAGGAGAAGTACGAGAGAGAAAAGAGAAAGGGGACGGAAGAACGGAGAATCGGAGAGGTAGAAGTAGTAAGAGATGAAAGAACTGGCGAGAGATAGAGGAAGCGAGGAATATGACTTCCTCACCACCTATCATGAAAAACATATTATCACAAAAAAGTAAAGCTCTATAAAACCCTGGTTGGACTACACTTGAAACACTGTTCACTTCTGGTCGCCTCATTATTTGAAGGATTTGGATGTTTTAGAGGGGTTGCAGAGCGGATTTCCTAGGGTGCTGCCTGGATTAGAGAGAGTGAAGAGGAAATTCACCAGGATGCTGCCTGGATTGGAGAGCGTGCAGAGGAGATCCACCAGGATGCCACCTGGATTAGAGAGAGTGAAGAGGAAATTCGCCAGGATGCCGCCTGGTTTAGAGATGGTGCACAGGAAATTCACCAGGATGTTGCTCGGATTAGAGAGGATGCAAAGGAGATTCTCCAGGATGCTGCCTGGATTAGAGAGGATGCAAAGGAGATTCACCAGGATGCTGCTTGGATTAGAGAGGGTGCAGAGGAGATTCACCAGGTTGCTGCCTGGATTAGAGACGATGCAAAGGATATTCACTAGGACTCTGCCTGGATTAGAGAGGATGCAGAGGATATTCACCAGGATGCTGCCTGGATTGGAGAGGGTGCAGAGGAGATTCACCAGGATGCTGCCTGGATTGGAGAGTGTGCCAAGGAGATTCGCCAGGATGCTGCCTGGATTAGAGAGGATGCAAAGGAGATTCACCAGGATGCTGCCTGGATTAGAGAGGGTGCAGAGGAGATTCACAAGGATGCTGCCTGGATTAGAGAGGATGCAAAGGAGATTCACCAGTATGCTGCCTGGATTGGAGAGCGTGCAGAGGAGATTCGCCAGGATGCCGCCTGGTTTAGAGATGGTGCACAGGAAATTCACCAGGATGTTGCTCGGATTGGAGAGGATGCAAAGGAGATTCGCCAGGATGCCGCCTGAATTAGAGAGGGTGTATGGAAGATTCACTAGGATGCTGTCTGGATTAGACAGGGTGCATGTAAGATTCACCGGGATGCTGCTTGGATCAGAGAGAGTGCAGAAGAGATTAGCCAGGATGCCACCTGGTTTAGAGAGGGTGCACAGGAAATTCACCAGGATGTTGCTCGGATTAGAGAGGATGCAAAGGAGATTCACCGGGATGCTGCCAGGATTAGAGAGGGTGGAGAGGAGATTCACCAGAATGCTGTCCAGATTGGAGAGGGTGCCGAGGAGATTCATCGGGATGCTGCCAGGATTAGAGAGGGTACAGAGGAGATTAACCAGGAAGCTGCCAGGATTAGAGAGGGTGGAGAGGAGATTCACTAGGATGCTCTCCAGATTGGAGAGGGTGCAGAGGAGATTCACCAGGATGCTGCCTGGATTAGAGAGGGTGCAGAGGAGATTCACCGGGATGCTGTCAGGATTAGAGAGGGTACAGAGGAAATTCACCGGGGTGCTGCCTGGATTAGAGAGCGTGCAAAGAGGGGATTCACCAGGGTGCTGCCTGGATTCGAGAGTATGGCTTGTGAGAAGAGTTTGGACCCTCTAGTGTATTTCTTTCCATTTGGAGCGAAGATTACTTAAATTAAATTGTGAAAAATCAAGGGTATAGGTTGGTCAGTCCTCTTTCCAGTGAGCGAAAGGCTAGTACGTTGGTACATAGTTTTAAGGTGATCGGAGGAATATATAGCGGGATATCAGGGGCAGTTTTTTTTAAACTGGGAGTGATGGGTGCTTTGAACAACCTGCCAGGGGTGGCGCAGAGGCAGATATATTATAGGCATTTAGATCGGCACGTTGATAATAGAACAATGAAGGGTTATGTAGAAGAATGGGACAGAATGATCTTGCAGTAGGTTAAAAGTCGGCACGACATCGCTCGCTTTTCTTCTCGAACAAGAGGTCCTGATCAATAGTTTTGTTACCGCGGGGTAGAAGCTTTCGTAGAGTCTGGTGGGACGCTCTCTCGGGCTTTTGTGACTTCTGCCTGATGGGGGCAGGCAAGTTCCTTTCCTTAACGCGGAGAGCGGTAGGTGCCCAGAATGGGCCACCAGGGGGAGTGCTAGAAACAGGGAGCCGGGTGGAGTGGTTTTTACAGAGATACGTGAATGGGAGGGGGTGGGGACAATGCACAGCAGGAGGAGAGGTAGTATAAGTCCGCATCAAGGTCAGCGCAAATGGTGTTTTGAATGACCTCTGCGGCACTGCACTGCTCTGTGTTTTATATCCACCGTGGAACGTGAAGCTCTCAAGACCCTCCGCCTGAGCACTAATGGACACAGATAAAATAGGCTGGTGAACGCAGCAGGCCAGGCAGCATCTGGAGGAAGAGGTACAGTCGACGTTTCGGGACGAAACCCTTCGTCAGGACCAAATGAAGGAAGAGATGGTGAGAGATTTTGAAAGTGTTGGGGGGGGGGTGGAATGATAGGAGAAGACGGGAGGGGGAGGGATGAAGCTAAGAGCTGGAAAATTGATTGGCAAAAGGGATACGAGGCTGGAGAAGGGAGAGGATCATGGGACAGGAGGCCTATGGAGAAAGAAAGGGGGAGGGGCAAGGAATTATAGTGAGAGGAACAGAGGAAGAAAAAAGAGAGAAAATAATAAATAACGGATGGGGTGCGAGGGGAAAGTTGGGCATTAATGGAAGTTAGAGAAGTCAATGTTCATGCCATCAGGTTGGAGGCTACCCAGATGGAATATAAGGTGTTGCTCCTCCAACCTGAGTGTGGCTTCATCTTGACAGTAGAGGAGGCCGTGGATAGACATATCAGAATAGGAATGGGACGTGGAATTAAAATGGGAGATCCTGCTTTCCCTGGCGGACAGAGCGTAGGTGTTCAGCGAAACGGTCTCCCAGCCTGCGTCGGGTCTCGCCAATATATAGAAGGCCACATCGGGAGCACCCTGCGTGGTCAGTACTTAGTAACACTCCCTCTGGCAAGTATCAAATCTCTTACTTTCTTCCTTCAGTTAGGCCTGACGAAGGGTTTCGACCCGAAACGTCGACTGTACCTCTTCCTAGAGATGCTGTCTGGCCTGCTGCGTTCACCAGCAACTTTGATGTGAGTTACTTGAATTTGCAGCATCTGCAGAATTCCTCGTGTTAGACCACCATCCTCCACCTCCTGCTTAAAATAACCCCCCTGCGTTGCTTTCTGTTCACCTCCTGGCTACCCAGTCCATTCTCGACGTTTCCACGAAATAAATTAAATATATTAAATACTCCTCCGACCATTCCACCTGCCCGTCACGCACTGACGCCTCCCATTCAATGCCCACACCGGCTCCCCCCCCCCCACCCCCCCCAAACACTCCCAGCCGTTCATATCTGTCCTTACTTCACCCACTTGGAACCCCTGGTCTCGCTGAGGGGCCTCCACTCGACCGTCCGTGTCCAGGCACGGCGTCAGGAAGGCCGCTTTGCCTTGATCCAGCTCAGCAGAAGACACTGCCGTCACGAATTGCGCCCCCTACCGATTCCGAGCTGCAAAAACAAGCCCTCGGCGTGCAGGAAGCAGGCAGGACCGCCAGCAGACACTGACGTCACTGAGAGCGCCCCCTACCGAAGCCCTGCTGCAGTGCAACGACACGATCATAAAACCACAGCGGCGGCCAACAGTCGAGAAGTAACAGCGCCCCCCAGTGGTGAAAAGTTGCGGCAACAGGGACACTGAGTAAAACACCACCCCCTACAGATGCTGATCGACCCGCTGAGCTCCTTCAGCAGTTTGCGTGATTTATTCAGAGTCCAAACCCTGCAGTCGCTCGTATCTCCACATCGAGGCGTGAAGCGTGAACGTAGACCCCGGGCGTGTGCTTCTGGCCAGCCGGAACACGGAGACGAGAACGGTGCTCCCGGTGTGTGTGGGTCTGACCCGGTGTGTGTGGGTCTGACCCGGGGGGATACAGAGACGGGAACTGTGCACGGTGCTCCCGGTGTGTGTGGGTCTGTCCCGGGTGGATACGGAGATGGGAACTGTGCACGGTGCTCCCGGTGTGTGTGGGTCTCACCCGGGAGGATACGGAAACGGGAACTGTGCACGGTGCTCCCGGTGTGCGTGGGTCTCACCCGGGAGGATACGGAGACGGGAACTGTGCATGGTGCTCCCGGTGTGTGTGGGTCTGACCGAGGGGGGGTGATACGGAGACGGGAACTGTGCACGGTGCTCCCGGTGTGTGTGGGTCTCACCCGGGAGGATACGGAGACGGGAACTGTGCACGGCGCTACTGGTTTGTGGGTCTGCCCTACGGAGATACGGAGATGGGAACTGTGAACGGTTTTCCCGGTGTGTGTGGGTCTGACCCGGGGGGGGGATACGGAGACGGGAACTGTGCATGGTGCTCCCGGTGTGTGTGGGTCTGACCCAGGGGGGATACGGAGACGGGAACTGTGCACGGTGTCCCCTGTGTGTGGGTCTGACCTAGGGGGGATACGGAGACGGGCACTGTGCACGGTGCTCCAGGTTCGTGGGTCTGACCCGAGTGGATACGGAGACAGGAACTGTGCACGGTGCTCCCGGTGTGTGTGGGTCAGACCCAGGGGGATACGGCGGCGTCAGAGTGCACGGTGCCTCCGGAGTGTTGGTCTGACCCGGGGGAAATGCAGGGGGAAACGATGCACAGTGCTCCTGGCGTATGGGCCTGATGCAGGGGGATAGGGAGACGGCTGCCGTGCACGATGCTCGCTGTGTTTGGCTGACAGGGACCATACGGCGATCAGAACAATGCAGCCTGATCTAACTTAGTTTCAGTTAATTCTATTCACAGTTCCACAGACCTTCATTGCCTTATGATTAGTTAAAAACAGATTCAAACTGTGTTTCGTGACTCGGGTACTCACCTGGGCGAACTTGCAAGGTCACGCCGCGGGAATAGTCCTCCTCCGCTGCCGGTAATGTTCAACGCTCCCGGAGACCGTCCCGGGGTGCGGCGGGCCCGAGGGTGAGGCCGTACAGGAGACAGGGAGACCGGCTCGCTGCGAGTTTACCGCGCGTCTGCGCGCAAGCTGGGCAGACAGCCAGGGGCGGGGAGCGTCAGATATGATAATGAGTGGACAGGCGCCACCTCCTCCCAAGAGATGCGTAGAACTGGCCGACCTGTTAGGGGCGGATGCGGGCGGAGCGGGGCCGCCGTTTCGGGGGCGCTGCCGGGATAAAGGGCGCCAGTAAGGAGGGGAGGGGAGGGGGAGGGTGAAGGGCGGGGGGGAGGGGGGGAGAGAAGGGAGAGAGGGAGTTCACTGACGTCATAGGGAGCCCTCGCGCATCGGGCATTCCAATTCGGACCACTGCAGCGTCCAGCTCGCAATATACAAGAACTAGAGCGGACCGTCAGGACTGCGGGAAAAAAGATCACCGACCGCAGTCCGGCAGTCCGCCGTCGCTGCGGAACTCGTGTGTGTGTGTGTGTGTGTGTGTGTGTGTGTGTATGTGTGTCCGGGATCAGGAGGCGGGGCGGGCAAATCAGTGCTGGAGTCCGCCCCTCTGCGAGGCTGCCCTCTTTCCCGGAAGCTCCCTCCGGAGAACGCCGTCGGCCAATGCCCGGGATGTAAAGAAGGGAGAGGAGGGATGAGAAGAGCGGACAGGGAGAAATAGTTGTCAGAGAGGGAAGGGGGAGGGAGGAGAGAGCCGGGAGAAGGAAAGTGGAAATGGCGGAGGAAGGGAGGGGTGGGAGGAAAGTAGGAAGGAAGAAAGGGGGAAGTGGAAACGGGAGGGAGGAAGTGCACTGCCGTCACGGAGAAAATCCTCACATCAGCCGTTACTCTCTGATCGGGGTGATACGAGAACTACGGCGAACTTTCGAGAGAGCAGATCACGTTATTGGCTGCAGTCTACCATCAGTGCCGGGCGTTTGCGCGTCCAGGACGAAGAAGCGAGCTGGCAGAATCGTGGCGGATATTACACGCCCTACGAACTGCCTTCTCCAAAAAACCCTCCGGAAAGCAAATAACACTCAGGCGCGCCCACTCACACACACACACCAATAGAACGAGCCCCTTTCCCATCCCTCCCAATCCTACACACACAGACACACACGCGACAGACACGCAAACACATACACACAACAGCCACACGTACACAGACAGACATGCGCGCACACACACCCATACACACACAGAGCACAGACGCGCACACACACCCACACCACAGACACATATACACAAGGAGACATATACGCGCACACCCACACACACAGACACACGCACACATACACACACACACACAAACACACAAACACACACGCACACACTCACACACACACACACATACACACACACCACAGACACGCACCACACACACAGCACAGACACACACACACAGACATCCACACAAACACACACCCGCGAACCATCTTTGAAGTTTACTCTCCCCGGCAGCTAATCTGATCAACCATTCTAGTTTGTCACCCCTCCCCACTCTCTCTATTAGCCCTGCGACTGTACTGCAGACGTTTAAACCACTACTTCAATGTAAAATATTTTTTATATTGTAAACAATAAATGCTGGAATTTCAGTACATTTTAATTTTGCATATTTTATTCCCTATCTCCAATGGAACCTCTAACTTCACTTTTATATAATTCGTTATCCTCATAATTTCTGATCATGGCTGATCATCCAACTCAGAACCCTGTACCTGCCTTCCCTCCATACCCCCTGACCCCCGTAGCCACAAGGGCCATATCTAACTCCCTCTTAATTATAGCCAATGAACTGGCCTCAACTGTTTCCTGTGGCAGAGAATTCCACAGATTCGCCACTCTCTGTGTGAAGAAGTTTTTCCTCATCTCGGTCCTAAAAGGCTTCCCCTCTATCCTCAAACTGTGACCCCTCGTTCTGGACTTCCCCAACATCGGGAACAATCTTCCTGCATCTAGTCTGTCCAATCCCTTTAGGATCTTATACGTTTCAATCAGATCCCCCCTCAATCTTCTAAATTCCAACGAGTACAAGCCCAGTTCATCCAGTCTTTCTTCATATGAAAGACCTGCCATCCCAGGAATCAATCTGGTGAACCTTCTCTGTACTCCCTCTAAGGCAAGGATGTCTTTCCTCAGATTAGGGGACCAAAACTGCACACAATACTCCAGGTGTGGTCTCACCAAGGCCTTGTACAACTGCAGTAGTACCTCCCTGCTCCTGTACTCGAATCCTCTCGCTATATCAATCAATAATCGATGTAAATTTGATCCCTGATCCCGGAGGAGAGAGTGAGTGAGGGAGGGGAGGGAAAAAAGGGAAGAACGGGAAGAGGGAGAGAGGAGGGAATGCGGGCGGAGAGGGTGTTAGAGGGAAAGGGGAAAGGTTGAGTGTAAGGAAAGGAGAAAGGGCGAGATGGATCAAGGAAGGTTCCGATTGACCTGGCACCAGCAATGGAGATCAAGGGTACGCTGGGGGCAGCCCGAAAGTGTCGCCACGCCTCCGGCGTCAACACGGCATGTCCACACTTCACGAACCCAGACTGTGGCGGGGGGTGGGGCGGGTGGGAATCGGCCGTGGGGAAAACGTGGAAGCAGACCGCAGCAGGAATGGAACCATCGTCGCCGGCGTTGTGAAGGGGTCCGCTAACCGCAGGCGGAAAAGAAGAAAATAATGTTGGGGGAGGCGGGGGGGAACCAAGCACGGGGAGGAGGAAAGGATGGAAGAAGGGACGGGGAAGGGAAGAAGGAGAAAGAAAGGAAGGAAGAGGGAACGGAAGGCAGACAAGGGTGGGAAGCAGAATAGCTTTCAATGGCAGATGCAGTTTCATGCGGATAAATGTGAGGTTATCCACTTTGGTGGCAAGAATCTGATTGGTGCCAAGTTAGGAAAAGGGGAAGTAGAACGAGATCTAGGTGACCTTGCTCATCATAATCATGCAGGTACAGCAGGCAGTGAAGAAAGCTAATGGCATGCTGGCCTTCATAACAAGGGGAGTTGAGTATAGGAGCAAAGAGGTCCTTCTGCAGCTGTACAGGGCCCTGGTGAGACCACACCTGGAGTACTGTGTGCAGTTTTGGTCTCCAAATTTGAGGAGCGACATTCTTGCTATTGAGGGAGTGCAGCGTAGGTTCACTGGGTTAATTTCCGGGATGGCGGGACTGTCATATGTTGAAAGGTTGGAGCGACCGGGCTTGTGTACTCTGGAATTTAGAAGGATGAGAGGGGATCTGATTGAAACATATAAGATTATTAAGGGATTGGACACGCTGGAGGCAGGAGGCATGTCCCCGATGTTGGGGGAGTCCAGAACCGGAGGCCACAGTTTGAGAATAAGGGGTAGGCCATTTGGAACGGAGTTGAAGAAAACCTTTTTCGCACAGAGGGTTGTGGATCTGTGGAATGCTCTGCCCCAGAAGGCAGTGGAGGCCAATTCTCTGGATGCGTTCAAGAAAGAGTTAGATAGTGCTCTTAATGATAGTGGAGTGAAGGGATATGGGGAGAAGGCAGGAACGGGGTACTGATTGTGGATGATCAGCACGATCACAGTGAATGGCGGTGCTGGCTCGAAGGGCCGAATGGCCTACTCCTGCACCTACTGTCTATTGTCAGAAAGATGGAATGAAGAAAAGAGAGGAGGGTACAGTGTTACGAAACCGGCAACAATGAATATTAATAGAGACAGGTTTTATAAAAACATTTATTAACCAGGTATAAACGATAAGGGAGAGAAAAACAAAGGAAACCTTTAACCAACTCCACTCGGCTCTGGTTCTTAAAGCGTTAAATGCGAAAACAGTTCTTAAAGCGATACAGTCAGATATAGTTCTTAAAGCGATAACTTCGAAAGTACAACAGTTTTACACATTCAATTGGGAGAGACTTCTCTGGAGAAAGATTTCTTCACCGACGCACTTTTACTGCCGGTTCTGTGCACAGGACTCCCGATGCCGAAAATAACCAGTTTAAATCGACTGACCTTAAATTCCTTTAGAGAGAGAGAGAGCACCTTGGTGCATGAACTCATTGCGCTTTTACAAGAGTTATCTGAATGCAGCTTCTCTTCAACGAAAACTCAATAAGGTCGATCCTTTATTAAACTGCCAAACGATGCCGACTTCTCTCGAACCTTCACTTCGGTGAGTTCTTCACTCTCCCTTCAAAACTGTCGGAATTGAGTAAATTGGCACTTCCAGCCACAAATTCCCAGTCCAATAATACAATATCTTGTAAGAGAACGCACCTTCCGTTTTAAAAATGAAACCGCGTCACAAAAACAAACTCGCAACAAAAACGGAGGCACAACAGGTTCTACCCGGAAATCTACAAACTCAAAAAAACTAAACTGCGTCACCTGGGTCGACCCTTATATAGTCACGGGGCACCTGTCATCACATGACCTCACATCGGCGGGAAAATCACATCAGGTGACCTCCAAAAGACCATTACATCATTATCACAAAAAAAAACAGATCTCCTTGAACATGTAACACAGTTCCCTCCAAAAAAAAATTTGGTCTCTTGAAGAACAAAATTTTAACAATTTATACAAAAAAAATACAAAGGTATAAAATTTACAAAATGCACAATATATACAATCTTATCTTTCAGCCCTTTGCAAACTAATGTACAGAAGGAGTGTTAGAAATGTTAAACTATCACTCCAAAAAAAACTAATTTTCATTGCACATTTAACATCTAGACAGACAATCAGCGATCACATTATCTTTACCCTTAATCTGAGTGATCAAAATATTGTACTCCTGTAACATTAAACTCCAATTTAATAATCTTCTATTTTTGTCTTTCATCTTACTTAAAAACACTAATGGATTGTGATCGGTATAAACTGTGAGTGGTTTATACGTAGAACCAACATATACTTCAAAATGTTGCAAAGCTAAAACAAGAGATAACAATTCTTTTTCTATTGTTGAATAATTTCTTTGGTGGGCAGTAAATTTCTTAGAAAAATAAGCTACCGGACGATCAACTTCATCACCATCATCTTTTTGAAGTAACACTGCTCCTGCAGCTTCATCTCTAGCATCTACAGCTAACGAAAATGTTTTTTCCAAGTCAGGAGATTTAAGTACAGGTTGACTACATACTAAAGCTTTCAATTTATCAAGTGCCTCCTGAGAAGACTCTGTCCAAACAAACTTCTCATTTTTCTTCAAGAGATTAGCTAATGGAAGAGCAACGTTTGCAAAATCCTTACAAAATTTTTTGTAATATCCTACCATACCCAAGAATCTTCTGAGGGTTTTTCTACCAGTGGGAGTGGGTACTTCCAAAATTGCCTGAACTTTTGCTTGAACAGGTGCTAATTTCCCCTGATCAACAGCAGAATCAAGGTAAGTCACTGTAGCATGACGAAATTCACTTTTGGATGTTAATAGTTAAATTAGTTTTTGAAAGTCTCTCAAATAATTTCTCCACCGGCGCAATATGTGCTTTCCACGTATTATTCCCTGTAACCAGATCATCAATATAGGCATCTGTATCTTTTAATCCCTGGATCATGCTATTAATCATTCTCTGAAAAGTACTTGGTGCATTATTCATCCCAAATGGAAGAACATTATATTCATATAACCCAGATGGGGTTACAAATGTTGAAATCTCTCTACCTTTATCCGTCAATGGAACACACCAATAACCTTTTAACAAATCAATTTTTGTAAGGAATTTGGTCTGTCCAACTTTATCCACACAATCATCTACCCTAGGGATTGGATATGCATCAGTTTTTGTCACGCCATTCACTTTTCTGTAATCCGTACAAAACCTAATACTATGGTCTGGTTTAGGCACCATAACACGCGGTGAACTCCAATTCGAATTAGAATGTCTAATAATATCATTTATTAACATATACTTAATTTCCTGTTCAGCAAGTTCACATTTTTCCCTGTTCATTCGATACGGATGTTTTTTTTATGGGTTTTGCATCTCCCACATCTACATCATGCGTAGCTACGGTGGTTCTTCTAGGGACGTCTGGAAATAAATCCCTATATTTAAAAATTAACCTTTTCATCTGTTCTCTCTGTTCCGGCTGTAAATGAGCTAATTTGTCATCAATGTTTTCCAGAATTTTTGAATTTGGCAACCTGGCTGAAATAATGTTGGATTTAAAATGAGTTTCAGATGAATCCTGACTTTCATCAAAATCAGACTCAAAATCGATCACAACAGTCATAGTAGCAATTTCTCTTTCATAATACGGTTTTATCATATTTATATGACACAACTGTGTTGTCTTTCTCCTATCTGGGGTTGTTACCACATAATCCACAACATTTACCTTCGATTTAATCTCATAAGGACCATGGAATTTGGCTTGTCATTGGTTTGTTTGCACTGGGAAAAGAACCAACACCTTATCTCCAGGCTTAAATGACCTCATCCTAGCTTCCTTATCACACCACGTCTTCATCTTCTCTTGAGCTAACTTTAAATTTTCCTTGGCCAAACTACAAGCTTTGTACAATCTGTCTTTAAATTTCAAAACATAATCTAACAAACTAGTGTGTACTTCTTTATTAATCCACTGTTCCTTCAACAAAGCCAAGGGTCCCGAACTCTATATCCAAACACAAGTTCAACAGGACTAAAACCTAATGATTCCTGTACTGCCTCCCTTACTGCAAAAAGTAGTAAATGTATACCTTTCTCCCAGTCCTTTTCATATTCCACACAATATGTCTTAATCATAGTTTTTAGTGCAGAATGAAATCTCTCCAAGGCTCCTTGTGATTGTGGATGATAGGCTGAGGAAATAATCTCCTTTGCTCCCAGTTTATAAACTATCTGCTGAAACAACTCAGACATAAAATTACTACCTTGATCTGATTGTATTTCCTTAGGCAGCCCAAAATAAGTGAAGAATTTTATAAGAGCCTTTGTCACAGTTTTCGCTGTTATTTTCCTAAGAGGTTCTGCCTCTGGAAACCTAGACGCTGTGCACAGAATAGTTAATAAATATTGATGTCCAGTTTTAGTTTTTGGCAAAGGACCTACACAGTCTACAATGATTTTTGAAAACGGCTCACCGAATACAGGAATTGTTTGCAGTGGGGCCACTGGAGTAACCTGATTAGGTTTAACAACAATTTGACATGTATGACACGTTCTACAAAATGCCGCCACATCTTGGCTTATACGAGGCCAATAAAAATGTTTAGAAACTTTGTTCATAGTTTTCTTTACCCGTAAATGATCACCCAAGGGAATACTATGAGCCATAGTCAAAATCTCATTTCGGTAAATTTTAGGAACAACAACCTGATGATTAACTTTCCATTCCTCACTAGCAGGAATTGCAGGCGATCTCCACTTTCTCATGAATAGCAGGAAGGAAAAGAGAGGTGGAAGCGAACGAAGAAACAAACATCGTGCGCGAAAGAGAGGGAAGATGGGCGAACCGAAGGGAAGAAAGATGGGCCGGTAAAAGGAGGAAGG
Organism: Mobula hypostoma; assembly: GCF_963921235.1. Classification (NCBI taxonomy): domain Eukaryota; kingdom Metazoa; phylum Chordata; class Chondrichthyes; order Myliobatiformes; family Myliobatidae; genus Mobula; species Mobula hypostoma. Next base: position 6,636,659 of record NW_026948187.1, on the reverse strand, counting down.
GGGATGGGGCAGGAAGGAAGAAATGAAGGGAGTCTGGAAGGGAGGGCGGGGGCGGGAAAATCAAAATCAAGGAATGAACCAGCTTGAGAAGAATTACAGAAGGGGTTTTGGGACAGGGGGCGGGAAGCGGGAAAGAAGGAGGGTGGGGGGAAAGTGGAATGAGGTCCGGGACGGAGGGGGGAGGGAGCGAGAGAGGATGGGAACAGGAGACGGGGGGAAAGCAAGGGTGGGAGCAAGGAGGATGGCGGGAAGGAGGTCAGGAACTGGAAGGGAGGACAAGGAAGACAATTGCGGAGGAAAGGCAGGAGGAAGCAACGTCGGATACCTCAGAAAGCCGAGGTGCTAACACGAAAGAGGGCCGAAGGGAGTCCAGCTCCTCCTCATCCCCCCGCCCGGAGAGACTGAAGAGGCGGAGGGTTGTAAATATGGAACTGGACGGGAGGGAGGCTTCAACGAAGGGATGGGCGAAAGAAAGGAAGGGGGGGAGGGGAGAAGAAGGAACTAACGTCACATACCTCGGAAAGCCGATAACCTCGCACCCGGATGTGCTACACCGTAAGGAGTCCTGAAGCCTCTTCTCCCCCGTGGAACTGGCTGGAGGGAATAGAGGAGTGAGGGCGGGAACAGGACCGTCTCCTGCCGGCGTCGGCTCATCCCTTCGGGGAACGGTCCCCAATTCTCCATCTCCGGCGGATACGGACGGGAGAGCGGAGGAGGGGGTAGGAGGAAGAGAGAAAGGGAAGGGTAAAGGTATTAACGGAGAAAAGAGAGCGAAGATGAAGGAAAAGAGAGGGAGGGGAGGGGAAACGGGAGAGGATGAATTTCAAAATAAGAAATAAAGACCTAATAGTGAAAGCATTGAGTCACAGACACCTGCTCCATCGCACCCCGCCTCCCCCCGGTAAGTTCGCGAGAAGGCGGCGCCTAGCGTCGCTGGCGCTGCTTTTTGTATGACTCTCTCACACCGTGGGGACAGGGGGGGACACTGTGTTACAATCCAAGGCAGTCGCTGTACAAAAACCACCCCCAAGGCGGCAAGCAGACCCGGGAGCCCTCAGAGCTCCCGCAGCCAGGCGGAGGCCTCGACCCTGGCCTGCGGGGCCCACCCTCTCCGCCAGTGCGGCACAACCTCCGCCACACCATTCGGCCCAAAACTGCGCCGACTGGTAAATCGGCTCGCCGTCGTCGGGTTTAAGATTCCAGTACACCGTATAAAGGAGAGCGAAATTATTGTTATTCGGATCCGATGCAGCGCGCAAAGACAAGTAATGAGATTAACATCACTGGCGAAGTTTCAAATGAGGTTTACGAAAATGATTCCGGTATTGATGGACATATCATATGAGAATTTGGGAATCTACTCACTGTAGTTTAAATTAATGGCGGGGTGGGGGGGGGGGGGGATCTCAATGAACCTTATCACATGTTGAAAGGTCTTGATAGAGTGGATGTGGAGAGGATGTTTCCTATAGTGGGGGAGTCTAGGACCAGAGGACACAGTTAGAGTGGATGTGGAGAGGATGTTTCCTGTACTGGGGGAGTCTAGGACCAGAGGACACAGATAGAGTGGATGTGGAGAGGATGTTTCCTATAGTGGGGGAGTCTAGGACCAGAGGACACAGGTACATGGATGTGGAGAGGATGTCTCCTGTAGTGGGGGAGTCTCGGACCAGAGGACACAGATAGAGTGGATGTGGAGAGGATGTTTCCTATAGTGGGGGAGTCTAGGACCAGACGACACAGTTAGAGTGGATGTGGAGAGGATGTTTCCTGTAGTGGGGGAGTCTAGGACCAGAGGACACAGATAGAGTAGATGTGGAGAGGATGTTTCCTTTTGTGGGGGAGTCTAGGACGAGAGGACACAGATAGAGTGGATGTGGAGAGGAAGTTTGCTATAGTGAGGGAGTCTAGGACCAGAGGGCACAGATAACGTGGACGTGGAGAGGATGTTTCCTATAGTGGGGGAGTCTACGACCAGAGGGCACAGATAGTGTGCATGTGGAGAGGATGTTTCCTATGGTAGGGGAGTCTACGACCAGAGGGCACAGTCTCAGAATAGAGGGGCGTCATCTTAGAACGGAGATGAGGAGGCCAAGTCATTGGCTATATTTAAGGCAGAGGTTGATAGATTCTTAATTTGTCAGGGCATAAGGGGATCCGGGGAGAAGACGGGAGATTGGGGCTGAGAGGAAAATGGATCAGGCATGATGAAATAGCACAGTAAGGCAAATGGCCAAATTGACAAATTCTGCTCCTGTATCTTATGGTCTTATGTCTTATTGTCTAACCCAATAATACAGAAACACTCAAAAGTTATAAATACACAGACATAGATTGTCGCTGGACCCGGGAATGCCTGTACATAAGGTGACGGACAGGAAACGATGGAGGATGGGGACTGTGTCGCGGGTGGGTGTGCTTAGGAAAAGCTTCCGGTTGCCTTGTGTCCCGTTGTGAAACTTTGCTTTGGTTTGGATTGTTACATCGCATCGATATTATTTATGTTTTTTTACAATGGAAACGCGATTATAGAATGTTTAAACGGAGATAAGCCTGCTTATTGTTGCCACGTGTACGGACATGGAGTGAAATGTTCGCCTGGCGTGCTGTTCACACGCAACACACTGAGGGGTAGAACAAGATAAAGCAACAACAGAATACAGAAGAAAGCGTCGCAGTTACAGGGAGACAATAAGGTGAAAGCGGCCACGACGAGGTGGATTGTGAGGTCAGGACTCCATCTTATCATACTAGGGGGCCGTTCAATAGACTGACAACAGCGACGTATAATCTGTCCTTCAGCCTGGTGGGACGCCATTTCAGGCTTCTGTATCTTCCGCCGATGGGACAGGGGAGAAGTGAGAATATCCGAGGTGCGATAGATATTTGATTATGTCGGCAGGTGAGTATTGAGTCAGTATTTTATGAATAGGTCGGTAAATGGAATGAGGAAGTCATTATGACTTGTTCATAAAAAGGCAAGCTGACTAATCGTACGTGCTTTCTGCATCAATCACTGGTGGTGCTGGATTCCAAGAGGGGGGATTTCTAGAATGCCTACGAGATGGCTTTTTGGAACAGCTCGTGGCTGAGCCCACTAGGAGGTCAGTTATTCTGCACTGGGAGTTGCGCAATCCGCCGGAATTGATTAGAGAGCTTGAGGTAAGGGAACCCTCAGGGGTAAAGTGATCATAATATGATCCAATTCACCCCGAAATTTCAGAACGAGGAGCTGAAGTTAGATGTACCAGCATTACAGTGGAGCAAAGGGAATTTCAGAGGCATGAGAGAGGAGATGGCCTGAATTTATTGGAAAAGAACACTGGCAGGGCTGACGGCAGGGCAGCAAAGGCTGGTATTTCCGAAAACAATTCGGAAGGCACAGGATATATACATCCCAAAGAGGAAGAAGTATTCCGAAGGAAAGATGACACCGCCGTGGCTAACGAGAGAAGACAAAACCAACAAAAAGTCAAAGAGAGGAAATATAATAGAGAAAGCATTCGTTGGAAATTAGAAGATTGAGAAGCATTTAAAAATCAACATATCTCTCTCTGGCTATCCATCCCATAGGATGATGATGGTTCCTTTCAGTCAGTTAGTGGGATGGTACCCCACTCCTCAGAAAGGAAAAGCGTGTGCGTGAATGGATTTTAGGTGAGTAGGGGGTTGCAGAGGTCCGGACTCACCCTCTCGACAACCCCTCCCGGATCCAGCGGCATGGTGGGGTCCAAGACGGCTGCGGGAAGATCTGTTGCAGTGAGTGGCCAGACCAAGCTTCGATGCAAGGGATGCCCTTTCCGCGCTTCACGGCACGTGTTTGCTAGATGGTCGTTGACCCTACGAGAGGGTTCATCCACCCTTTGACAGGTCTTGTTTTTAGTCCTGCAGGGTGTCTAGACACCCTCCTCACC